>NC_091638.1:6575349-6878379 GCF_027580195.1 Bos mutus
GTCCATCACCAACTCCCGGAGTTCACTCAGACTCACATCCATTGAGTCAGTGATGCCATCCAGCCATCTCATCCTCTGTCGTCCCCTTCTCCTCCTGCCCCCAATCCCTCCCAGCATCAGAGTCTTTTCCAATGACTCAACTCTTCACATGAGGTGGCCAAAGTACTGGAGTTTCAGCTTTAGCATCATTCCTTCCAAAGAAATCCCAGGGCTGATCTCCTTCAGAATGGACTAGTTGGATCTCCTTGCAGTCCAAGGGACTCTCAAGAGTCTTCTCCAACACCACAGTTCAAAAGCATCAATTCTTCGGCACTCAGCCTTCTTCACAGTCCAACTCTCACATCCATACATGACCACTGGAAAAACCATAGCCTTGACTAGATGGACCTTTGTTGGCAAAGTAATGTCTCTGCTTTTGAATATGCTATCTAGGTTGGTCATAACTTTCCTTCCAAGGAGTAAGAGTCTTTTAATTTCACGGCTGCAATCACCATCTGCAGTGATTTTGGAGCCCAAAAAAATAAAGTCTGACACTGTTTCCCAATCTATTTCCCAATCTATGAAGTGATGGGACCGGATGCCATGATCTTCATTTTCTGAATGTTGAGCTTTAAGCCAGCTTTTTCACTCTCCACTTTCACTTTCATCAAGAGGCTTTTTAGTTCCTCTTCACCTTCTGCCGTAAGAGTGGTGTCATCTGAATATCTGAGGTTATTGATATTTCTCCCGGCAATCTTGATTCCAGCTTGTGTTTCTTCCAGTCCAGCGTTTCTCATCATGTACTCTGCATAGAAGTTAAAATAAGCAGGGTGACAATATACAGCCTTGATGTACTCCTTTTCCTATTTGAAACCAGTCTGTTGTTGCATGTCCAGTTCTAACTGTTGCTTCCTGACCTGCATATAGATTTCTCAAGAGGCAGATCAGGTGGTCTGGTATTCCCATCTCTTTCAGAATTTTCCACAGTTTATTGTGATCCACACAGTCAAACGCTTTGGCATAGTCAATAAAGCAGAAATAGATGTCTTTCTGGAACTCTCTTGCCTTTTCCATGATCCAGCGGATGTTGGCAATTTGATCTCTGGTTCCTCTGCCTTTCCTAAAACCAGCTTGACTATCAGGAAGTTCACGGTTCATGTATTGCTGAAGCCTGGCTTGGAGAAATTTGAGCATTACTTCACTAGCGTGTGAGATGAGTGCAATTGTGCGATACTTTGAGCATTCTTTGGCATTACCTTTCTTTGGGATTGGAATGAAAACTGACCTTTTCCAGTCCTGTGGCCACTAAACACAAGCACCTCCCTTTTTTCATATGTACCAGGACTCCTATCAATAAATCTATCCAAGATTCATTACTGCACATTTAAAAGAATTCTCAAGATACTACAAACTTGCTTTTTCTTTTCTTCTTAGGGTTCAAGTCTCTAAATTACTTGCAAAAAACAGCTTCAATGAGGTTTACATAAAAGCAACCTGATGGTATTGTGGTTATAGTTTCTTTTTAAGTCCTTACCCACTGGATAAATATTGAAACATTTATTGGCAGTAATAAAATATTTAAAATTCTATTAAAATACTCAAGCCAAAAATAGTGTTGAGGGAAAGAGATCAAACAAGAACAAAAGAGGATTGAAATTATTTGAGTTGGGTGGTGGGGACCATTATTCTATTCTGCTTCATGTACATACAAGGTTTTCCCTAATAGAGCTTTTTGAAAATGTGCTGTAAATGAAGAGCCATATACACAAGTGCAGCAAATCATTCCTTATTTCATCCAAGGTAGCAAAGTTAAGCTCATAGATACTTTTTTTCCCCCACATCAGGGTGACTGTTTCAAAGGGTGCATCTGACTCTGTACCTTCTCCTTATTAGGCAATAAAAAGTATGCTACTGCTGCTGCTGCTAAGTCGCTTCAGTCGTGTCCAACTCTATGCAACCCCAGAGATGGCAGCCCACCAGGCTCCCCCGTCCCTGGGATTCTCCTGGCAAGAACACTGGAGTGGGTTGCCATTTCCTTCTCCAATGCATGAAAGTGAAAAGTGAAAGTGAAGTTGCTCAGTCGTGTCTGACTCTTAGCGACCCCATGGACTGCAGCCCACCAGGCTCCTCCGTCCATGGGATTTTCCAGGCAAGAGTACTGGAGTGGGGTGTCATTGCCTTCTCTGATAAAAAGTATATGCATGTGTAAATCTATCCAAAAATGTCTTTCATATGCACCTATAGACTTGAGTCAGAAGATTTCAGATTTTCTGTTCTGGGTCAGAATTAGAACAAGACAGCCAGCTGACATAGCACTCCTTGGCTTATGACACTTAAAAAATAAAGCAAGAGGCATGCTAATTTAGACAGCACCCAGACCTATTCTGGGAGCCCCATTCTCCTGCTTGACACAGTGAGGACTCGGCTGCTTCTCAAAAAGGACCAGCTGGTCTCCACATGAGACAGCTGCAGGGCAAAAAGCCTCAGTACTCAACACAAGTTAGACAGGCGAGACCACAGGGCTTCCCTGCTGGCCCAGTAGCTAAGACTCTGTGCTCCCGACGCAGGGGCCCAGGGTCCAATCCCTAGTGAGAGAACTAGATGCTGCATGCCGAAACTAAAGAAGATCCCACACACCACAACTGGGATCCGGGGCAGCCAAATAAATAAATGAAAAATTTAAAAATAAAGAAAAAGAAAACCAAGACCATGATCATTTATTTTATACTGTCAGTTCTCGGTAATAGTTGCAGAGGATGACATGAACACTAAAGACCCTCGGAGCCCCAAACTGATGACTTCCAGCCAATCAAAAGTAAAAACAAAACATAACCCCTAAGGGACTGTCAGCAGAAGGGCTTTCATGTACATTATCACATGTGATCCCTTGAGAGGCTGGGAGGGCCTGTGCCATTTCCATTTTGCAGATGCAGAAATGTGGGTTCCAAGCTTTAAGGCAACAAAGTCCTCTGCCTCCAAGGACAGAATTCTTTTCACTGGCTCACACCCCCTCGAAGTGTGTGAGAGGATAAGCACCTCATAAAGTGAAGGAGAAAAGGGGAAATCAGCTTTAGGTCCCACGTTTTCTGAATTTCAAAATGCCCTCAATTATTTCCTGATGATCCACTTTATGTTCTTTCCCTTTGTTATGAGCCTGGAGACTTCCCTGGACAGCCCTTCCACCTCCCTCAAGTTTCTATGGGCTTGTGTCCCCTGCTTTTTGAGCCTGGGTAGCAGAGGTCTCCTGACAACTCACTTAACCCATGAAACAGAAATAATTTTTTTTTTTTAAACCAGGAGGAATCATGATGGCTATCTCTGGGAGGTTTGCTTCTGGTCCTCTCTCTCCATCCATCAAGACGGCGCTAAAGAAAAGGGGCTGGGGAGCGACATCGCAGCCCTCACCTTCCACAGACAACTCCACCTACAGGGAGAATGAGGCCTACCTCTCTGACTTCGTGAAGTTGGCCGGAATACTGACTCTTGGCTCTTCGGGCGGCGGCAGGCGACTTGTGATGCGTGATTGTGACGACGCCAGGGGCTCCCGCGCTGAGGTGTCTCTGGCTAGAGGGAGATGCAGAATTGGACGTTCCATGGGGGAGCAAAGTGAGACTTCGGCTTCGGGAGCTTGGAGGTGTCTAGAAGAAGCAACACGTGTCAAAACTCAACAACCGGCCTGCAGAACACAGCCAGGCACTGCCTTCCATCTGTGCTGAGCCTCTCGGGCTTTCCCCTTCATCTTCAGAGCAGATGAGGGCCTGGGGGTGCATGCTTTCATCTTGCACTCTCTCAGGCCGCAGAGGCCATCCCCATTAACTATGCTTCTGGTCTCCCTTCTAGCAGGGTCTCCTGCCCCAAACTATGGCTATGGAGAGCTACTCCAAGGCCTTCAGACACCACAGGCTCTCAGGGGTCTGTGTTCCTCTTCCTAATACCCTCCCCTCCTGTGGTAAAGCCAGCTGAGTGCTCAGTGTTCTGTGAAGCATTCCCTGTCTGTCTCAGCCTCTCCACCCTCCTATTCTACTACACTGAGGCTATGTTTATTATCCAGCTTAACTATATGAGATTCTTTCAAACTCATCTTTGTACCCCCAAGACCCGGCACATCATGATTGTTTAATTCATTAAGTACTTAACACATGTTTGCTGCATGAGTACTAAGAATGAACTAAGTTATCCACCAATTAATCCTCATTTGTCCGCACTGCTGGTATTTCATCCTATTGTGACATATCATACAAACAGTAACTGGGTATAAGGACAGCATCTCAACTCAGTGGCAATACATTTTTCAATAATGTGTTGGACTAACTGGGCAGCCAACTGAAAAACAGATTTATCTCTCAGATCACAGACCCCAAACAGATCAAAGACTAAGAAAAAAGAAAGAAAGAAAACAAATCCAAAGGTCATAACAGAAAAACTCAATAAATTTAATGACCTAAAAATTGAAAACTTATACACGGGGAAAAGTAAAAGTCACTCAGTTGTGTCTGATCTTTGTGAACCCCATGGACTATACAGTCCAAGGAATCTCCAGGCCACAGTACTGGAGTGGGTAGCCTTCCCCTTCTCCAGGGGATCTTCCCAATCCAGGGATTGAACCTGGATCTCCCACATTGCAGGCAGATTCTTTACCAGCTGAGCCACCAGGCAAGTTCAAGAATACTAGAGTGCATAGCCTATCCCTTCTCCAGCAGATCTTCCCAACCCAGGAATCGAACCAGGGTCTCCTGCATTGCAGGTGGATTCTTTACCAGCTGAGCTACCAGGGAAGCCCTCTGCACAGGAAACAAATTTCAAAAACCCACTCCTGCCACCAACAGAGTCAACCGATAAACCAGAAAAAATATTTTCAACTAGCTTCACAAATGGTTCATCATTCTAATTTGTAAGTAGGAGAAGAATTTCTAGGAATTGATGTGACTGAGCACAGTATTCTAATAGGGCAAGATATGAATAGATAGTTCACACACAAAAAACCCATAAATGGCCCTTAAGCCATATGAAAAGGTGTTCAACTGTATTCATATGATAAATGTAAATTCAAACCACATTTAGATATACCATCTTTTACCCATCAGATTGTAAAAACCCGAAAGAATCAGTATGCAGTCTGCTGACAGACCACGGAGAGACAGTGATGCAGGACTGTCAAGTGACAGACACCCTGAGGAGAGCAATCCGACAGGCCCTGCCCCAGTTACAGGGGCGCTTCCCCGTGACCCAGCAACATCCTATTGGAGAACGTCTCTTCCACACACCTGCACCCAGGCATAATGGCACCAAAGCCGAGTGTTTAATGGAAAGGATCGGAAGCCACCTAAAGGTCCCTCCATATGCGATAGGTTAACGAGACACGGCACACCTCCATGACGGAACACTACCAGGAGGCTAAGAGGATTAGAAGAAAGGCCTTCGTGAACTGGTTTGGGAAAAGAACCCTCTAAGGTATGTAGTTAAGTGAAAAAGGCAAGGTGCCTAACTGTGCTATAGTATGCAAAGTTCTGTGTTAAAATGTGGAAAATGAGTATTTTTATCATTGTTTAAAACACAAAAATCATCTAGAAGGATACACGCTGAACTCCAAGTGGCTGCTTATTCCACGGAGGAGATGTGAATAAGAGTGTGAACAGAGAGGGAGAGAGATTCTTTCATTCTGAGCCATGTGAATGGATTATAGTGAATGGATTTTCTAAATTCTACATTAAAAAATCTGTATCTCGAGGAAAAAAGGCAGCTCGAGAAAAACTGGCAGATTTGTGCCATTTTCTCTATTTCAATTACCTAATATTTACTGAATACGTACTGTGCACCAAGGAAAATATCTGAAATGTGATGTGGAGGAAAACATAAGATGGACGAGGCCGTTTTTCAGCACAGATGCTTATACTGTTGCGGGGGATAGAGGAGCAAAGACCCAGAGACAGCAAGACAGACACGCACACACACACAGAAAGGAAGACATGACAAAGTGCTAATTTGGCAATACAACCAGAAAATGCCAGAGTGAGGAAAAGCATGATCAAGGTGAACTGACTTCATCACAGGAGGCTATTCTGAGGGCAAAGGACTTGAAGCTTGAGTAGAATTGGGAGAGACAGAGAGACATGTGTGGTGTACAAAGCAATCCAGACAGGAAGTTCAAAGTCTGCAGCCTTGGGTAACAGTCCCAGGTCTTAAAAAACAAACAAACAAACAAACAAACACATGTACTCCAACGGCCACTGCAGCACTATTCACAGTAGCTAGAACATGACAGCAACCTAGATGTCCATCAAGAGATGACTGGATAGAGAAGATGCGGTACATACATACACAATGGGATATTTCTCAGTCATAAAAAGGAACAAACTTGAGTCATTTGCAGAGACGTGGATGGACCTAGAGTCTGTCATACAGAATGACGTAAGTGAGAAATAGAAAAACAAACGTTGCATATTAACACACATATATATATATATATATATCTCTAGAAAAATGGTACAAATGAACCTATGTGCAGGGCAGGAATAGAAATGCAGATGTAGAGAGCAGACTGGTAGGCTGTGGGATGAACTGGGATTGACATACACACACTACCATGTGTAAAACAGGCAGCTAGAGGGAAGCTGCTATACAGCATGGGCAGCTCAGCTCAGCTCTGTGATGACCCAGAGGGGAGTGGGGTGGGAGGGATGCTCAAGGAGGGGATACATGTATACATACAGTCGATTCACTTCACTGTACACCAGAAACTAACACTGTAAGGCACTACCCCTCCCCCAAAGTTGATGATTCATCATTTTACAAATCTCCAAGAGGGTGGGGAGCTGCGTAGGAGCCAGGGTAGAAACTAGAATTCTATGTCAGCATGCAGTACCATGGTAGCTCACGCATTTCTCTGGATTTGAGCTTGGACAGAATTAGTAAGACAGATAAACTTGGGAAGCACTGTATTGCTTTCAAGTTACCTTATAAACAGGTAACTGGAGAAATCTCTGGTCTGAGAATTAAATATACTTTGATTATACTGAAATTCAATAGTCATCTACTTTCAACTTCAATCTTTTCCCTTGGAGTGAAGAGGAAGAAAGAAGCTATGTCTGTAACACTTTTTCTGTTTGTATATAATATACGTTTGTATGCGTGTGTGTGTGTGTGTCCTGCACAGTCTGTGGGATTTCAGTTCCCTGACCAGGGATAGAGCCTGTGCCCCTGCAACGGAAGCACAGAGTTTTAACCACTGGACCGCCAGGGAACTCCCTCTTCAATCCTTCAACAGCAGCAAATTTGCCTAATCCACTGAAATACATTTTGATTGTTTGGGAGCCTTATTCCAACCCAAGAAAAGGCAGATTTTTCAACAGGCTTTGAAGCCAGACAGCCAGGTTTCACCCCCACCTCCAATCCTAGCACTACCAGCTTCAAGCTGTGTGACCTCAGGTGAGTTATTCGAGTTTTCTTATTAAGCAACAATTTCCTAATCTTTAAAAAAGGCATCATAATATTGACCCTTAAGAGCCATCATGAAAGTTGAATTAGCTCAGGTACAAAAAACGCTTAGCACAGGGGTTGCTGTGCAGGAGCCGTGTGGCCACAGTTCATTTCTTTCCTTACAGCCCTTAAGAGTTGATCGATGGTGGCATTATCGATTTTTAAAATGTTAAGAAGTCGCTTAGCACAAAATTGTAAGCAGTCATTGACCTGCTCCTTATTTTCTTTAGGATCAAAGTCGTGATGAAGTCCAAGATGTAATTAAATACTTACTGGAGAATCTATATGGTCAGCAAGACTGTAAGGAGAACCATACTTCTAGATTCTGAGTAGAATGAGAATCCATCAGAAATCAGAAAGGAAGGCCTCTCGCTGCCTGAAAGACTGTCCCATAGACAGCAATAAATCAGGAAAGTCACCCGGGAGCCAAGGAATTCTGCTGTGGATGGCTAACCCTATATTTATTATCTAATGGCTGTCATCTGAATTCACAAGCAGTAAATTTGAGGCGAAAAACCTTTAATTTCCCATTCACTGTGTGTTTCTCACGGTTTAATTCATACCCATGCCTCCTCCTGAGGGCAAACAGGAGCAAAAAAAAAAGTCTCCTGGTAAATCCCATAGGGCATCCGGAACTGGGAGGAAAAGGCAGAAGAAGAAGCAACAACTGCCACCCCTACAAACAAGCGGGCCCTTTATGACAGGCCAGCCTACTGCAGCTCGGCTCAATGTCAAGCGGCAGCCTGGCTGGGAGGGGAGTTTGGGGGAGAATGCTGAGTCACTTCAGTCGTTTCTGACTCTGTGCGACCCCATAGACGGCAGCCCACCAGGCACCCCCGTCCCTGGGATTCTCCAGGCAAGAACACTGGAGTGGGTTGCCATTTCCTTTTCCAATGCATGAAAGTGAAAAGTGAAAGTGAAGTCGCTCAGTCGTGTCCGACTCTTAGCGACCCCATGGACTTCAGCCTATCAGGCTCCTCCGTCCATGGGATTTTCCAGGCAAGGGTACTGGAGTGGGGTGCCATTGCCTTCTCCGTGGTGGAGAATGGATACGTGTATATATGTGGTTGAGCCCCTTTTTGTCCACCTGAAACTATCACACAACATTGTGACTTGGCAAAACTCTAACATAAAATTTAAAAAAAAAATTTTTTTAAGTGGCCTCTTGAAAATGTTCAGGTTGTGTTTGAAAATTACACTTAGGGAACTCCCTGGCCGCCCAGCGGTGAGGACTCCATGCTTTCCCGCTGAGGATGCGGGCTGGATCCCAAGCTCGGGAACTAAGATCCTGTAAAGCGTGTGGCACGACCAAATTTCTTTAAAAAAGAATCACATTTAGGTGGCATACACACCCCTCCCTGCTACAAATTTAAAATAAAATATTTTCAAAGCCTGAGGTACCACATGTCAGGGTTTTGCTCCGAATACTGACTTCAGTGGGGCTAATGAGAAATGCTGAGTGTGCCATCTGCAGAAAATTCTGAGGCAAGAGTCACCACTTCTACCTGGGAATACGACTCACCCTAACCTAGGAAGAGTCACCCCACGTGTCCCCTCTCTTGGCCAGTAGCACCAGGTCAGTGGGGTGCCTGCATGAAAAATGGGGGTGAGGCCAAAGAGGGAACAGGTAGCAGAGAATGTGCGTTCAGACCGTGAACACAAAGATATTCAGACCGTGGCCAAGACTGCACACGTACTCAGGTTTTCTGAAATCCACCAACCTCCTGGTTTTCCCAGCTTTCTTCCTTGGATCCCTGGGCTCCCAGGCATTGGTGGAAGGGACACACAGACATTCTCTGTGTATTTACTGGCCAACATGGGCATGAAGGAGAGATGTGATTGCAAACGGAGAAGCAGCCCTGGAAAGAGTGCTTCCAGCCAGGGAAACCAAGCAATAAGCCAGACAGAGTCTAGTCTGAGGAGCTCATAAGAGAATCAGGGACTGCCTGAAGCTTCCCGCCATTGCTGCACCACCCAGAAGAGCAGCAGGGGAACTGGATACCACAGGACAGCGGGCAGGGTGCGGGGTGGTCAAGACCGAATTTTCTCAAGTCAGTGGCCTGGTTTCGAATCTGTGCCCTGCCACTCATAAGTTATGAGACATAGTAAACTCACCTAGCGTTTTACTTTCTAAAATTATATTACCTACCTCATAGGGCTGTTGGAGAATAACATGAAAAGACACAGGTGAAGCACGTCATGTAGAAAGCATGCAATAAGCGTCACCATTACCATTCATCAGATCAGATCAGATCAGTCACTCAGTTGTGTCCGACTCTTTGCGACCCCATGAATAGCAGCATGCCAGGCCTCCCTGTCCATCACCAACTCCCGGACTCACATCCATCGAGTCAGTGATGCCATCCAGCCATCTCAACCTCTGTTGTCACCTTCTCCTTCTGCCCTCAATCCCTCCCAGCATCAGAGTCTTTTCCAATGAGTCAACTCTTCGCATGAAGTGGCCAAAGTACTGGAGTTTCAGCTTTAGCATCATTCCTTCCAAAGAAATCCCAGGGCTGATCTCCTTCAGAATGGACTGGTTGGATCTCCTTGCAGTCCAAGGGACTCTCAAGAGTCTTCTCCAACACCACAGTTCAAAAGCATCAATTCTTCGGCACTCAGCCTTCTTCATAGTTCAACTCTCACATCCATACATGACCACAGGAAAAACCATAGCCTTGACTAGACGAACCTTTGTTGGCAAAGTAATGTCTCTGCTTTTCAATATGCTATCTAGGTTGGTCATAACTTTCCTTCCAAAGAGTAAGCGTCTTTTAATTTCATGGCTGCAGTCACCATCTGCAGTGATTTTGGAGCCCAGAAAAATAGTATGACACTGTTTCCACTGTTTCCCCATCTATTTCCCATGAAGTGATGGGACCAGATGCCATGATCTTCGTTTTCTGAATGTTGAGCTTTAAGCCAACTTTTTCGCTCTCCTCTTTCACTTTCATCAAGAGGCTTTTGAGTTCCTCTTCACTTTCTGCCATAAGGGTGGTGTCATCTGCATATCTGAGGTTATTGATATTTCTCCCAGCAATCTTGATTCCAGCTTGTGTTTCTTCTAGTCCAGCATTTCTCATGATGTACTCTGCATAGAAGTTAAATAAGCAGGGTGACGATATACAGCCTTGACGAACTCCTTTTCCTATTTGGAACCAGTCTGTTGTTCCATGTCCAGTTCTAACTGTTGCTTCCTGACCTGCATACAAATTTATCAAAAGGCAGATCAGGTGGTCTGGTATTCCCATCTCTTTCAGAATTTTCCACAGTTTACTGTGATCCACACAGTCAAAGGCTTTGGCATAGTCAATAAAGCAGAAATAGATGTTTTTCTGGAACTCTCTTGCTTTTTCCATGATCCAGCGGATGTTGGCAATTTGATCTCTGGTTCCTCTGCCTTTTCTAAAACCAGCTTGAACATCTGGAAGTTCACGGTTCACATATTGCTGAAGCCTGGCTTGGAGAATTTTGAGCATTACTTTACTAGCGTGTGAGATGAGTGCAATTGTGCGGTACTTTGAGCATTCTTTGGCATTGCCTTTCTTTGGAATTGGAATGAAAACTGACCTTTTCCAGTCCCGTGGCCACTGCTGAGTTTTCCAAATTTGCTGGCATATTGAGTGCAGCACTTTCACAGCATCATCTTTCAGGATTTGGAAAAGCTCAACTGGAATTCCATCACCTCCACTAGCTTTGCTCGTAGTGATGCTTTCTAAGGCCCACCTGACTTCACATTCCAGGATGTCTGGCTCTAGGTCAGTGATCACACCATCGTGATTATCTGGGTCGTGAAGATCTTTTTTGTACAGTTCTTCTGTGTATTCTTGCCATCTCTTCTTAATATCTTTTGCTTGTGTTAGGTCCATACAATTTCTGTCCTTTATCGAGCTCATCTTTGCATGAAATGTTCCTTTGGTATCTCTGATTTTCTTGAAGAGATCCCTAGTCTTTCCCATTCTGTTGTTTTCCTCTATTTCTTTGCATTGATCGCTGAAGAAGGCTTTCTTATCTCTTCTTGCTATTCTTTGGAACTCTGCATTCAGATGTTTATATCTTTCCTTTTCTCCTTTGCTTTTTGCTTCTCTTCTTTTCACAGCTATTTGTAAGCCCTCCCCAGACAGCCATTTTGCTTTTTTGCATTTCTTTTCCATGGGGATGGTCTTGATCCCTGTCTCCTGTACAATGTCACGAACCTCATTCCATAGCTCATCAGGCACTCTATCTATCAGATCCAGGCCCTTAAATCTATTTCTCACTTCCACTGTATAATCATAAGGGATTTGATTTAGATCATACCTGAATGGTCTAGTGGTTTTCCCTACTTTCTTCAATTTAAGTCTGAATTTGGCAATAAGGAGTTCATGGTCTGAGCCACAGTCAGCTCCTGGTCTTGTTTTTGCTGACTGCATAGAGCTTCTCCATCTTTGGCTGCAAAGAATATAATCAATCTGATTTTGGTGTTGACCATCTGGTGATGTCCATCTATAGAGTCTTCTCTTGTGTTGTTGGAAGAGGGTGTTTGTTATGACCAGTGCATTTTCTTGGCAAAATTTTCTTTGCCCTGCTTCATTCCGTATTCCAAGGCCAAATTTGCCTGTTACTCCAGGTGTTTCTTGACTTCCTACTTTTGCATTCCAGTCCCCTATAGTGAAAAGGACATCTTTTTCGGGTGTTAGTTGTAAAAGGTCTTGTAGGTCTTCATAGAACTGTTCAACTTCAGGTTCCTCAGCGTTACTGGTTGCGGCATAGACTTGGATTACTGTGATATTGAATGGTTTGCCTTGGAAATGAACAGAGATCATTCTGTCGTTTTTGAGATTGCATCCAAGTACTGTGAGGCATTGTGAAAATGAAAGATTAAGTGGTCCCAGAATCAAATTAAGGATTTAAAGGTGGTTTTCATCTGAGTACTTTGTGCAGACATAGCCTTACCTTAACTGCCTTAACTTAAAAAAAAGGGTAAGTTAAGAATAATCATCCTAATAACTGAAAAACAGTTTGCTCCGGACAAAAAAGTACAAAGCACATCTACTACGATTGCACGTTTGTGAAAATCCATCTGCTGTTGAACACAAAGTGCCTGTAGACTGCTCCAGTGCTACACGGGTACTGACGGCAAAGAATTAGTATAAATAAGTAATGGGCTGTTTCCCATTAGGATTTTGGAATAAACAAAGCCCCAAATTGAAAAGATCATCAGCTGGTCCTAAAAATGCCATAAAACGTGTATCAAAAATTTATAACTAGGCTTCCCAGAGATGAAATTAAAAAGCTAAAAAGGAGTAAGGGAGGTGGTTATCTTAAATATACATCCATGGCAACTGCTTCTGTAGAAAATTTTTCTGATGGGAAAAACTTCAGAGAGAAAATTATAACAGCCTTCAAATGCCATTTAATTTTGGTGCCCATCTCCCTCACTTCCTTGAATTCTTCCACAGCAAAGGGAAAAAAAAAGACACTAGATTTCAGTCACATAGCCCCAGGAAGGCAGAGAAATCAAACCAGCCTGGTTACAATTTTGAAAAATAAATTCAACCAACTCAAATCATTTCATCACATTCTTTCCCTCTTCCTCTTAAAAAAAAAAGAAAAGAATAATGTGCCATTTCTAAATATGTGTGTTAGTTGCTCAGTCCTGTCTGACTTTGCAAGCCCATGGACTGTAGCCCTCCAGGCTCCTCTGTCCTTGGAATTCTCCAGGCAAGAATACTGGAGTGGGTTGCCAGTTCCTTCTCCAGGGGATCTTCCTGATCCAGGGATCAAACCTGGGTCTCCTGCACTGCAGGCAGATTCTTCACTGTCTGAGCCACTAGGGAAGCCCAAAGTGAAAACTAAGCATTAAAACTATGGCTTATTTCTTTTCTTCCAAAAGTACACATACCTCAAAGTCAACCAAAAGAGAAAAAGCCTAAAGTTTTTAAAATATTACATTCAGGGCCTTAAAATTATTCAGAATTTTGATTTCCTGGCAGTCAGCATCTGAATAAATGTGGAATATTTTTAAATCAATCTATTCTACTAAATATTTTGCTTAATAGCTTCTTAGATACAGTTTCATTTGCCCTTTTTATTTTTGTTTTTTTTTTTTTAATATTCTGTCACTTGAGCTTAAAACCTAGAGTAGAAATAAAATGTTTTAAAGTGGGCCATTTTCCAAGTTCATTCCCAAGATTAATGATTCAAAATTATACTCAGCTCTCTCTACTTTTCCAAACTCCTGCCCTCTTACAGAAATAGGAGTTTCAACTTTAAGTTACCAAGCTTTGGAAATTTCTTCCATTGTCCTCTGTGAATCCTTCACACATCTTAGAGATGTTCCACTAAGATTCTCTTAAAAATACACACATAAAAACGCATGCAAACATGTGTGCAAAGGAAAAGTCATGGTTTTCCCCTGAGAGGAGAGCGCTCTCCTGTTTCTAAACATATCACCCTGATTATACATGCAAATGCTGGATCTCTGAAAAATCAGGACACGCAAGTGCAGTATTTCTAGTTCTTGCAGATAAAGGGAAAGAAAACTTGACATTTCCAGCTTGCCTTCTCTCTCTCAACATTTTCAGCCCCCAAATAAATTCTGCTGACTCTTCTCTCACAGCTAACCCAACTGTTCCAGAATCCCTAACCCATACTCTTGATCCAAACCTCCATCTAGATCAAGTTGAGGTCCCAAATGGGCTGAAAGCATTGGTCTCATGCACTTGGCACCCTTATCACACAAAATCCTTTTTCCCCACTTCCTCACCTTCTGCCATTCTCCAGATCCACCTAGAAAATGATTATATGCGATCTTACTTTTTAAATATTTATTTATTTCTTTGGCTGCATGGGTTTTAGTTGCAGCACAGGCTTAGTTGCCCCACAGCATGTGGAAGCTTAGTTCCAACACCAGAGATCGAACTCACATCCCCTGTGTTGGAAGGCAAATTCTTAACCGGTGGCTGCTGCTGCTAAGTTGTTTCAGTCCTGTCCGACTCTGTGTGACCCCACAGATGGCAGCACACCAGGCTCCCCTGTCCCTGGGATGCTCCAGGCAAGAGCACTGGAGTGGGTTGCTATTTCCTTCTCCAATGCATGAAAGTGAAAAGGGAAAGTGAAGTCGCTCAGTCATGTCTGACTCTTTGCGACCCCATGGACTGTAGCCTACCAGGCTCCTCCATCCACGGAATTTTCCAGGCAAGAGTACTGGAGCAGGGTGCCATTGCCGTCTCCACTTAACCAGTGGACCACCGGGGAAGTACCTATGCACAATTTTAAAACCATCCATACATCTACCCTCTCAGCTCTTGCTTCTTTCACCCATACATACCCTGTGCTTGGGACCTTGCGATTCCAGGTCCCAAGACTCCTGGTTCAGTGCTTTGTTCTAAGAGCAGGAGGATTCCCTCCTACTGTCCAAGTCCCATTCTCTCCATTCCTCCTCATGTGAAATCACAGAATTTCAGAGCTAGAAGAGACTTCAGGTCTATACCTCCCACTTTATAGACCTAAAAACTACAGCCTCAACGAGGCAGAATGAAACATACCAAAGGAGGAGCCAGATTACAAGTCTCGTTCAACATTTAACCCAAAGAGCCTGAGACTCTGGGGAAGGCGATGGCACCCCACCTAGAAAATCCCATGGATGGAGGAGCCTGGTAGGCTGCAGTCCACGGGGTCGCAAAGAGTCGGACATGACTGAGCAACTTCACTTTCACTTTTCACTTTCATGCGTTGGAGAAGGAAATGGCAACCCACTCCAGTGTCCTTGCCTGGAGAATCCCAGGGACGGGGGAGCCTGGTGGGCTGCCGTCTATGGGGTCGCACAGAGTCGGACACGACTGAAGAGACTTAGCAGCAGCAGCAGTAGCAGCAGCAGCCTGAGACTCAGCCCATCCAGCTGGTCCTTCTCAATTAAACGAGGGCTTAATCATTAAAACAGAGTCTGGCAGAGGGGTGGGATAAATCGAGAGACTGGGATTGACATACATACATGACTACATATGAAACAGATAATTAATAAGGACCTGAATACTCACTGGAAGGACTGATGCTGAAGCTCCAATACTTTGGCCACTTGATGCAAAGAACCATCTCATTGGAAAAGACCCTGATGCTGGGAAAGATTGAAGGCAAGAGTAGAAGAGGGCAGCAGAGGATGAGATGGTTGGATGGCATCACTGACTCAACAGACAGAGAGTCTGAGCAAACTCTAAGAGATAGCGAAGGACAGGGAAGCCTGGCATGCTGCAGTTCATGGAGTGGCAAAGAGTTGGACATGACTGAGCAACTGGACAACAACAATAAGGACCTACTGTATAGCACAGGGAACTCAACTCAGTACTCTATAAAACTACCTATATGGGAAAAGAATCTAAAAAAGAGTGGCTATGTCTATAACTGACATTTCACTGTACAACAGAAACTAATCAGTTCAGTTCAGTCGCTCAGTCGTGTCCAACTCCTTGCAACCCCATAAAACTAATCAACTATGCTTCAATAAAAATTTAAATTAAAAAAAAACAGTGTCTGATACAAGGTTGACATTAAAATATTTGATATAAAGGATGAAAGCTGATATCCATTATCCATTTTCACCTTTCCTCTTGCACATTCACCTGTTATAAAAATACATACGCCACACTCCTTTGAAAGCGAAATAACTGTGTACTATATTCTCTTAGAACTGCAGATCCAAGAAAATCATCTTATTTAATATACGTTTGTAAATAACATGAAACACTTTCTAAGGCTTTTAAGGCTTCATTAAGTCTTTAACAAAGACTTTCTTTTTAACAGAAAAATAACTCTGAAAACAAGAACCAAAAGTTTCTTTAACTTAATTATGTTAGAGCCACCGCATAAAACCCAGAGTAAACCCCACACTTAATATAAAAAGTTTAGTTTCATTGCTTTTAGTCTTACAAACAAGATAAGGATTCCAATATCATCATTACTGTTTAACAGTACTAGAGGCATGAGCCAACAAAATAGGAACAACAAAAAAAAGAGGCAGAAGAGTAAGAAGGAACAAAAACAGTCACTGATTGTACATGTGACCATTTTACAGAAAACAAAAAGAAAATTAGTGAGCCCAAAGTTGCCAGATATACGATAAACTTAGAAAAGTCAACAGCGTTCCTCTGAATCGACAATAACCAGAAAATATAGTAGAAAATAAGATATTCATAATAACAATAAAAACTCTGATGTACAGGTATTAATCCAATCAGGAGTACATGAAACTTTCATTCAGAAGTTCTTTTAATCCTGTGGAAAAAAATTCATGAAGGATTAAGAAAATGAAGACACACAGGCCAAGTGAATGAATGGAGCAACACCTTTATAGTGTTTATAGTTGACCTGGTGGCTCAGGGGATAAAGCATCTGCCTGCAATGCCGGAGACCCAGGTTCGATCCCTGGGTCGGGAAGATCCCCTGAAGAAGGAAATGGCAGCCCACTCCAGTATTCTTGCCTGGAGAATCCCATGGACAGAGGAGCCTGGCGGGTTACAGTCCACAGGGTCGTAAAGAGTCAGACATGACTGAGCGACTTCACTTCATTTTATAGATGTCACATCTCCCAAATAATTATATCATTTTTCTAATAAAAATTCCAGTGGGATTTCTTGAGCAACTCAACAAATTCAGTATAATACATGCTGCTGCTGCTAAGTAACTTCAGTCATGTCCAACTCTGAACGACCTCATAGACGGCAGCCCACCAGGCTCCCCCGTCCCTGGGATTCTCCAGGCAAGAACACTGGAGTGGGTTGCCATTTCCTTCTCCAATGCAGGAAAGTGAAAAGTGAAAGTAAAGTCGCTCAGTCGTGTCCGACCCTCATCGACCCCATGGACTGCAGCCTTCCAGGCTCCTCCGTCCATGGGATTTTCCAGGCAAGAGTACTGGAGTGGAGTAGAAGAATAAAGGTTTATGAAGGGTCAAGTAAATTTTTCTCAGAAAAATAAGAGGGGATCACCCTCCCAACAGATGCAAATACTAAAAATAGCAAAACCACAGTGATTATATGTGGTATTCGTGCAGGAACTAGCAACTGCATTGAAAACTAGAAAAGAGGGTGTGAGATATGTTTATGTATACATGAGAATCTGGTATATTACCAATACAGCATCATAAATCAGTGATGGTGGTGGTTTAGTTGCCAAGTTGAATCCAACTCTTTTGTGACCCCACGGACTGTAGCCCACCAGGCTTCTCTGTCCATGGGATTCTCCAGGCAAGAATACTAGAGTCAGTTGCCATTTCCTTCTCCAGGGGATTTTTCTGACCCAGGGATCGAACCTGTGTCTCTTACATTGGTAGACGGGTTCTTTACCACCGAGCCACCAGGGAACCCCCTACCATAAATCAGTAGGACAGCACAAATGTTACTGGGAAAAGCAAAAATATGGTTGGTTTGCTGCCTTACAGGGTATATACAGAGGCAAAAATCTAAATGTAAAAAAGCAGAAACACAAGCTAACAAAAGACAGGGTAGGAGCACAACTCTGTAATTTGTAGATAAGCATTTCTGAATCAAGACCAAAAGCTCAAGTCACAAGCAGAACAATTTGATGGACTTGACTACACGGTGAATGAGTTTTGGTTCCATGAGGAAACTGGAAAGATCACAAGTGTGCAGAGACTGGGAGAAGACAGATTAATATTAGAATATAAAAGGTACTCCTAGAAAAAGAAGTCAGAATATACTGTAGAAGAGGTGCATATGATAAGAACAGGCATTATACAGAAGGAGACTCCTGAGTGGCTAACAATGTATCAAGATAATCAGAGAAATACACGTTAAAATAACCAGGAGATTCTACATCCACCAGATTTGCCCAAACATTCCCAAATAATGGAAAAGAAAGGAAGAAACTGGACCCCTGCAATGCTAGTGGGAGGACAGACTGGTACAGCCATTCTGGTAGCAATGCAGCAGAATTTTGTGAAAATAGAGATATATGTTCCTTACGATCCTCAAACGTTCTGGGCAGGCACCCAACGAACATGCTCCCAGTCAGGGTAGATACAGGGATACATACAAAGGCGTTACATACATACAGGGTATATACAGGGATACATACAAAGGGTGGAGAGTTTGAGCCAATGTAGGTGTACAGCAGTAAGAATCTATAAATAACAGACCTCACACAATAATATACATGCAACAGTTAGAAGACATGACTTTGAGGTACACAGAGCAACATCAGTAAAATTTAAAACATACTTTTGAGTTAGAAAACTGTAAGACAACAGTAAGGATAATACTACTCACGTTAAGTTCAAAACACAGATACAAGGCAAACAAAGACCTGGGTATATCCTAGGAATTGGTACCGACAGGGATGAGGGGAATGAAAGTGAAGGAAAAAAGAAAATAATTATAAGAGTTGCCTTAAAAAAATTTTTTAAGAGAAGACTTGTTTGGACTGATGAGCTTTCCATGACCCAGTAATGATGGTTTTAACTTTATTTACAAGTATATTTATAATAGCTAACACTTACATGACACCCAGAAACAGTATGGACTTAACAGAAGCAGAAGATATTAAGAAGAGGTGGCAAGAATACACAGAAGAACTATACAAAAAAGATCTTCATGACCCAGATAACCATGATGGTGTGATCCCTCACCTAGACCCAGACATGCTAGAGTGTGAAGTCAAGTGGGCCTTAGGAAGCTTTACTACGAACAAAGCTAATGGAGGTGATGAAATTCCTGCTGAGCTATTTTAAATCCTAAAAGATGATGCTATGAAAGTGCTACACTCTATATGCCAGCAAATTTGGAAAACTCAGCAGTGGCCACAAACTGGAAAAGATCAGTTTTCAATTCTAATCCCAAAGAAGGGCAACGCCAAAGAATGCTCAAACTACCATACAACTGTACTCACTTCACATGCTAGCAAGATAATGCTCAAAATCCTTCAAGCTAGGCTTCAACAGTATGTCAACAGAGAACTTCCAGATTTAGAAAAGGCAGAGGAACCAGAGATCAAATTGCCAACATCAGTTGAATCATAGAAAAAGCAAGAGAATTCCAGAAAAACATCTATTTCTGCTTTATTGACTATGCTAAAGCCTTTAACTGTGTAGATCACAACAAACTGTGAAAAATTCTTAAAGAGATGGGAATACAAGACCATCTTACCTGCCTCCTAAAAAACCTGTATGCAGGTCAAGAAGCAACAGTTAGAACCGGACATGGAACAGACTGGTTCAAACTTGGGAAAGGGGTATGTCAAGGTTGTATATTGTCACCCTGCTTATTTAACTTATACGAAGAGTACATCATGTGAAATGCCAGGCTGGAAGAATCACAATGTAGAATTAAGATTTTTGAGAAGAAATATCAATAACCCCAGATATGCAGATGACACCACCCTTATGGTAGAAAGCGAAGAGGAACTAAAGAGCCTCTTGATGAAGGTGAAAGAGGAGAGTGAAAAAGCTGGCTTAAAACTCAACATTCAAAAAACGCAGATCATGGCATCCAGTCCCATCACTTCATGGCAAATAGATGGGGAAACAGTGGAAACAGTGAGAGACTTTATTTTCTTGAACTTCAAAATCACTGCAGATGGTGACTACAGCCATGAAATTAAAAGATGCTTGCTCCTTGGAGGAAAAGTTATGGCCAACCTAGACAGCATATTAAAAAGCAGAGATATTACTTTGCCGACAAAGATCTGTCTAGTCAAATCTGCAGTTTTTCCAGTAGTCATGTACGGATGTGAGAGCTGGACAATAAAAAAGGCTGAATGTGGAAAAATTGATACCTTCGAACTGTGGTTTTAGAGAAGACTCTTGAGAGTCCCTTGGACAGCAAGGAGATCAAACCAATAAATTCTAAAGGAAATCAATCCTGAATATTCATTAGAAGGACTGATGCTGAAGCTCTAATACTTTGGCCATCTGATGCAAAGGAAAGATTGAGAAAGACCCTGATGCTGGGAATGATTGAAGGTGAGAGGAGAAGGGGACGGCAGAGGATGAGATGGTTGGATGCCATCACCGACTCAATGGACGTGAGTTTGAGCAAGTTCTGGGAGCTGGTGATGGACAGGGAGGCCTGGCATGCTACATGCAGTCCATAGGGTCGCAAAGAGTCAGACACGACTGAGCGACTGAACAACAACATATGATACCCACTACACACCATAAACTGTTTTAAGTAATATACACCTTATATCACTTTATGATTTATAATAAAGGACTTAATAAATCTTCAAATAATGTAAATCGTTAAAGGTTTACAGTCTATCTTTATAACACCACGAGGTAGGTACTATGGTTTCCATTTCAGGAATGAGGCACAGAGAGACGCAGCAGTTTTCCTCGGGTCACACAGCTCAGAAACAATGGAGCTGAGACTCGAGTTCACAGGAGCAGCTTCTGCAGCCCATTGTACTAGCTAGAGTGATTCATCATTCTCTTCAACTGAGGTCTGAAAAAGTCACCACCCCTCTTTGTAACCATAACTAATAGCTTAGTTAGCATTTGGGGGAAACTTCTTTTTAATATCAAAGCCCTATACAGCGTGCCCATTCTCCAACACTTAAATACTCAAATATTTAAATAATAAGCTCCTTAAGGCCAAAACACACTGATTTAATCATGTTCAATCAATTACCCATAATAATGGAGGCAGTGTGGTGTGTCTAGAGATGTCAAGGATAAAACGCAGCTCACATTCTTCACAGCACTTAGTGCGTTTTCCCCAGAGGCAGTCTGTCCAGGCCCCACTGTCCTCCCAAGACCGTGACCTCTCCCAGGCCCAGGACGGTGTCTCACCAGCCACTGTGCACCCCGTGGAATCTGATACAGGCCTCATCTTGGGAGAACTACGAATGCAGTAAATGAGAGCAATGAATCCCTCAAGCCCAATTTTCACCACGGATTACACCACTGCTCCCTGCCCAAAAACCTAATTTTAAAAATATCAACGACTCACTGAATAACTCCTCTCCTTTTCCAAGAGCCAGCAGAGTCTGGAAAAGATACCATTCCTGCTTAACTATACACAAGACCCAAAATGTTCAAAACGTAACCGCGTACAGCAGCAACCAACACACATTATTGAGAGATTCAACAGGTATGTATTGAGTGCCTACTATGTGCCAGGCAGGCTTCCCTGGTGGCTCAGACAGTAAAGAATCTGCCTGCAATGCCAGAGACCAGGGTTTGATCCCTGGGTAAGGAAGATCCCCTAGAGAAGGGAATGGCAACCCAGCACTCTTGCCTGGGAAATCCCACGGACAGAGGGGCCTGGCAGGTCCATGGGGTCACAAAGAGTCAGACACGACTGAGCGACTAAAACTTTCACTTTATTATGTGCCAGGCACTGCTCTGAGCAACAAAGACACAACAATAAACTAAATAGATGAACATCTCTGCCCTTATGGAAGCAGCCTTTTGGGGGAGACAAAGAGACAGTCATAAAAGGAAGTGTTATAGATATTACAGAATAACCTAAAACAGGAATAACAATTAAAGCAATACACAGTTGTTGTTTAGCTGCTAAGTCACGTCTGACTCTTTGTGACCCTATGGACTGTATCCTCCATGCTCCTCTGTCCATGGGATTCCCCAGGCAAGAATACTGGAGTGGGTTGCCATTCCCTTCTCCAGGGGATCTTCCCAACCCAGGGATCAAACTTGCATCTCCTTCACTGAAAGGCAGATTCTTTACCACTGAGCCATCAGGGAAGCCCAGACAAAGATAGGAGGGCTCTCCAATTTTAGACACGTGGCCAGGGAAGGCCTAGAGAGAGGGTGACATTTGATTTAAAGAGCTGAGTGAAGCAAAGGAGTGAGCCACGATGACAACTGGGGGACAGCGTTCTAGGCAGAAATGCAACAGGTGGAAGGTCCTGGGGCAGGAGTCTACCTGGCATGTTTTAGAAAGGCAGACAGCATGTCTGGGGTGAAGTGAGCAAGGCCCAGAGCAGCAGGAGCTGAGGCCAGAGAGGGGAACGACTGGGAAAATGAGCTCCTGTACGAGACACTGCAGACAATGCCAGGCAAGCCACAGTATCTGGTGTCGCCTGGGCTGATTCAGACACTCAGAGTGATGAGCCAAAAGAACACTGGGTTCCATTAAGCTCTCTTCCTCAGGGCCACATTCAGGCATTACGTGGTCATTTGCATAGAATTTGCATATGTCTATACAGCACAGATCACATCTATTGGATCATTTTCATAGTAAAATTGTATTACTACTGCCCTGCAGATGGGCACTTCATGATTTATTCCCTTCCCTATTTCTTCCCACCTCTCAATATCATCGACCCAGAAGGTGTTTTATACCAGAAATGAATCATGGAACAAAAGGAGACTGCATGCCAAGAGATTCTATAAATGATCACCCCATAACATGTGGGGAAAGCAGCTCTTATTTTATGTTTCAACTTCTGTCACTTACAGCAGGTCAAGCCAGCAATGGGGATTAAAAAGTCCAGTGCAATTCTAAGACAGAACATTTGAAGAAGCAAATGTGATTTTTTTCCTACAGTCAATAACTAATCTCTGACAGACGCACTCCTATCTACTTAGAGATCATGACCTCCTCCCCAAATGCTCAGGGACAAAAGCATGAAGCTCAAAAGGGCACTCTTACTTGGGTTTCAAAATGCTTCCTTTAGAAAAACATTCAATCACACCATTGTCAACATGCCTCAGCTGCATGCAGAATTCTACAGGATTCATGAAACAAATCCCACTGATTATGTATTTCAAGTTCAGTATCACCGTTGAAGTTAATATGGAAATGCAAGATTTGCTAATAGCTCAGGGAAGTTGGGTAAACAGCACCTGACTAACTCCACAGCGGGGCTTCCCAGGTGGCGCTAGTGGTAAAGAACCTCCCTGCCAATCCAGGAGACATAAGAGATGTGGGTTCAATCCCTGGGTCCGGAAGAGCCCCTGGAGGAGGGCACGGCAACCCACTCCAGTATTCTTGCCTGGAGAATACTGGATACTGAATCCCATGGACAGAGGAGACTATTGGGCTATAGGCCACAGGGTTGCAAAAAGTCCAGACATGACTGAAGGGATTTAGCATGCATGCACGCAACTCACAGGAAGCTAGTTTTCCTGAAAACACGGTATCTGATCAGAAACTTTGAAGCTATTGATATCTGTCCCTTTCCTTGCCGTTGGACTTATTATATGCATGTAACAGACACATGTCAATATCCTGCACCTAAGTGAAGTGTTTAGTTGCTTCAGTCATGTCTGACTCTGCAACCCCATGGACCGTAGCCTGGCAGGCTCCTGAGTCCATGGGATTTCCAAGTCTAGAATGCTGGAATGGGTTGCCATTTCCTTCTCCAGGAGATCTTTCCAAGCCTGGGATCTTCCCAATCCAGGGATCAAACCTGTGTCTCCCACATTGCGGAAACACTCTTTACCACTGAGCCATCATTCCTCCTCCCTAATTTTCTGAAAAGCACTTCTTACCAAAGAGGAACAAACTGTAAGTTCACAAAGTGAAGTCGCCCAGTCGTGTCTGACTCTCTGCGACCCCACGGACTGTAGCCTACCAGGCTCCTCAGTCCATGCAATTTTCAAGGCAAGAGTACTGGAGTGGCTGCCATTTCCTTCTCCAGGGGATCTTCCGGACCCAGGGATTGAACCTGGGTCTCCCTCACTACAGGCAAACGCTTTACCATCTAAGCCATCAAGGTGGGAGGAAAGTTCACAAGCTTATGCTAAAACTAAGCTAGGCTTTTTATTATTTTTATTATTAATTTTTATTGGAGTAGAGTTGCTTTACAATGTTGTGTTAGTTTCTGATGTAAAGCAATGTGAATCAGTTATATGTTAACATATATCCCCTCTTTTGGGGATTTCCTTCCCGTCTAGGTCACTATAGAGCACTGAGTTCCCTGTATACAGTAGGTTCTCATTAGTTAATATCTGTTTTACACATAGTATCAATAATGTATATATGTCAGTCCCAATCTCCTAGTTCATTCCACCCCTGCCCTTTCCCCCTTGGTACCCAAATGTTTGATCTCTATGTCTGTGTCTCTATATCTGCTCTGCAAATAAGATTTAAAACACAAAGGAATTTCAACTTTGTGTCTAGAATTTTTAAGAAGCCAGACACAAGACTTGACAAGTATACAGAGCCCAAAAGATTATTTTCCCCTGCAACTGATTTCTGTACCACAAAGGAAAGAACCAGACTCACTCTCAGGTCTCTCCATTTTTCTCAAAGAATCTGAGACAGGGTGTCATTAGAAGTATAAGTGGTTTAAGCACTTGGCCCCATCATTCCAATCAGTGAAATCTGCAGGACCTGGTCCAGCAAATAAGTATCTGGCAAAGCTGAAGAGCCAGAAGGACTCCCAGTGGGCACCAGTAATTTCCATGCAGAGAGTCTGTGGATGGAGTCATTAGAGGCAACCCAGAGAAAGGTTTAGGCAAGATTATACGTGAGGATTTTTGCAATGCCCAATCTCAGCATATCAGGTAGCAGAGTCAGAAAAGCTTCAGTTGATGTTCCCAATTTAACCAAGTAATTGAATTTCTCACCCTTTTCATTCCTCCCATCCACCCTCCAGCCCAGCAGGTGCTAACAGCTCCCAGCTCACATCACCCACCCCCGGCCCAGTGATGTCTGCACGCTTCTACCCGCCAGGTGAGCTGGGAGGGCGACAAAGAGCCAACTGGATGTAGTCCCTACTCTGTTGAGGTTGGTACATGTATTATTTTAACAGAATAATTTACATAGTAAACTGACAAAATATAAAGATGAAAAATAATTCAAACATATAATGAACTCCTTACAAAATCACAAAGTCCTTATGAAACCAAGCTGGATAAGTTGAAAAATGTCAACAGAGCGAAGTTGCTAGAAACTGCTGTTGAATTAGATGTGCTCGTGGTAGCTGTAAAATATTAGAAACCATTTCAAAAAATCTAGGAAGATTCTGTAATTAGTTTGCTCTGTTCTTTAAAGAAACCAAAACAGATTACAGGTGACTACATTATAGACATGCTTTCTACAGAAGAGAAGAAGCAGGCTTCTGCCAATAAACACAGGCTTGGTGAAAGGGCCTTGGAACTACATCGGAAGATTGGGATTTTAAGTTAAAATGGAATACATGTTTAAGGTTAGATTCCTAGCTTTTAGCCACTTGTTCATCTGGGGCTTTTTTAATATTGTAAATTGAAGGTTTCCTTTTCTTTAAATTGAAGTATTGCTGATTTACAATGTTAAGTTTTAGGTGCACAGCAAAGTGATTCAGTTATACATACACTATATATGTGTGTATATATTCTTTTTCAAATTCTTTTCCTTATAGATTATTATAAAATACTGAGTATAGTTCCCTGTGCTATACAGTAGGTACCTGTTGATTATTTTATGTATATTAACGTGTACATGATAATACCAAACCCCTAATTTATCCCCCCATCCTTTGCCCTCTGGTAATCGTAGGTTTGCTTTCTAAATCTGTGAGCCTATTTCTGTTTGCAAAACAAGTTCATTTGTGCCACTTGTTTAGATCCCACGTATAAACAATACCATGCGATGTTTTCTTCCTCTGTCTGGCTTATTTTATTTAGTACGGTCATCTCTAGGGCCATCCATGTTGCTGCAAATGGCACTATTTCATTCCTTTGATGGCTGAGCAATATTTCACTGTGTACATGCACCACATCTTTATCCATTCCTCCATCGATGGACATTTAGGTTGCTTCCTTGTCCGGGCTATTGTATATAGTGCTGCAATGAACACTGGGGTGCGTGTATCTTTTCAAACGACAGCTTTCTCCAGATGCAGGCCCAGGAGTGGCCTTAGTGGATCTTATGGTAACTATTTTTAGTCTTTTACAGCCTCCATACTGTTCTCCATATTTAGCCAACTGCTGTTCACTCAGAGACAGCACCTCCAAGTCATCAGCTGAGAGAACTTCTCCTGGAGTGTCAGCCCTGGGGTTAAACCCTGCTCTCCAGTGAGCGAGCATGAACCCACTGGAGCCAACACTGGCTCAGCCAAGAGCTCCCGGCGCATCACAGGGGAGGCAGAACAGGCTCCAGGTGCGTCTACACCTGGGCAGGTCGGCTACACGTTAACACTCAGGGGACAGGGCGGAGGGCAGCCTGACCCTCGTGGGCAACGTGGATGCAAAGTTGTTGGGTGTTACAGACACAACAGGTCCTTCTAGGACTCAAACTACTTCTGGGCTAATGTCTCCCTGTTACAACAGACTCGAGAGCACACGAAGGGGAGAGTTCAACTCTGACTGCTCCCCGCAGGATGGTACACGAGAGATTTTCCTCCTCATTCCTCACTGTCTCTAGAGACCCCACTACCTGCTGAAGAGTTCAAAGCAGTCATTTTTAACAAGAGGGTTTTGTCTTGTATTAAAATTGGCTAATTGGCTTCCTGCTGTTTTAACACTTAGTAACTTGAAGAGATCAAGCGACTTAATTCCATCAAAATGAGTAACAGGAGAAAAAAGACAGGAAAGCACTGGGACAAGTACACGACCTTCACGGAACCTGACTGAGAAAATCCTCTGTGAGCAGATACTAGCCTTTCTTGGTATTCCTCAAGCTCTGAGAGACAAAGCAGCAGTGGGCACCAAACTCGAGATGGGGGATGTAGAAATGACATGTGCCAGACCCACGTATGTCCTGCCTTCCTTCCATCCTCCCAGCCCACTTTTTCATTCCAACAGTTTCTGAGGCATCCAGCAGTGCCCAGATGCTAGTACCAGCCTTGGCTGAGCCATTTAAAACCTCCTACTCAAGACTTCCTTGGCGGTAAAATGGTTAAGCACACCCAATGCAGGGGGCCCAGGTTCGATCCCTGGTTAGGGACCTACATCCCATGTGCTGCAACTAAGAGTTCACATGCCACAAATAAAGAGCTCACATGCCAAAACAAAGACCCACTGCGGTCAAATTAATTAATTAAAATTTTAAAACTACTTTCTGACCTGGGGCTACTCTATGGGAGCCAATTCAAAAAGTCGATAGGAATCAACTTTCAAGAGGTACAAGGCAGGTTTCAAGAGCAAACTTAGAACTGCAGGAGAAGGACCTTCCTGGCGGTCCAGTGGTTAAGACTCCACACTTCCACTGCAGGGGATGCAGGTTCAATCCCTGGTCAGGGAACCAAGATACCACATGCCATGCAGTGCAGCTAAAAAAAGTGAAGAAACTTTCTGGTGGTCCAGTGGTTAAGAATGTACATGTCAATGCAGGGGACACAGGTTCGATCCTTGGTACAGGAGGATCCCACATGCCAGGGGGCAACTAGGCCCGTGCTCCACAACTGCTGAAGCCCTCAGCCTGTGCTCTGCAAGAAGAGAAGCCCCCAGTGAGAAGCCCACACACCACAACCAGAGGAGGCCCTGCTCGCGACACCTAGAGAAAGCCCATCGCAGCAAAAATGAATAAATAATTTTTTTTAAGTGCAAGAGAAAATTCTTGATCACTGGGTTTTGGGAGCCAGTGGATAAATGATCCCATCCTCTAAACCTGGGGTGGAGAATCCTGAAGCACATTCCTACACCAGTGAATGGTGATTCTGGTTTCATCGCCCTCAGGGGTAACCAGCACAATAACCTGATTTTTGGCTGCCTCTGTCAATTTCCATATCTCCCTCCTGCCGGTCTCCCTAACTCCACAATCCTGCACGCAAGCCTTCATCTCTCAGGCTCTGCCCTGTGGGAGAACCTACCAAAAACTAACTAAGCAAACTCCGGAAGGTAGTGAAGGACAGGGAAGCCTGGTGTGCTGTAGTTCATGGGGGCGCAGAGAGTTGGACACGACTTAGCAACAGAACAACAACAACCAAAAACAACAGCTATGCTCTGTTACATGGGACGGAGAAGGCGATGGCACCCCACTCCAGTACTCTTGCCTGGAAAATCCCATGGACGGAGGAGTCTGGTGGACTGCAGTCCATGGGGTCTCGAAGAGTCGGACATGACTGAGCGACTTCCCTTTCACTTTTCACTTTCATGCATTGGGAAGGAAATGGCAACCCACTCCAGTGTTCTTGCCTGGAGAATCCCAGGGACGGAGGAGCCTGGTGGGCTGCCATCTCAGGGGTCGCACAGAGTCGGACACGACTGAAGTGACTTAGCAGTAGCAGTTACATGGGAAAAGGGGATGCTGGCTTTAATGTCATCAAACCTGGTATTTGCTGACCCTCTTCTTCTCTTTCCCACCCAGATTTACTCTCCTAGGCTGACATCAGCATGACATCACATTTCATTTCCTCCTTCCATCTTTAAAGAACTATATTGAGGAATACAGAGTTAAATTTCCAGACAAGGGCCCAATCTAGAGACTGTCAATAGAATATAACTAATTAAAAAGTTCATGGTAGGATACTTCCAGGACATGGGGAGCCACACATTTAATGGTCCCACAGTTGCCAACAGCCCTGGACCCTCAGGTGTGAGCCAAACAAACAACGTAGCCTCTCAGAACTTCCCCAGTAGTCCAGTGGCTAAGACTCCAGACTCCCAGTGCAGGGGGCCTGGGTTCGATCCCTGGTCAGGGAACTAGATCCCTCATGCTGTTACTAAGACCCAGTGCAGTCAAATAAATTATATATATATATTTCTTTAAAAGGCAGACCCTCTCTGAAGCAATGGCAGGGACTGTGGGACCTGGGGCTGTGGGACTAAGATCTGCTGACAGGCAGAGCAGTAAAGGACTTGGTGAGCAGCTGTTACAAGACCAATGAGACTCTGTCTTCTATTTTCCACCACACATAGAAGATGCTGAACTAGGATTCCTGGAACAAAGTACCAATCACTCTCAATTGGGCAAAAGACTCTCCAACTTTGGGATGGTGACCAAAATCAATATGAAGCAGAGAAATGCTTTGCAGGCAGCAATATGTGTGGGTTCCCACAGAGAGCTCCCAGGATCTAAGTGGTCTTCCTCAATCTATGATTTTACTTTACAACCTAGGGCGTGAGGAGCAAGATGAAAGCCTCAACCAGAAGTGAAAACAAGTTCTCACACAAATACACGTACACATCCACAAATATTCACAGTAGTGCTATTTACAAGAGCCAAAAGGTAGGGCCATAAGTTTTTATGGAACTTATTTTAAGGCTGATCTTACTTCCCCTTCATGCAGGCAGAACTGTAAACCCAGGAATAAAAACTGGAAGGCATTTACAAACCTCAGCTCAAGTTCTCGTAGTAAAACCAACACAAGAATAAAAACTATTTGCACAAACGATCACAAATTGCTAACAGTGGGAGTTCTACATTGGCAAAACTGTGTCATTCTTTCCTCTAGTTCCCAAGCTTTCTTATATCCCATTATACTACTTTCATAACCGAAGAACTTAAATTAATTCTATTGTCCTGGAATTTCCCCTGATGCCGACTGTATTACACATAGCACAGAAACTCAGGAGGAGACAGTGCAGATTTCAGCCTGTGATGCTGCCAGGCACAGGTTCCAATCAGCAAGCGTGAAGAGACACTCTCACCCAAGTCCAGGTACCCCAGAGAGAGGGAGGTGTGGGCCAACCGACTCTCGTCAGAGATCCCCACGCCTCCGTGGGCGCCCCAGGCAGGTTCCCTTGGTCCCAGCATTGCCCCACTGACAGTTTCCTGCTAATGTGAGCATCCCTTCATGACCTGAGAAGGATCCCGCGCCTCTGAGCGGGTCAGGGCCTACAGAAGATGTGATGGGTTGCCTCGCGGAGGGCAACTCTGGGGCAGCTAAACAGTGATACAGTAAGAAACGGCTATTTTTAAAACCCTACTTGAAACAATTCCTCTGACGCTGGTGGCTAAATATAAATATCCTGCTCTCTCGACCTTCCTCTGGGGCAAATCAGAAGGCTTTTCCCCAGTCACCCTTCTCCTCTGCAGCCTCTGAGGCCACCCAGCATTCCCGGCCTTTCAAAGTTTACCAGATGACACACCCTCTCCAGATACGTCCTGCATCTGCACACACAGCCTTTTTCTCACGAAGTCTTCTAGTCATCCTTGACCAGCAGCTGTGGGTGAACACTGAGGGCCAGTCCACAATTCTTTGCATGTACGTTTTAATCCCTGGGTCAGGAAGATCCCCTGGAGGAAGACATGGCAACCCACTCCAGTATTCCTGCCTGGAGAATCCCCACGGACAGAGGAGCCTGACGGGCTACGTCCGTGGGGTCGCAAAGAGTTGGACGTGACTGAAGTGACTTAGCATGCAGACACCTTTCTCTACAAAGGACACTTTCTATCTGTGTCTTTAACTGTTGCCTTTACTCGGAGGAATTACAAATACCCAATGTCAGCCCTCAAACGAACTCCAGATTTCCAATCATCTATAAGATGCCTTCACTTGAATTTATTTACAAAACAGAAATAAGAGTAACAGAGATAGAAAACAAACAGGGTTTCCAAGGGAGAAAGGGGGGATTAGTGGGAGACTGAGACTGACATATACACAGTGCTACATATAAAATAGGTAACTAAAAAAGGCCTGCTGTATAGCACAGGAAACTCTACTCAATAGTCTGTAATGACCTATATGGGAAAAGAATTTAAAAAACAGTGGACACATGTATAACGGAGCCACTTTGCCTATGCAGCAGAAAAGTGTACAGCGCTTTTGTGTATAAATGCATATACAATGTACATTACATTGTATAAATGTACATTACAGTGTACATTACATCATGTACATTAAAAATCAACTATACTCCAATAAAAATTAATTCCAAAAAAATGCCTTCACTTAAAGGACCCTTCTCTCTGCCCTGTTTCCCCCTTTCTTACATCATCATCCATCCATTTCTTACATCATCCATCACAGGCTGGCTTCTCCTGGCCCAGACGCCATTCACTGCTACTGCTAAGTCACTTCAGTCGTGTCCGACTCTGTGCGACCCCTGAGATGGCAGCCCACCAGGCTCCCCTGTCCCTGGGATTCTCCAGGCAAGAACACTGGAGTGGGTTGCCATTTCCTTCTCCAATGCAGGAAAGTGAAAAGTGAAAGTGAAGTCGCTCAGCTGTGTTTGACTCTGAGAGACCCATGGACTGCAGCCTACCAGGCTCTTCCGTCCATGGGATTTTCCAGGCAAGAGTACTGGAGTGGGGTGCCATTGCCTTCTCTGGACGCCATTCACAGGTCATCCTAAATCCTCCCCACTCTAGTTCTCACTATTCATGTCTAGTTTTCCCTGTTCAGAGTTCTCCATTCCTGTCCCACTCTCCGCCACCACCCCAGTCCACATCTGTGCTGACCCAAGGAAGTCCTCCAAACAGGTGGTCAGAACTGGGCCTCCTCCACACAGAAGCGTGCATATTGGGAGATACAAAATTGAGCCCAATCAGGAAACTGGAGATTTCTCATGGGGAATTTAACTGGGAAAACTGGTTAAATAGAGAATGGGAGAACAGAAAGAACCACCAGAGAAGGGTGAGGCATCCTGGAGGTTCGCGCAACCTCTAGGTTGCCTTTAGGGTTGGAGGGATCCTAGCGAGAAGGTTGGGAGCAGCATCCAGAGAGGGCTGGACGCCATAGGCAGGCACTGAGCGGGGCCACGCCCACCTCTGGAGGCAGGACATGGACAGCCACGCCCATCCTCCTTGCCCAGACAGAGCGGGGCCACGCCCACCTCTGGAGGCAGGACATGGACAGCCACGCCCACCCTCTTTCCCCAGCGCCGTGGCCCACCCAGCTTCCACTCCACAGTCTGAATCGGCTGGAACCCAGAGCAAGGCATCCCTTAAAGGCCTTCCTGACAAAAAGCCAAACAGGCAAATCTGTGCCCTGTGAGGTTATTTACAATCGTTTTACATGCCAGGACACCTGCCATAAATGTCTGGTGTTTGCTTGTTAGGTCCTGAGGGTGGGGTGGTTATAGAGACTGGCGTAAGTCTCTGTCATCTTTTCTCCAGGTCTCTGACCCTCCACCTTACCTCTTGCTGAACCACCTACCCTTTCTCAGGGACACACTGTTTTCTCTTATGCTGTCACTATTTGTTCTCCCTGCAAGAAATACCCATTCCCCCAACCCCTTGTTCAAGTAATGGCTATATGGCAGGCACAAGGTCATAGCTAAAAACTCTCCTTGGTACAACTCTCCTTCCAAAGGTGAAGATCCCAGCTTCCATCAGGCTGGTTTTAACTCCACCCAGGGACTTTTTTCCTCGGTTCTTTAAAAAAAACAAAAACAACTCATGCTCTACCACTCTCAACTCACCTGCTGTGTTTAAAACAAAAAGAAGCCTACTTTATGAAGAACAACTAGGTCCCCTGCCAGAGCCCATTCTCTTAATGGTGCTTTTACCCCAGAATCAGTGAGAGCAATGCCTGCCCCCCACATGCCCACTCCTTGCTGTCACCTCTCTGCCCATGTTGTAGGTTTAACACAGAATAGTTGGGACCATTTCTAGCCAAAAGCTAAGGATGCCAGGCCATCTAAAAGCATGGCAAAATGGTCTGTAATACTGCCCTCCCACACATTAAAATGGAGTTGGATAAAAGGTACAAACAACCGGCTACTCTTCTTTATTTAACCATATTCTTGATCATGACATTTTCCTATCATTTAGGAAAAGCTGCAGGTAACAAAATTTATATGGGCCTGAAATTTAGGATCCTTTCAATAGCGAGAAATTCAGAGTTGAGTGGACCCAGAGTCCATTTGGTGATTCTTCCCACCCGTCTGCTCAGCCACCCTATGTGTAGTGGCTTTGGCCCAAAGCACAATCCCTCATGGTGACACACTGGCTGCCACTGCTCCAGGTTCCAAGTCATCACATGTGAATATCCAGAGTAGGAAGGAAGGGAGATGAGACTAAGGGACTTCCTCCTTCTGCAGCTTTCTTCTTTTACCAACCAGAATAAAAAAAATCCCCCTTCTGCCCACAGCAGCCTCCTCCTCACACCCCACTGCTCAAAATGGGTTTTGTGACCATCCCCAGCTACAGGAGGGGCTGGTGGGTGAGTACTGGCCATGTGGGGCTCAGACCAAGCACAATTCATCGCTGGGCCTGAGACCACTGGCTGTGGAGCAAATCAGGGTTCCAGTGGCAAGAAAAAAGAAGGAATGGCTATCAGGCTAGCACTAAACATCTATGATCCCAGGCAGAGATCATTCTCCCCAGAATCATGTATTTAGGCTGCTTGAAAGAAAGAACACACTTTGAGTACACAGTAAGATGCCAAAATTCTCTTCATTGGGCTTTTGCAGCTATTCTCATTTACCTCAAAGTCATCTAGGAAGCTTCACAGGTGGCACTAGTAGTAAAGAACCCACCTGCCAATGCAGGAGACTTAAGAGACACGTGTTTGATCCCTGGGTCGGAAAGATCCCCTGGAGAAGGAAATGGCAACCCACTCTAGTATTCTTGCCTGGAAAATTTCATGGACAGAGAAACCTGGCAAGTTCAAGTCTATGGGGTCACGAAGAGTCAGACATGACTGAACTGAAGCAGCTAAATAAGAGATAAATCTTATTCCTTCATTGTAACAGATTTGGTATATGACATACATGTAATAGACTCAACAAGTGCCTCAGACATGAAGACACGGAAAAACAAATATGTTATCTTGTCTTCCAAAACACACAAGGACAAATTCAGTGGAAATGTTAAACTTCCGGTTCATTTTCACCATCTCAAAAAAAGTAAAAAGAGCTCATAAGCCTGTCTGGCTCCATCTTTCTCAGAGATGAGATGAGCATGATGTCACTGCATCATGTCTATGACACTCGCCACATCTGCTCCCTAAATTCAGACCTTACCGACCCCACCATCTCCTGATCCTGAATCCTTCTGTCCTTCCAGGACACACAACCTCCATTCACACTGTGTCTTTTATCTGCCAGCCTCTTCCCAAGCCCACTCCAGCCCTTCTCTCTGCTGTAAATACCAGCTCACTCATGCTGGTTGAATCAGATCCCCCTAAAACTTCTCTCACCCTCCAGATAGAACAGAGGGGCCCTTCCTTTGGGACTGCACAGCACTGGGTTTTTATTTCAACCAGAAACATTTGTTCTAGATTATAACTTATTGTTTAGCCATCAAATTCCACACTGAACAGTCTCAATGCAGCAGCCACATGGAATCTGTTCTCATACCCTGGTGCTTGGAAACGTACCTAGCATATACACAGTAGAAGTCCGAAGAAGGGCTTTTTGTTTGCTTTTTTTTTTTTTTTTAAATATAAAGGGCATTTACCCCTCACAGGAAGTCCTTAAAATCTCTGTGGCCGGCTTCTGCTTGCTTCTTCTTCCTTTTTCTACCATCTTTCATTGTTATTCTACGGCTCAGTTAATAGGGTATGCTAAACTATAAACACGGAGGACTTCCCTGGTGGTTCAGGGGCTAAGACTCCACACTCCCAGTGCAGAGGGCCCAGGTTCGATTCCTGGTCAGGGAACTAGATCCCACAAGCTGCAGCAACTAAGAGTTCACTGCTGCTGCTAAGGCGCTTCGGTTGTGTCCGACTCTGTGGGACCCCACAGACGGCAGCCCACCAGGCTCCGCCCTCCCTGGGATTCTCCAGGCAAGAGTTCGCATGCCCCAACTAAGACCGGGTGCGGCCAAATATATAAATTAAAAAAAAAAAAAAAACTATAAACATGTCCATGATCCTTGGGAGTTCCTCCCATGGCAGGGGGAGAGGGTTGGTGTCTAGCTGGAAGTGACACTATGTCCGTTCCACTCCAAGGCTTCAAGAGGCCTTTCGGTTTCTGTTCTTGCTCCTTTGGGAACCCTGGCCAGCCACCTGTGACCAGAACCAGGGTGGCCTGCCAGGGGCTGAGAAATACTCTTCGACTCCCATCCTAACTGCCAGCCAGCAGCCAGTATTGTGAGTAAGGCCATCTACGAACACCAGGCCCAACCCACCTGCCATCTGACTAGACACGCAAGCAGACCGCACGAGAGCCACTGGGCTCGGCTCAGGCAAGACGAGAGGCTCAGCATGGCTGCAAGCTGAACAAAACGGTGGTGGTTTCAAGGCACTCTGTTTTAGGACGTCTGCTGTTTGTTACACAGAAGGAGGTAACTAGCACATGAGATCTCAGGATGAACTGGTAACACTGAAAGCTGGATAGGATCTGAGAACACCTTCCAGTCCAAATCTCTAAAAGGAAAAACGAAGGAGACAGTAAAAAAATATCATAAAACTATACTCCAATAAAAATTAATTTTAAAAAGAACAAAGGAAAACTGAGGCCCAGAGAAGCTGAACCACAAACTCCAGGCACACAGAGGCAAGAAAGACTGGGAGATCCCCTTGTTCTAGGACTCACAAGCCTTATCACTTCATAACACACATAAAGCAGGCCTTTCTCTACATTCAAGGGTCTATTATGTACCCAGAAAATGCTCACCAGGAGATTTATGAAGAGAATTATGACACATGCATTCCATTCCATGCAGCTGATTTTTTTTTAAAGACAGATTCATATACTGGCATGGAAAGATTTCCAGGACTATCATGTGACAAACAGAAAAGCAACTCTGTAAAATTCAAAACAGTTCATAAAAGAGGGCTTCATTTCCCTGTCTTGTAAGAAGTTGACTTTCAGGATGGGAACTGAACAGAAGGGCCGAAAGCAAGCAGAAAGCTTCCAACATGTAAAAAAGCAAATCCAAACTCCACTTTCTGTCCACTCCCAACTGAAAATTAAGTGCAAAAGAAACATGCTTTCTTCTTTTCCGACAGAAATACAGAGGTCTGTAGCACACCCCCACCCCAAATCACCCTCGTGGGCACCCTGAACACACAAAGTTGACAATTAAACTATTCGTCATCATAATTACAATATGAATAGCTACTCTCATTCAGCCTCTCTAAAAGTACTCATTTACTATTCTTGCAGTATCTCTACAAAACACGAGGCAGGCGGGCTCCACCTCTGTTACAGAGTAAGACCCTATAGTATAAAAGAAAGCAAACGGCTCAAGGTCAAGGCCCAGGGTGGCACCACCAGAACACCCCCATTTCCTGGCTCTCGGAGCTCAGCTGTCCCAACTCACGTGCTGTGTGCACATCATCCCGTATTTTGAGATGAGCAGGGGCAACTAACATGACGACTCATGCTGGCTTCGAAAGCCTGCAAATCTAAGCAGCCACCTGAGGTCAGTAGCTGAAGCAAGCAGCAAGTCTTCACAAGAGAGAAGACAGGATTTTTTTTTCCTATTTCCAAGGTCAACCAACTCTAGGACTCTTTCATTTCAAAAATCAGATTCTAAAGAAACACCTCAAGTTCAGTTATCCTGGACTGTGTGCATCACACTAGCGGAAAGAATATTTAAGCTTCAAATGTGCAGAGAGAATTCCCTGGTGGTCCAGTGGCTAAGATGCTGCAGTTCCACTGCAAAGGGCAGGGGTTCAAATGTGCAGAAATCCTGGGGCCCTGGGAGCCTAGACCATGTTTTCCAAGGTAGACATGAAGGGGAGTTGATGAGTAAATGTGCCCTTCAAACCCCTCCCCAGTTCTCAGGACCGCATTTACCTTCGATGAGCAGGGGTGAGGGGTGGGCAGGAAACTCCCTCCACCCCCACCCACAGTGGGATGAGGCAGGAGGACATGCTGCCGGGGGTCCTGACAGTGGCTGAGTGACAGCAGCCCACGGGGAGGCCCAGAGCCCCCGCCCAGAGCCCAGCCCGGATCACACACAGGCTGCCAAGCCTCATTCTCCAGCAAACAATCTCTCCGCTTCTCCACCCACCAGTGCAGCACTACACGTCGGGGAGACTCCACTTCAGAAACATGTGCCAGGGTGCCACCAGCTCTTCTCAGGTTTTTTGAGCAGAATCCTGGCTAGGGTACAAGGCTGCAGAGTGTGGGGTCCCCTTCACTCCATGGCTGGGCCTAGGGAACCCCCCCAACCCAAGATGGCTTGGTGGAGCGGGACTGCCAGTGCACCTGTGCTCCACTATTAAGCTCTCTTAGTTCTTCACTGCATCCCTCGTGGTGGGAGCGGCCCAGGAGTCTCGAGATGTGATGGATGGGCTGTCTCATGCCTAGCAAGAGAACACGGGCTCTCCCAAGAGCAGAGGCTCTGGCCTGGCTGCGCCCCATGCACTGAAGCAGCTTTCCAGCAGCCTCAGGCCCAGAAGAGTCTCAGGGGAAGAGGCAACTGTGTGGGCGTGGCTTCAGGTCTCACCTGTGTTGTGGCCTAGCCCTGGGGCCACTGGACCTTCCTGAGCCTCAGTTTCCTCTTCGGTGAAGTCCTAGTGAGGTCGGGTGACACCTACCTCCTAGGACTGTTAGGAGAATTATACGAGGCAGCTGTTCTCAACTAGGGGGGATTTCCTCCCCCAAGCCCCCTCCCCAGCAAGAAGCATCTGCAATCTGGAGACTGTTCTGGGTGTCAGCTCGTGTTGGGGGTGTTACTAGCATTTAGTGGGTGGAGGCCTGGGATACTGCAGAGTGTCTAACAGCACTCAGGATGCTCCTCACAACAAAGAATGGTGCAGCCAAAGATGGTGGCAGTGCAGATGCTGAGGAGCCCTGGCCGCAGGTGATTTGTGTGAAAGGAATTTAGGAATTTTGGGACACCACTTATCACTATGATCATAAGAACATGTTCTTTTTTGGCATCTAAACAAACCATTTCCATGGAACAAAAATAGTTTCCTGTTGTCGTTCTTGCTTTTTTTTTTTTTTTTTACTATAATACATGATGCGGATCTAAGAACTTGGAGCTACCCTATAAGCTGTAAAGGAGAGTGTGCCAGGGAAAGTGTACTGCACACAGTAGGAGCTCAATAAATGCCTGCCATCCAGGGAACAGAGGAAACAGCTTTTGAATTTAAAGAGGTCTGCGGGTCTGCCAAGTAGCAGGGCTGAGGGGGATAAAAAGATGATGCCATTAAGAGAAGCTGCCGAGGGATCTCCCTGGTGGTTTAGGGGTTGAGGATCCACCTTGCAATGCAGGGGATGAGGGTTCGATGCTGGGTCAGGGAACTAAGATCCCACATGCCAAGGAGCAACTAAGCCCATGCGCCATAAGTACTGAAGCTTTGCACGCCATACCTAGAGAGACCACGCGCCCCAATGAAATATCCTACACAACATGACGAAGATCCCAAGTGCTGCAACTAAGACCCAACACAGCCAAATAAATAAATATTCTTTAAAGAATGAGAGAGTGAAGCTGCCAAGTAGGTGAATGAAAAAGATATATCTTAAATGCAGGTTTCAGCATCAGCAAACTTTTCCAATTGCCGACCTGGCTAAAGGGGGTTCCGAGGGAAGAAAGATCCCGAAGGTGAATGCCACCCTACTAGTGGAACTCAGGGGTCACCGGAAATGTCCCTGTGTTCTGACTCCAAAGGGCTAGCCTCATAACCTCTCCAGCTGGGTGCCAAAGAGTCTGTGGGGGGCTCTGAGAGCAGCTAAGAGTAGATGATGCTGGGGTAAAATTTGTGGTAGAGAACTAGGATCATCAAATCTGTACCACCGGCAAGAGAAGCTGGGGGTGTAGCTGGCTGGCAGAACCAAGAAAACTACAAAGAGGGGTTACACATTCCCCCTGAGGACCCAAGCCCAGTGGGTGGGTGGGTTAGATGGATGCTCCAGCCCAGAACCAACTCCACTGACACCAAGGCCAAACTGCTCCATTCATTTTCCAAATACTTTCACTCTCCTACATTAACACATGAAAGATCTATTCCTTACATGTAAGATCTATTACTTACAAAACCCTCTTCCCTCCTGGGCCTAAGATCACCCTCCTTGGTAACACTAACACTTCCCTTTTGGGCAAGGCAGGCAGCTTAATTTTAAAATTATGCTCAAGAAGGTATGCAAAATTGTTGCACTTTATTAAGACAATAAAAACTCCCCAAACTTTATCGTTTTAATAAAAGCTGCTCTTAAACTGTGTTTTATTTACTTAATTTGATGGTGTGTTTCGGAAGGTGATGCTTTTACACTTAGTTTTAAGTACATGAAGGGTAATTATCTGTGAAAAGTTCTAAAAGAAAAATAGCACTGCACTTAACAGAACATGAAAGTAAAATTGCCCAACAACAGGAAACAGGAAGATGGAGCCAAGAAGAGTAAATCCTCCGGTGGGCTTGTCCAGCTTTACTTCCAGGAGTTTATCAAGCTCAAACCCACCGTATTGGATGCTTCCCCATACAGACCTGCTACTGAGAAACACACACAGAACCTCAGGATGCTCTGCTTCTCAACCTGGGGCCGTTTCTACCTGAGGGTCTCAAAGGAAGATGACAGTCATCTCGCTTCTTACCCAACAATTTGAGGAAAGAAAGAAAACATGTTTAAATATTAAATCAAGCTAGTATATTTACACAGTAAGATGAATGGGTTGAATTTTTTTTTTTAAATACATGGGATTTCTAAACATGTTATCAGCTAATCAGCATGAACTCCCTTCAACCTCCAGTGGAGAAGCTCTGTTTGCAGAACTCTGAACCCACCTGGGGGCCCCCTACTCCTCTGCCAACTGCCCCAGCACCAGAGGTTTCGGCCAAAGAGGGCAGGCATGCTCACCCCTCATCACTGATAAATTCAAACACAGGGGTGGGGGAAAGGAATTCTTCTCCCAAACAGCATTAAACTTTAAACACCTCAAACCACAGCAAGTATAATCAATTCAGAGAAACAAAAATAGAAGCCTCATGTGAATTGGCAGGAATCTGGAATTATCGAATATCTTCAAGAACATTTGGTTTTTAAGACTTTCAAGGGCAGACTATAAAGAGAACCAGGTGAACCACCGGCTGCCTGGGAGAGTTCTGTCTGCAGACAAAGAGCCAACGTGACCGTGGCCCGAGAGCCACAGCACTTAACCACACGGCCTCAGCAACGCTCTTTAAAAAGGAAACTTTCATGAAAATAAACTTTAACCATCTGAGTAACTTACACTTATATATGCCAACTAACAACATGAAAATTTCAAATAGTAATAAAATCCTTTCTTTCAACTCTAAATCTCCAGTTTTCCCTCTTCTCTCCCAGAGGCAACTGCTGCTACAGGCCCTCACGTGTCCTTCCAAAGACCGTACGTTGTGTATTTCTGCTTGCTCTGGCTTTTTTGGCGGGTGTTTCTTTTTTATTTAATAATTTTATCTATCTTTGGCTGTACTGGGTCTTCGCTGCTGCACGCAGGCTTTCTCTGGGTGCAGAGAGCGGGGACTCCTCTGCTGCGGTGTGTGGGCTGCTCACTGCAGCAGCTTCTGCTGTTGCAGAGCCAGGCTCTAGGGTGCTTGGGCTCCAGTAGTTGCAGAGCATGGGTTTAGCTGCCCCTCAGCATGTGGGATCTCTCTGGGCCAGGGACAGAACCTGTGTCCCCTGCACTGACAGGTGGATTCCTGTTTATAGGCCACACGGAAGTCCTTGGTATTTGACTGGTTGATTGGAGGAAGGTGTACCATTGTGGAACCAAAGTGTTTTTCTTCAACTTTCCATCCATTTTAATGTTGGCTATTAAAATAGGTAAAAATTTCTCTTCTGGGACTTCCTTGGTGAGCCAGTGGTTAGGACTCAGCACTTTCACTGCCATGGGCCCAGGTTCAAACCCTGGTCAGGGAACTAAGATTTCACATGCTGTGTGGCACAGCCAAAAAAAAAATTATTTTAATTGAAAAAAAAAAAGAGAGAGAGAGATTAAGTTACTCTAAACAACAAGTCTGGTCAGTTGCTGCGAGTGGTCCAGGCATAGACAAAACCCAAGTCCTTTGACCCTAATCCCTACTCCACTATATCGATGTCCCATTTGTTTTCAAAAATTTTACTTATGTCAAAAAAGATGAGAAAAGTGAAGAAACAAGCAACAGAACAGGAGAAAACATCTGCAAATTATGTATCTGATGAGTCTAAGTAGCCAGAATATATCAAGAACCTCACAATTCAACAACTAAAAATAAGTAATAACAAAGGATTTAAGTAGACATTTTTCCATGAATGGCTGATAAGCATGTGATAAGATGCCCAATATCATCAGTCACTCAGTTCAGTTGCTCAGTCGTGTCCGACTCTTTGCGACCCCGTGAATCTCAGCACGCCAGGCCTCCCTGTCCATCACCAACTCCCGGAGTTCACTCAAACTCATGTCCATCAAGTCAGTGATGCCATCCAGCCATCTTATCCTCTGTCGTCCCCTTCTCCTCCTGCCCCTAATCCTTCCCAGCATCAGGGTCTTTTCCAATGAGTCAACTCTTCGCAAGACGTGGCCAAAGTACCGGAGTTTCAGCTTTACCATTATTCCTTCCAAAGAACACCCAGGACTGATCTCCTTTAGGATGGACTGGTTGGATCTCCTTGCAGTCCAAGGGACTCTCAAGAGTCTTCTCCAACACCACAGTTCAAAAGCATCAATTCTTTGGCGCTCAGCTTTCTTCAAAGTCCAACTCTTACAGCCATACATGACCACTGGAAAAACCATAGCCTTGAATAGACGGACCTTTGTTTGCAAAGTACTGACATCAGTCATTAGGGAAATGCAAATCAAAACCACAATGACATACAACTTCACTCCCACTAGGATGGCTATAATCAAAAACTGACAAAATCAAGAGTTGACAAGAGGTGGTGAAATTGGAGCCCTAGTTCACGGGGATGTAAACTGAGCCAGCTTTGGAAAACAGTATGGCAGCTCCTCCAAGAATTAATCAGAGTTACCATGCAACTCAGCAATTCCACTTTTAGGCATATACCTGGGGAAAAAATACATCCACACAAAAACTTGTGCACAGACGTTCACAGCAACACCATTCATAACAACAAAAAGGTGAAGGTCAGCCGAATATCCATCAACCGATGAGTAAAAAATGTGGCATATCCAAACAACGGGATATTATCCAGTCATAGAAAGGAATGGGGATCTACGTATGCTTTCCGCTGATTCATATTATTGTCCAGCAGATACTAATACAACACTGTAAAGCAATTAAACGCCAATTTAAAATAAATAAAAATCTTTTTTTAAAAAAGAATGAAGTCCTGATTCATGCTACAACATGGAAGAAGCTTAGAAACATTATGCTAAGTGAAATCAGCCAGACACAAAAGGCCACACAGATAATGACCCTGTTCACATGAAATGTCCAGAACAGGCAACTCTATAGAGACAGTGGTTTGGGATTAGCAGGGGCTGGGAGAGGAGGCGGGTGGAGGAGGACGCTTGACTGCTGATGGGCACAGGGGGTTTTCCTTTGAGGGTGATCAAAGATTCTGGGCTGATAGAGTGCTGTGGCTGCACAACTCTGCAAATATACTAAATTTACACTTTTAAAGAGTCAATTTTACAGTATGTGAATTATATCTCAAATCTTTTTTAAAAGATGGAAGTCCTTGCTAGCTATTCAGCATGGGCAGGCATATTGTCATCCTTTCTGTCCTGACCTATAAAATGTGGTAATAAATTAGTTGTACCTGCCTTGCAGGGCTACTGGGAGAAATACCAAAGATCACCCAAGAAAAGCCCCTCCCTTAGTATCTGCCACATAGAAATAATGCTGATAGCGTCCATTTACTATTATTTCCTTCTCCCCAAAATGTGCTCCTTTTGATTGCTATTCTCTTTTCTTTAAAAAAAAAAAAAAAAAAAGTCAGGATACATATCGTTACTCTTGAATGATTTTTGGCTACAGGAAGCCCAGAGCTCTTTCTACATCCAAAAAAATAAAAACCTTCCACTACCATGTGTGAAATAGATAGCTAGTGGGAAGCTGCTGAATAGCACAGGGAACTCAGCTCCATGCTCAGATGGCCTCAAGGGGTGGGATGGCGGGATGCGTGGGAAGGAGACTCAGGAGGGAGGGGATATATGGATGCATATAGCTGATTCACCTCCTTGTACAGCAGAAACACACACGACATTGTAAAACAACTGTATTCTTAAAAAAAGAATCCTCAAATACTTAATATAAAATACTGTAATATTCAAGAAAAGTTAGACTATGATAACTTGAATATAATTTAGGAAACCCAAATCCAGCACCACTACCCTACTAACACTCCTGTGACTCACACACATGCCAGGAGGAGTGAGGAAGAGGAAGCAGAGCCGACATGATTATTAAGAGCTTCAAAAGCACTAAGTGCTTTATCTCCATCGCGACTTGTCGTGACAGTGGTAGATACGGAGGCGGCAGCCCTGATTTCCCCACAGTCCTAGGTGTTAAGGACGCAGCTGATGTGTGTGGGTGTGCGCACGTGCACACACACACCCTTACCGTGAGAAGCACGGTCATACAGGTGTGTCCTGGTACACACAGGAGCACTGGGAAAGCAGATCCACTCTGAGCAGGCAGGTCACGAGGGCATCAGAGAACTCTGAACCTGACGACCACATGGTTATTCACCCAGGAAGGAGAGGCAGAGGCGGTTCCTAGCACAGCAGACGCACAGAAGCAGGAAGGATGGGGTGTGCCCAGGTGTGGGGGGCAGGGGTGAGAGTCTGAAAGAGCATGTGCCTGTCGGTGGGGGGAGAAAGCAGACCTGACCTGGGAGGGGCTGCTCTGGACTGCATCTTAGGACAAGGGGGCAGTAAAGGTCGTGCGCCCCAGTGGGCAGCCCCACGGGCACCCTGCCCTTGCTCCTCTGTGCCTCGCAAAAGTGCAGACTAGCTTTCCCAGTACACAGCCTCGAGGTAACCACTGAAAACGGCTTGCTATTCACCTGACCCAGAAAAACCCCACAAAACCATGCAAATCAAGACCTTCATGCTCGGTTTAAGAACACTTGTGAAGTTACCCAGGCGGTAAAGGATACGCATGTTCAAAAAGCCACCAAGTATGTGAAGGATGTCCCTAAATTTACAGAAGTGATGGATCCCACTCTGTTGATCCAGTGAAAGAGCTGGTAGGTGTGCCCAAGTCCCACAGCGGACTGGATGCAGGGTGGATGGCCCCACACAAGTGCTGAATTTTTACTGCACGTGTTCAAAAACGCAGAGTAGGACTTCCCTGGTGGTCCAGTGGTTAAGACTCCACCTTTCCAATGCAGGGTGTGTGCGTTTAATCCCTCGTCAGGGAACATGCAACATGCCACAGGGCTCAGTCGAAAAAAAAAAAAAAAAAACACAGACAGTAATGCTGAACTTTAGGGTCTAGATGTAGATCCCCTGAACAACGAGCACAGCCAGGTGAACAAAGCCCCCAAGATGGGGCGCAGGACTTTCAGAGCTGACAGTCCGATCAACCCATACATGAGCTCTCCTGGTCACACTGAGATGATCCTGACTGAAAAAGAGCAAACTGGCCCTAAACGAGGAGAGGAGGTTGTACAGAAGAAAAAGGATATTCCAGGAGAAACTGAAGAAGCAAAAACTTACAGCCTGGGAATAAATTCTGCAAAAAGATAAAGGCAAATAAAAGTTAGAAAAAACACCTAAAACTAGTTTTCCTGGTGAACAGCTGGAGTGCGGAGAGTATGGAGAGGAATCTGAGCACTTGAGAACACCAGTTCCTGCCTTCACACAAGGTTAGGGTCCCTGTTGCACAGACAAGGCCATGGGAGAACTGAGAGTGAATAGGATGTTCAGTGCCAAGGCCGGGGGGTAGACGAGAACTCCCGACCAGGAGGGTGCAGGAGAAACCCTAAAGGAAGGACAGAGGGGTTGGGGAGTGCCAATCAACATTTTCAGATTTAAAGAAAACAAAACACTGTCTACAGCACAAGAACAGATTATACTGGACACTGGTAAGCTCCTCCTTGGAAACCATAAAGCCATAACTGGAGCTTCATCAGCTCTGCCCTACAGAACCTTCTGTGATGATGGAAAACATTCTGTCCTTGTGCCGTATAGTACTGCAGCCATCAGCCAAGCGTGGTTCCTGAGCCCCTGCAAAGTGGCCGAGACTGAGAAACTGGATTTCAGATTTAATTTCAAATCATTTCCATTTAAACAGCCTCATCTGGCCTGAGGCCTCCATACTGGACAGCACAAATTTAGGACCTATGTCTTGTCTGAGCACACACACACGCTGCTGCTGCTAAGTCGCTTCAGTCGTGTCCGACTCTGTGCGACCCCAGAGACGGCAGCCCACCAGGCTCCCCCGTCCCTGGGATTCTCCAGGCAAGAACACTGGAGTGGGTTGCCATTCCCTTCTCCAATGCATGAAAGTGAAAAGTGAAAGTGAAGTCCCTCAGTCATGTCCAACTCTTAGCGACCCCATGGACTGCAGCCTACCAGGCTCCTCCGCCCATGGGATTTTCCAGGCAAGAGTACTGGAGCGGGGTGCCATTGCCTTCTCCAACGCACACACGCACGCTTGTCCTATTCCTTACAGCCACTCTTTAGACATGGGGAACAGAAGGAGTTTGGGTTCCTTTCCCACTTTTTAATCATTCTATTACTTTTGAGCTGTTCAAACAGTTCAGAGGAATCTCAAATTTGTTTACTCATAAAAGAGAAGTGTTTGATGTCCTGTCCTTTGTCATATTACTCCCCCACCTCTTGGCATTCTCTCAATGAGCCAGCAGCAGTGGCCCCTCTAGGTGAACAGAACCGGGGGCTGTTTTGAGAAGACCAGCTCGCAAGTCTTCATGATTACCATAAATATTCTGGTGTTTGTTTCTGTGCAGATGGCGGGATAAGGTGGGGCCAGGACCGGATGACATCTTAAGTCCCTCACAAGCACGTGGTCTCAGAGTCTACAGATGCCGCTGGTCTAGTTCAGGCAGCAGGTGCTTCCTGTAGTGGGGTCCCCAGCCAAGACAGCTAAGCACCTCCCCAAGCCCTCTGGCTCACACCCCACGGCAGCAGACAGTCGGGAGAGTTGCAGTCATTCGTCAACAGAAACCAGGTTTCCTGGGAGAACCTATTAAATAGCAGCTTCACATCTCCTCATACTTCACCCAAGGCTGTGGAATTCACACAGTCCGATCCAATTACCCACCCACACCTCTCCAGAACAGATAAGCCTCCCCCAGAAATAGTCCACACATCCCCCACGCCTCCCCAGATAAAATCTCCAAAAGCCCCCCGCAACGGGATTCCCTGCACCTGGAAACATGGCTGCCAGGGGCAAGGTCACCAGCCCACCTACTCCCGTGCTTTTAGAATAGAAGGTATTCACAGAGCATGCTTTCCTGAGCCAGAGGGGACATGGAGGTGACCAGTGTGAGCCAGCGTGCCATCCCATCATTCTTCAGCCTCCTTTCTCCTGTCCAATAACCCTCCCGTCTTGCCCTGATGGAAGCCCTACATCACTGAGACAGGGGAGGTAGACCAGATGTCCTGACAAAAGCAAGGGTGAGAGTCAGGAATTGTACCACCAGTGCCTACTATCACAGGGGGGTTATGTAAGATGGGTAGGTCCTTACTGGACACTAGCTTCCAGGAGAGAAGAGAAGTCCTGCCCAGTCCTGGGGTCACCAGACCCCAGCCACTCCCCATCCCATGGAGGAGATGGTGCTCTTAAACCAAGAAGTCTCACATGAATTGTACATCAACGATCATTCCAGGGGATGGAAAAAAAACAAAGGAAAAAGAAAGATACTTGTGAATCAGGCAGCTTCCACCATGAATATTTATATAAACACTCTCTGAAACTCAGCAGCTTTCCAGCTCATTCAAGACTTCCCAAGATTTATAATGAATTTAAAATCCTATATTAGACAATCACATTCCTCCATTTCTAAATCAGCATAATCCTCTACCCCCAAATTTGTGTTTAAATTTAGAATTCTCTAGCAAGGATGAGAAGGCCTAACCATATACCTATCTGATCTAACCACAGTGTCTTCAAACGCTACCAGATAAAATTTCCTAGGACCTACTGCATTCCTGAGTGGATGTGTTGGCTGGGATCTGCTCGTGGAAGTCAGCCTGGGAACCAGATCACTGGAGCCATAAATAGTAATGCGAGGATGGAGCCAGAACTGGGCCTTGTGACCCAAAGAAAGGGCTCCAAATACAATATTATGAACTACTTCAAATGCCCCTAAATATCTACTTTTCCCTACTTAATATCCCCATAGATTTTTTAAGTTACATTTTCCATATTTTTTAGATGGATCCATCTCAGGCAAGATTTCCCTTTTTGGGCCTTCACTGGTGGCTCAGTGGTTAAGATTCCACTTGCCAAGGCAGGAGATATGGGCCTGATTTCTAGTCCGGGAAGATTCCACATGCCATGGAACAGCTAAGCCCATGTGCCACAACAATTGAACCAGTGCTCTGCAACAAGGGAAGCCACTGCAGTGAGGAGCCCAAGCACCCCAACTAGAGAGCAGATGCTCGCCGCTACTAAGAAAACTCATGCAGCAACAAAGACCCAGCACAGCCCAAAATAAACAAATCTTAAAAAAAATAAAAGGAATCCGCCGTCTAATGCAGAGGATGCAGGCTCGATCCCTGGTTGGGAAACTTAAGATCCCACGTGCCATGCGGCAACTAAGCCTGTGCACCGCAACTCCTGAGCCCACGCAACTCTGGAGTCCACACAACTCCACGAAAGATCCCACAGGACGCAACAAACCTCCCAAGTGTCACAACAAAGACTCAACGCAGCCAAATTAATAAAGATACATACTCTGCAAATATTAAAAAAAAAAAGACTTCCCTTGTTTCCTCGTTTCCATCTGGATCTAAACAACAGCAGGAAAACAAAGGATGACAACAGGACGATAAAAGGAAGAACCTGGAAATGCTCTGAGACCCAGGTCAAGATCACGACCTTGCACAGTCACTGTAAAGACAAACCAGCCCCAAAACAGAGGACAGACCCGTGGACGAAGCCTGGTCTCAGAGCCCCACCCCAGGAGAGGTGGGCGCCTCACGGGCAGAAGCGTGTGCTTTGTGTGCACAGGCATGTGTGGAAAAGACTGGAAGGACGGCCCCACACATGGAGCCACGCGACCTGTCTACGTCCCTGCAGAGAAAAGGGTCTGGAAGGATACTCACCCACACAGTATCATCAGAGATTAGGTCTGCGGCTGGGATTGGGGGTGATTTTTTTCCTTCCTTATACTTTCCTATCTTCTGAACGTTTGGCATTGTGTATAGGAAACATTCACAAATTTTTTAAAAAATGCTACTTCCAGTACAGGGGGAAAGATGCTTTCACAAGCTGTCAGCGCTGAACTTGTAACAGGAGTATGTTTCTGGTGGGGATGGGGGCGCTGGTCAGAAAGGAGGCAGCTGAGCATAAAGGGAGCCCTGGGCACCCCCAGAGTTTGAACCCCACACCCCCTCTCTCTCCCTGTGGTGGGGGTGGTTGGAGATTCGACTCCAGAGGCAGCGAGAACCATCACCTCCTGTCAAGTGTTCATCCTTTCGGAGCCGAAAGGTAAGGGAGCTGGTGTGTGTGCTCAGTCGGTTCAGTCACGTCCGATTCTTTGCAAGCCTATGGACTGTAGCCTGCCAGGCTCTTCTGCTCAGGGAATTCTCCAGACAAGAATACTACAGTATGTTGTCATTCCCTTTTCCAGACGATCTTGTCAACCCAGGGATCGAACCCGTATCCCTTGAGTCTCCTGTATTGGCAGGTTCTTTACCACCAGCGCCCCCGGTACTAACGTCCAGTTAGCATCAGAGGAGACTCATGAACTTAGTCTATGGGTCACCCTCACAAGCAAATACACCTTCCATGTCTGGATGAGAAAAGCCAAAGAAGTATTAAAAAATACCTTAAGTTTCCACCAAGCTGAGCCTCTGAAAATTCCTTTACCTGGCCAGAATGAAAGCTAGTAAAACTACAACCTTCAAAATCTGAATTTCCTTTAAACACTTTTCAATGGCTTGGCTATTGTCTCATCACCCCACTTCCCACACAGGGCAAAGTAACCTGGAATCTGTATTATTCATAAGTTCCTCTAACACGCCACATTCTCCAATATCTGCTTCTGTTGATTTTGAAGGACCCTAAGTTCTCTGTGTGACATTCTGAAAAAAAACACAGCCTATGGGAAAGCAGGTACACACCCCGAAATGCATCAGAAACACACCTGCTGTCCCTGAGGAGCTTGTCCAAGCGCCTAGGGCTGGATTGGTCATCCTTAAAGCCCTGTGCAGTCCCAAATAAATCCGATTTCTCTCGACACTCTCACCAGGTTGAGTCTGAATGTTAACCCCACTTCATCTGCCTAAACATTTGTTCCAGGCAACAGTTGATTCTAAATCAAAAAAGCTTTTAAAAATTTTTATTAGAGTATAGTTGCTTTACAATGTTATGTTACTTTCTGCTCTACAGCAAAGTGAATCGGCCTCACATATACATATATCCCCTCTGTTTTTGGATTTCCTTCCCATGTAGGTCACCACAGAGCACTAAGTAGAGTTCCCTGTGCTGTGTACTAGGTTCTCATTAGTGATCTATTTTATACATAGTATCAATAATGTATATATGTCAATCGCACTCTCCCACTTCCTCCCACCCCTTGGTGTCCACACCTTTGTCCTCTTGTCCTCTATGTTATGTCCTTGTTTCTGCTTTGCAAATGAGATTATCTAAACCATTTTTCTAGATCCCATATATATGCATTAATATATGATACCAGGTGAAGTGTTTTTAAGTGGGTTTTCTTTTCATGTAGACCATTTTTAAAGCCTTTATTGAGTTTGTTACAATACTGCTTCTGTTTTATGCTCTGGTTTCTTTTTTATGTTCTGTTTTATGTCCCTGGCATGTGGGATCTTAGCTTCCTGAACCAGGGATCAAACCCACACCCCCTACACTGGAAGTCAAAGTCTCACCCACTGGACCACCAGGGAAGTCCCACAGTATTTGTTTTTAAAGGTAAAATTCCAAGCAGCTGTATGGAGAGTGTTCTCAGAGAGGATGAGAGGACCCAGGGAAGGGAAGGCTTAACTTGCGTTCCCAGCAAGCACAGCACAAATTCAATAGCCATCCTTCAGTGAACTGGTTATCAAGTTGATATTCACTTCAAGCCTAACTTAATTTTCACTACTTCTGCTTGAGCAGACTTGGACTTGATCATACTTCTGCTGCATTACAAGGTCTGTTCACAATTTAAAAATGATTCTTCCCTAATTGATCCCAGTTGCTATGCTCTAAATGAGCAGTGATGGCTTATCTTCTCTCCAGTTCTCAAGTCAGGAATCCTACAGGCCCTAACTTCTAATTTATTATTTATTTGGGTTTTAAGTTAACAGATCAATCCAGATTCTTAAAGCTACTCCTTCAGAAAATCTTCAGCTTCTCCTATTTCTACTAACACTGGGTCTGCAGTGATCTCTCAAAACATCAACACACTTAAAACTGGTTTTCCCACCTCAATTCTTACACCCAGAATAAATGCCAAATGAATCCATTGTTTACACATGATAATTAAACTATAAATTCACTGGGAGAAAACTGAAGAATGTTTTCTTAATTTTGCAACAGAGAAGCTCTTTCAAAACACAATGCAAATCCAAAACCCCAAAATGCAAATGTTTGTAAACTTGACTACAAAAATGTTCTACATAGCAAAAGAATATATTCAAAGTCAAAATACAAATTACCTACTAGGGGAAAATACCTAGTACAAATGACAAGCAAAGGACAAATAGACTTAACACACATACAGCTACTGCAAATCAAGAAGAAAAGACAAATTCAACAGAAAAATGGGGGAAGGATATAAATAGGCAATTTACATAAAAGAAACACAAGTGGCCAGTAAACACCTGAAAATACACTCAAGCTCCAGTCATGATTTTAGAAGTGAAAATGAAAATCACAAGGGTCCATTTTTTTATCTGTGAGACTACCAAAAACTCAGTGTTCGTGAGAGCTACGGTTAGTGAAAGGGGGAATAAACGTCCTTACACACAGAACGGATGGAAGTGCAAATCAGGACAACTTTTGAAGAAGACAATTTAGCAATGACTATGAACATTTAGGAGACATATTCTCCATGACCCAGTATTTCCACTGATATAAATTCATAGACACACACCCTAGAGGCACTAGAAGATGAGTGTCCAAAGATGTTTATTACAGCTTCATGTACAACACCCACAATCAAATTAAGCATCCATCAGTGATGGGCTTAAAGCTCTGACATCCACCCCTCACAACAGCATCTTGCCATCCTAACAAGAGTGTGGTAGATGCAGATATCCAGCAGGGGAAAGTCTCCAAGACATGTTAGTAAATGAAAAGAACAAAATGTAGAACAGTGTGCATGACGGGATCCGTTTGTATAAAAAACGTCTGAGGTTTTCAACATCTGAGAGCTACAGATCCAGACACACACACAGTAACACACACCTAAATTTACTAGACTGATTCACCAAAGAACAGTCACCCCCAATGAGCAACAGGTAAAGGCACATCCTTTGTATCTTATCCCCTTGTGTTCTATTTTACAGAAAGTAAAACAATACATAGAAAAAGAAAATAACTTTATACTGCCCTGCCTAGGTATTTATAAAATATTGATGACGTGCCCAGAACGCCTACTGTGATTGCCAGAGAATAAAGGAGGCCAGAGGGAGAAAAGCTTTAAAAGTGGGGCCCTACCATATATCCAGACAAAACCATAATTCAAAAAGACACATGTGCCCCAGTGTTCACAGCAGTACTATTCACAACAGCCAAGATACGGAAGCAACGCAAGTGTCCGTAAACAGATAAATGGATGAAGAATATGTGTGTGTGCGCATTCACGCACACACACACACAGGAATATGACTCAGTCATAAAAAAGAATGGAACGATGCCATTGGCAGCAGCATGGGTGGAACCAGAGATGATCGTACTAAGTGAAGTAAGGCGGACAAAGACAAATACCATATGTTATCACAGAGGTGGAATGTAAAATATGACATAAATGCATTTATCTACCAAACAGAAACAGACTCACTGACATAAGAGACTGCCCTTGCGGTTGCCAAGGGGTAGGGAGTGGGAGAGGGAAGGACGGGGAGTTTGAGATTAGCAGATGAGAACTATTATATATAGGATGGCTAAACAAAAACTGTCCTACAGTATAGCGCAGGGAACTATATTCAATATCCTGTGATAAACCAGAATGGGAAAGAATATGAAAAAGAACGCATATATAATTGAATCACTTTGCTGCAGAGCAGAAATTAACACAACATTGTAAATCAACTATCCTTCAATAAAATATATTTTTTAAAAGAGAAGAGGCCCTCCTTATGGTTACCCAGACGCCAGTGGGGGCACGTCTAAAGGCATTACAGTGAATGCAATTGTAGTAAGCAAGTTAAGAAGAAAGAAAAAAATGAAGAAATCATTTCAGGTTGTATTTGGAGGCAGAACAGAGAGGTATACCTATACAAGACATTTCCACGAGCAGAAGGTTACAAGCAATGGAATCCTAAGACGTTTTAAGCATGGGTCTTCCTATCAGAAGCATGGAATACAGAAAAAGACTGCAACTGAATATCATAACTAAGCTTGAACTAATGATATAAAAGGGGTAGCCCTTTGAATAGTAATTTTAACAAATATTTCCTGCCCTGAATAAATTCATCGGGCAATTATTTTTTATACATTTTAATTGAAATATAGTTGATTTACAATATTGTGTTCATTTCAGGTGTACAGCAAAGTGACTTTTTTTTCAGATTATATTCCATTTAGGTTATGACAAGACACTGAATTCCCTGTGCTACACAGTAAATCCTTGTTGCTCATCTGCTTTATGTGTATGTTTATACTCTTGAGAGTCCCTTGGACTACAAGGAGATCCAACCAGTCCATTCTGAAGGAGATCAGCCCTGGGATTTCTTTGGAAGGAATGATGCTAAAGCTGAAACTCCAGTACTTTGGCCACCTCATGTGAAGAGTTGACTCATTGGAAAAGACTGATGCTGGGAGGGATTGGGGGCAAGAGGAGAAGGGGATGACAGAGGATGAGATGGCTGGATGGCATCACTGACTTGATGGACGTGAGTCTGAGTGAACTCTGGGAGTTGGTGATGGACAGGGAGGCCTGGCGTGCTGCGATTCATGGGGTCGCAAAGAGTCGGACACGACTGAGCGACTGATCTGATCTGATCTGATATCTCTTAATCCCATACTTCTGTTTTTTTTACTTTTTATTTCCCATTTTATTTTACTAGTCAATAAGTTTTCCTTACCATACTTCTAATATATCCCTTCCCCTCTGTCCTTTGGTAACCCCAAGTTTGTCTTCCAAGTCCGTTTGTTTCTGTTTTGTACATATATTCATTTGTGTTATTTCTTACATTCTACATATAAGGAATATCCGGCTTCCCAGGTGGCACTAGCGGTAAAGAACCCACCTGCCAATGCAGGAGACCTAAGAAATGTTGGTTTGATCCCTGGGTCAGGGAAGACCCTGTGGAGGGCACCATGGCAACCCACTCCAGTATTCTTGCCTGGAGAATCCCATGGACAGAGGAGCCTGGCAGGCTATAGTCCCTGGGGTCACAAAGAGTCAGACAAGACTGAAGTGACAGCACGCACGCATAAGCAGTATCAGATGGTTTACTTTCTCTGACTTATTTTCTGTATTTAATGATAGGAGATCTTCTGAATAATCCGTGGGAATGCCTACCTCCTACCTCCTATACCCTGCACATCTGACCCAAGATCTCAGACTGAATCCTGAAGAGAAACTAAGCCCTACTGGGATGCCAAAGTACCCGACCAAGCAGACACACTTAGAGGCAGAAGCGCCTCAACAATCTGGGGTCTCATCTTATTTAAGGATCTGAGACAACGAGTCTTCGTGAACAGTAAACCAGACCCCTCTGCTGCCACCATGAAACCACCTGCTCAAGTTCTCTGCAGACCAACAACCGGCTGCCTAAACAGACAACACAGAAAGCTCTACAAGTGTCTTTCCAGAATCAGCTCCCATCAAGTGTATGCCTGCCCCCTCACTCTCTGTATAAGCAAATCCTCCCACTTGTCTCTCGGCTTTAAATGTAAATGTCATGGGACATGTATGAATTCCTAATGGTGGTGAACTTTAAAGATAATATGGAAAACAGCTCCCCAAAGAAGCCGATCCTGGGCTGAAGGGGAGCCATCCTAGCTGGGGCAACCTGCCCCAGTACCCCCCCATTTCTGCAGTTACTTACCTTCGAATTCATCTCCATGTGGTATTTGGCACAAGCTCGAAGCTGAGTCACCCAGAACTGTTTCTCTTTTGCATCAGCAGCTGAAACAGAGAAACAAAGGCTTGTAGCAATTGAGCCAAAACACATCCAACCTGTTTCTACACACACCTGAGGGCTTGGGGCCTGGAGATGAAGGAAGGCAAGCAAACACAGATTGTACTCACGCCAAAAAACAGCAGACACCAAGTCTTAACCAAAAATCTCCCCCTCTCTTTTTAAAGAAACTTTCTACAGTTCTATTGAGAAACTTAAAGGCATTTTCAGAATTTCATTTTCCTGGATGGAATTCACTGCGCCTATCTATACAGGTCAATTTCTCCAAAAGGAATCACTACATTACTCTGGGAGTTGATGATGGACACGGAAGCCTGGCGTGCTGCAGTCCATGGGGCCTCTAACAGTCAGACACAACTGAGCAATTGAACTGAGTTGAATCAGTACACCTATATCATTTTTACAAAAATTCCTAAGGTGGTCCAGTGGCTAAGACTCCAGGCTCCCAATGCAGGGGGCTGGGGTTCGATCGCTGCTCAGGGAACTAGATCCCCCATGCCACAACTAAGACCCAACACAGTTAAATAAACAAATAGATATTTTTAAATTTCTAACAGATTTTTTAAATAGCTTTACTGAGGTAGAATTTACATATGTAAAATTCACCTGTTTTTAGTATGGAGTGATTTTGAGTATTAATATATTTACAGAATAGTAAATATAGTGGCAACCCACTCCAGTACTCTTGCCTGGAAAATCCCATGGATGGAGGAGCCTGGTAGGCTGCAGTCCATGGGGTCGCTAAGAGTCGGACACAACTGAGTGACTTCACTTTCACTTTTCACTTTCATGCACTGGAGAAGGAAATGGCAACCCACTCCAGTGTTCTTGCCTGGAGAATCCCAGGGACCAGGGAGGCTGGTGGGCTGCCGTCTCTGGGGTCACACAGAGTCGGACACGACTGAAGCGACTTAGCAGCAGTAGCAGCAGCACAGAATAGTACAACTGTGACCATAATCTTGGTTTAAAATATTTTCAGGATCCCTCAAAGAATCCTGTTCCCATCATCAGTCTCTTCCCATTTCTCTCCTCTCACCCCCTCTCCATCCCTAGGAAACTGCTAATCTGCTTTCTGTCTCAGAGATCTGCCTATTCTAGACATTCCATACGAATGGCATCATGCATATGTGGTTTTTTGTGACTGCCTTATTTTACTTAGCTTAACATTTTGAGGTTCATCCACACTGTAGCATTTCTATTACCCTAACACATTTTTTTAAATGTCTCTTTTCAACTAATAAACACCAAACTCAGAAATTTCAAGCAGAAAAAAAAATGAGTAAGATTTCTTGTCATTAGCAGAGGGTAAGAAGTGGAATTTGCTTTTTGGTGGGGCATGTCTAAGTGGCTGCAAAGATGCCCTGTTAAGACATCTTAACCTAGGACTTCCTGGGTGGTCCAGTGGCCAAGACTCTGTGCTCGAAATGCAGGGGCCCCGAATTCAATCCCCGGGTCAGGGGACTAGACCCCACATGGCACAGCTAAGACCTGGCACAGCCAAATAAAAAAAAAACCTTAACCCACACATCTATGGTCAAATAATCTATGACAAAGAAGGCAAGTCTACATTAAAGTTGGAAAGAGTTTCTTCAACAAATGGTGCTGGGAAAACTGGACAATTACATGTAAAAAAATGAAATTAGACCATTCTTTTAACACCATACACAAAAATAAGCTCAAAATGGATTAAAGACCTAAATGGAGACTGGAGACGAGAAAACTTCTAGAGGAAAACGTAAGCAGAACACTCTCGGATACAAATCGCAGCAAGAACTTTTTCCTCCCAGAATAATGGAAATAAAAACAAAAATAAATGGGACTTAAACTCAAAAGGTTTTGCACAGTAAAGGAAACAATAAACAAAATGAAAAGTGGATATGTGTGAGTGCTCAGTAACCCAGTCATGTCTCTTTTCGACCCATGGACTGTAGCCCACCAGGCTCCTCTGTCTGTGGGATTTTCCAGGCAAGAATACTGGAGTAGGTTGCCATTTCCTACTCCAGGAGATCTTTCTGACCCAGGAATCAAACCTGCTTATCTTGTGCCTCCTACACTGGCAGGTGGATTTACCACTGAGCCACTTGGGAAGCCCAAAAATGAAAAGACAACCTCCCCACACACACACACACAAAACACCTTGCTTCATTATATAGTGGGGTACCTAATATAGTCCTATGACAAGTGCTTAAGGAAGGCTTCCCTGAAGAAGTAACCCCCAAATTCCCTCTTAAACCATGTTAATAATGTATTCTGAAATGCTTAAGAACAATTTGGCCAGTTTTTAACCTACTGTGCAAAAGTATTTTCTACTTCTTTAAAAAGCAGCAGAGAGGACCAAACATGGTTGTTTTTAATGCTGCCACCACACGTGGCTAATAGGAAGATCAGAGAACAGTGTTTCAGGGCCCCTCTGTTATCTACTGAAGTTGTACTATGGAGCTATCAGCCTTTACAAAATAAGCTTTCAGCTGAATTATCATTTTAATATGTGTTCTCAAGGGGTACTATGATTGGACAGAACAAGGTACCAAATGCTGCCTCAGAGACCCTCAATTGTCCCCTAAAGAGACTTCTAAGGACAAGTCAACTGCATTGTCACAATCTTCCATCTACAGCCCCATCTCTCAAATATACAAACTCATTTTCTTAAGACTATGGATACATAACAGGGTCTCATAAAATCCAAATTAATTTAATTGCATAACTCACTGCATACATATTTTAAAAGAACACTGCATAAATGTTGAAAACATTTTCTATGCAGAAAACAGAATGATTCCCCTATAAGTCTGTACTTTTTACAAAAATGAACCTCAGTGTCATTTGTCAGTAAAACACAGCTTCAGGTAAAGAAATCTGGAAGTGTAGACCCGGTGAACCTCAACTCCAAAGAAAAAAGGATTTTTGCAAAAACTAGAGTCATTTTCCTCAGAAACATTGCTGGTTTGTGGCAGTACCCAAAGCCTCTGCCCCAAAAACATTCCTCAAAGCTGTGCATCTATTAACATCAAGATTCATCTCTACGTGTAGCAAGATGTGAAACGGGAAAATCAATGCCCAGATCCTTGGGGATGGACGAAGGACCAGCCAGAAAGCAGCGGAAATGTATCCTGCATTTGCTGTAGTGGATAACTTTAAGCTAAATTTAGCCCTTATGATTAGTTCATGCAGATAATAAAACTTTTATGTTTGCTACTAAAACTATCCTAAAAAAAAAAGTTTGGGGCTTGATAATCTAGAGAATAACAACTAAAAGGCAAAATGATGTCTCCACTGGCAAACTGGTTAGACTGTTCTGTATGGAGCTGTGTCATTTGTATAAACCCTGACAGCCCTGGGGTAGGGGGAGGGAATGCCATTAAGTTTTTCAGCTGCTATTATTTCTGCTTTGACAATTTATTAAGCAATAAACAGCAAAGCTAAACCAAGGACCATATACATGCGGGACATGCACTGCATGAATCTCCAAAGAAAACATGACTCCTCTCATGGTTCCCCCAAACTCAAAAACTTTCAACTAAAGGCATTTTTATTTCACAAGTTTTGGGGATTGTTTTATAGATCCTGAGATACGACTGGTATACAGATAATAAAGGAACCTCAGGGAATTCTCTGGTGGTCCAGTAATTAGGACTCTGAGCTTTCACACCCAAGGACTTGGGTTCAATTCCTAGTCAGGGAACTAATACCCTACAAGCCTTGCGGCTTGATCAAAAGTTATCATTCAGTTGCTAAGTCATGTCCGACTCATTGTAGCAACTCACAGATTGCAGCACACCAGACTTCTCTGTCCTTCACTATATCCCGGAGTTTGCTCAAATTCACGTCCATCGAGTCAGTCATACTATCTAATCATCTCATCCTCTGTCACCCACCTCTCCTCCTGCCCTCAATCTTTCCCAGCATCAGGGTCTTTTCCAATGAGTCAGGCTCTTAGCATTAGGTGGCCAAAGGATTGGAGCTTCAGCATCAGTCCTTCCAACGAATATTCAGGACTGATTTCCTTTAGGATTGACTGGTGTGATCTCCCTGCTACCCAAGAGCCTTCTCCAGTCAAAAGTAAATAAAGTACAAATATAATAAAGGAACCGCAGCTAAGCCTACCCCTTGGTAGCAAAGCCTGGAGGAAAGTCAGCAAACACTGGCCTCTGAGTTGGGGAATCAAAGCCCTCAGTCTGGTTTTGCAAAGGCCAACCCACCACTATCAGCCCCCAGGTCAAGCACAAAGAATGAGGGGCCCTTTCTTTGTACTCAGCCTTCCCTTAAATAAATACGTTAAAAGGCATGGGTTTCCCCAATGGCTCTGCGGTTAAGCATCTACCTGCAATGCAGGAGATGTGGGTTTGATCCCTGGGTCAGGAAGATCCCCTGGAGGAAGAAATGCCAACCCACTCCAGTTTTCTTGCCTAGGAAATTCTATAGGCAGAGGATCCTAGTGGGCTATATAGTCCATGAGGTTGCAAAAAAGTCAGACATGACTGAATGGCTGAGCGCACACAAGAGGTGTGATTACCAACGACCTCCCAGCACTTAATACACACTTCTTTCCTCAGACCTTTACAACACTGACTGTATGTGTGCGCGCACATGTGACCAAATGTGCATCCGGGGGTCAGTTTTGTTATTCTATGAGAAGACGACTATTTTTCCAGCAATGCACCTATGACAGAATGCTGGTAGAATGGTCTAGCAATCAAATCACGTCACTGCAGACAAGTGTGCCCCATCTGAAAACCTGTGCGGTGCATATGCCTTGGTGCAGGTGGTGGCTAGCTCTTCCGTGTATGTGTGTGTGTGTGTGTGTGTGCACTCAGTCGCTGCAGTCGTGTCTGACTCTTTGTGACCCTATGGACTGTAGCCCACCAGGCTCCTCTGTCCATGGGATTCTCCAGGCAAGAGTACTGGAGTGGGTTGCCAAACCCTCCTCCAGGGAATCTTTCCAACCCAGGAATCAAACCCATGCCTCCTGCATCTCTTGCACTGCAGGCAAATTCTTTACTGCTGAGCCACTGGGGAAGCTTGGCCCACAAGCTCCAGTTGTGGCCAAATGCTGGGCTCCTAGCTTTCAAGAAGCAAAGAGAAGGGGAGACAGTAGACAACAGGAAATAACACCAGTTGTCTTTTCACCAGGCTCTAGGGCCACAGAGGGTTAAATAAAGTACAAGTAGGGGAAATTCTCTGGCGGTCCAGTGGTTATGACCCAGCGTTACCACTGCTGAGGGCCTGGGTTCAATCCCTGGTCGGGGAACTAACATCCCACGAGTTGCTTGATGCAGCCCCCAAAATAAAGTACAAGTGAAGGGGGCCTTTACTAATAGCTGGTTCTAGAGAAACTCTGAGTGGAGGGCACCATGACCCTTTTCTAAAAAAAAATAAATAAAAGATTTGTTATCTTGCTTTTAATTTTTTTCAATTTTTTTTTTTTTTGATGTGGACCATTTTTAAAGTCTTTATTGAATGTGTTACCATACTGCTTGTGTTTCATGTTTTGGCTTTTTGGCTGCAAGGCCTGAGGAATCCCAGCTTCCCCAGCCAGAGATCAAAACCGCACCACCTGCATTGCAAGGCAAAGTCTTAGCCACTGGACCACCAGGAAGGTCCCCACCATGATTCCTAAAAGACTTGTTTGGACTTTCCTGGTTATTCCCTTGTTAAGCCACCAGGCTTCCACGGGTTCCATCCTTGGTCCTGGAAGATCCCACATGTCATGCAGTGCAGCCACACAAAAAAAGTAGAAAGGAAGGGGGGGAAAGGTTTATTTTATCTTTAGAGCACAGCCTCATGGGCACTGAAGAGTCACTATATAAGGTACAAGCAAATATATACTGAGCTAATATGAAAAATCTGCTGAAGTCCTAAGGTTCAGCCAGCTTTGCGATCACTCACCTTGCATTTTCCTTAATTCCTTGGTTAATGAGGACAAATACTTCCTAATCTCAGCTCCTCTCCCCACCTCAAAAGGAGGAGAGGCAGTGTCTGTCACCAGAGTCCTCAAATACGGCAAACTGTTAAAGGTGATTTTTAAAAAACTGAAAAACCAGAGAGCCATCACCATGTTAACTGTGAACCCAAGAGGCCCATCTGCAAGCCTCCCGGGAGGTGAACATACCTCTCAGTTTGTACATCTCCCCATTGGCAGCATACACGACCAGCATGTGGGGTGCTTCGTCGCTCAGGGACACGATGGCACCAGAAAGAGACAGGGCTCCTCGAGGCTTCTGGTGCTTGCTCTGCTCGTTCACAAAATACTGCAGGATGCCAGCCTCGAAATCCAGCACGAAGTACCTGGGCAGAGAGATCACAGGGTGTCTGTCAGTTTTCTCTCCAAGCAAAGGAGAAGAAGAACCGAATCCTTATGTTGACATCAAGGGTCCCAATCCAGGATGCTGGGAGCTAAAAGTCCCTGCCAGACACCCACACAAGCCAGACCTGGGTAGCGAGAGAGAGTCCAATTCTTAAGTCAGAATGGAGCTCGTCGTGGCTCCTGAACAAAGGCCAGGCCCATTCGGGATATGGTGTGATGCCCACAGATACACGTGAGCCTCAGGATGGTCAAGAAGAGCAAGGCACTGGGATACAGAATCTGGTAACAGGTTCGACGTGACTTCACAGGAACACCTGAAATTCACACCCCGGAAGTAGCAAGCTGGGCTGGACTCTGGGGCAGCCTGGGCACTGTATCTGAGCCCCAGGACTGGGCCAACCAGGAACTAGAGGTGCTCACAAAGCTCTCTAACCTCCAGCGGGTCCTTCCACAGAACACTGTTCACACAACAGGGCAAGAATTCCCTCCGCTCTGGGAGGCCACAATGCCACTGGAGTCTATAACCAGGGGAAAAACAGAGGAACCGCTAGTTGTCTGAATGGCTCAAACAAATCTTGGGAGCTGAGTACCTGGCCTATCGACACTCACAATCTATCAGCAGAAAGTAGTCCAGACAACTTGCGCTTCTCCACAAGCCGTCTTCATCGGAGACCCACACTCCTCCTGGAGCCCAGAGGCTCAGCATAGCCCCTGCCTGCTTTCCCCGCCTCCCACTGTCTGCTCCACCCACGCCGGCTCCCCCAGCTGCCTCCCACCACAGGGCTTTTGCTCATGCTGTTTCCCCACCTGGAGCAGTTATTCAAAACAACACTGAAACTGTCTGTGCAGCTGGGTTTCACATCAGCATCCCACTGCACCATCAGTGGGTTTCTCTGATTAAAGAAAAGTCCAGAGGCTATCTGACCCACAGCCACACCCAAGCCACAGAACCAGTCTCAAATCAAATCACGGTGCAATTAAGGAGGGAAAAAAGTCAGTCCTTCATTAGCTTGAAAATACTTGCCATTCCTGTGTCTAGAACATGGTTCCTTCCCCTATTTATACTGCACGGTAACTTCAGGAACAACTCAAGTGCCACCAACTTGAGAAAGCTTCTCCTGACCAGGTCAAATCCTCCCACAAGTTCTCACCTGGAACTTGCCCCTCGTGGCTTTGGCCCCCATGGGAATCTACATTTACAGGATTATCCAATTTAATGTCTGGTTTCAGCCCCCTCCCCTGAGACTCTACCCTATCCAGAGACAGACAGTGCCTGACACCTCACTGATAGTATATTTATTCAGTGAATCAATGAAGGGGGAAAACTACCAGATTCCTACCAGATTCCAGTTTTCAATCCATGCACCCAAGCAGCTGGGTCACGACTGGGAACTCGCACAGGCACTTGAAAATACGTCCCATATTTGAGGGTTACACAGTGATGCTTGCAAGTCAGACACCAAGCACGCAGACAATCCAGCCAGTTTGGAATCTGCAGGCACACGCAGTCCATCAACATGTACCTGCGGTTCTTAACACAGAAGCATATTGTGCTTTTATGGTGATTACTTTTTCAAATGGCTACTGAGTTGTTAGAACATAAATGTACATGAAGCTGTTTGCAGATGACTGCTTTAATCAATGAAACCTCGGGGCATTATCTTAACCTCTAAGCACCACAAACTAAGAAAGTGTACAAACTGCCACCCTGATTCTCACAGTATCCGACAGACAGCCATCATTATCCCTCAGTTTTCAGGGGCTGGGACTCAAAGAAACTCCAAATCCAAGTCCTGCTTGTCTGTGTCCACATCCACACCTGGTTCAGTCCAGCTCGCAAACTCTCTTTCGAGTCTCCCACAGGTCCTCCTTCACTACCTGCCCCGGGTCACCTCTCCTTACCCACTTAGGTGCTTCATTCTCCAAACCTTCCTGCTCCGAGAGAGCTAGCGCAGCTGAAAGTCCTCCTGCCTGCCCACAGAGGCGCCACTGCATCCCCAGCCCACAGGGCAGGTCTCAACCCTCCAGAATGCCAGTTCCTCCAAGAAATCTTCCTCTTTTAATTACTTGTAACATTCCAAATGTCCTGGACAAGACTATCTTTTTTACCTCTGTCCTCCCCCCACCCAATCTCTTTTGGGTCATAATAATAAGGCTATACTTCTGGTCTCCACCACTACCATGGATAAATCAAGATACAAAGATGCCTTTGTGGGCCAGGACTCTTCAAAGTGTGGTCCCAGGCCCAGCAGTAGTATCAAGCTCACCTGGGAGTTTGTTTGAAATGTAAATCCTTGGGCCCCATCCAAGGCCGGCTGGATCAGAAACACTGGGGAAGGGGTCAAGGAGGCTTCCAGATGACTCTGATGCAGCTCAAGTTTGAGAAGCACTGGTCTAAACTAACAGCGCATCACCAAATCCCTGCCCACTTCTTCCAAGAGACATGAGATGAAAGGACAGAATATATCTCCCAGTTTTCTTTGTCGGGATGTGTGGCCATGTGAGCTGTGGCAACAGAATGTGAGCAGAAGTAAAACGCAGGACAGGCACACAACACACACTCACACAGGTTGGAATGGAGACATCCTGTGGGGCCACTGGGGATCCACAACGAGTGTGCCAAGGACCCCCAGAGAGAGGAGCCTGGGCCCCCGAATCACCACCTGGAGGACAGCCACCTGCTAAAAAACACCCTTATTTCTACAAGGATGAGAAAGAGGCTTCTGCTTATCTTATGCTTCAGATCTGTGATGGCAGTCAGCCTGGCAAATTCACCAAAAATCTTTTCAAAATGTCTATTTTCATGTCCTTCTACTCCTCCTCTCTGTGATGTTGAAGGAAAGTTACACAGATCAAAATAACCTGGAGTTAAAGCTCCCCTCTGGGTCCTCCCCACCATTCTATGCAAAACAAAGAACTCTCACCAGAAGGAAAAAAAAAAACGGACATTAAGGTTGATTACACCCAGCTCCCAGCCGGTCCAGCCTCTGGCGGAGCTCCAGAATTCCTTGCCCCAGCCGTTTAAGAGATAACTACTCTGAACAACCTTGGAGAAGAACAGGCCCCTTAAGACAGTAGCTTTCCACATACATGCCTATATATACTTCGTCTTTTCTCGGGTCAGCGCAGCAGCTCACTAATCTGACTGCTGCCCCGTCTCGCCTCATTAAAGGTGATCTGTTCCTGTAAACTGCCAGTCTTTTCAAACCTCGCCTTCTCTAACTCCCTTACCCTACAATGTGAAAACCAAATTCTATCCATGAGAGAGGAGTTGCGGTGATTTCTGAGCCACCAGGGGTCACGTTATTCAAGTGCTGACCCTGCCTTCTCTTTAGGAGTCCTGGTTTCAACGTGGCCTGGATTTCCTGTCACGGTGACTGCCGGTATGCAGACAGCTCCCGGCAGGTCAGAGCATTGAGAGCAATAATCTGTACAGTGTAGGGAAGGAGCCTCGTCTCCAACTACAGCATTGTGTGTCTCCAGCCCCTGCATCCCCCCGCCAAACCACCCTGGCAGAAGTGCACTGTTCCCCATCTATAAACATGCCCCCTTTACACAGAGGAAAGCAGAAAAGGTAGCATACAATCTCAACAGGCTTCAAGGAAAAGGCGTAAGCCAAGTTGCCGTCCACACCCTGACCCTCCCCATCAACCCTGTGCCCTTGTTGCAATGGAGAAAGACTCAACACCTCTTCCCTTTCTGCTCTGTCCGCTCATCACCCAGGCCCATCAGCCTTTCCAGCTCCCAGATGCAGCTTCACAAATTCATCTCATTTATACCAACCATATATTTGCAAAGGACATTACTAAGAAACTGGTACCAAAAAATGAATTGAATTCTGGTTTTTTCCCCCCTTAATCAGGATGACAGAATAACCCAATGAGCAGAAATCATGCAGGCTATGGGAACACATGAATGATTTTTCACATTACCTATTTCAAAATGACATCTTAATTCTAACCCCCTGCCTCAGACAAAAAACAAAACACACCTTTCCACTGCTTCCTAAAATAGTTTCAGTGAAAATACAGGTTTGAATCAGGTGCACTAAAGAAGGTTATCAATAATTTGCTTTTTTTCTAAAGACAGTTAAAAGTTCGATCCTATTTGGAAGGAAATGATGGGAGAATATCCGATTAAAAATTGCAACAGATTAAACATAAAGTGTTCTTCCAGGACTGCCTTTGAAAGTTGAGTTAGCAGCTGTCACGTGTAGGTAGGAGCTGTCCACCCAGCATTATGAAACGCATTGCCGTGGGGGTCACATCCCCTGGGAGGAAGGAAATTACATTTGGTTTCCTGCAGGGTCAGGGCTCTGTCAGGCATTGCTGCATCAGAGATTTACGGCTTTCATCCTAAATGGAAAAGTTAAACTCATTTAGGGACAAGGCTTCACCAAATTAAGTGCAAACGCCAGATAAACTCCTGAAACTTTCCTAAAGGCCTTTCATTCTGGAGAAATGAGTAAGACGAACCAAATTCCTAGAGTGGGTTCAATTCTAATTAGCATCTCGAGCTTCAGCTTGCATCTTGACTGAGGAGCAAGTGAACCTAACTGTATATGAAGGGAACATACTTTAGGGGCTATGTTAACAAACCAGGGAGGGTGCGGGGTAGAGAGGAGAGAAAAAACAGAGCCGTCAAACCAACCCAGGAGACATGCCATCAGTCCTCATCAGGCCAGCCTCCGAGTGGCAACCTCGCTCTGTTCCAAAGCTGGGACCCACGGGGAGCGGCAGGCCCACTTCACAAGGGCTGAGAACAAGCCACTGCTTCGGAAACAACACGTGAGCACGTGCTTGCACATACACACCTGCGTGCACACACACGCACATTCATCTGTACGCACACAGTCACACTCACTTGCGCATGCGTACATCCAAAGCAGCTGCCCTTAGGCTTAACTGCTTTCCAATCCTGGCATAACGGAGTCATCTGTCAACACCTGTAGCCTTTAATTCCCACCCTCACCTGCGTTACAGACTTTCATGAAGGTTCAACTTCAGGATCCGAAAACTGAAAATCTGACATTTTTACTTTGGGAGGGGATAGACACGCCAATTGCCATCAGCATCCAGTTAGCAGCAGAAAAATAAAGGGAAAGGATTGGGGTGGGGGTGGTGGGAACAGGGGGGGAAGCAGCTCATTAATGCCAAGAGGCAGAAATCACAAGCAACCTACAAGAAAATTACAAAGAGGAAAACTGCAGTGAAAAAAGCTCTTTTGAAGAGGAACTTCGCCAGACAGGCTGCTACTGACAAAAAGTTAAGACATTTCATCTAAACTTGAAAGTGAAAATTAAAACAAGAGGAAAGGGCTTGAGAAGGGAGGTTGATTGCCCAGCTCTTGACACCTGAGCTAGTTCTAGAAGGGAGTAAGGACCCCTCCCATTCCGTGTGGGGCTCCGACTTCCTTCCACGCCAGGCTTGAGGCCTCGCCCACCGGGGCTCAGGACCCAGCTAGCGCTGGTGTCCCACCTGCTGGGATCTGCCTCACCTTCCCAGGCCCTCCGTTTTGTTTCTACCTCCAACCCCACACTAATTATTGATCAAGAAAAGCTAGTCTCCAGCCCAAATATTCACACGTCATGGTTCGGGAACACAGCTCAGTGACAAACTCCCATGGACCTCACCCAGACAAATTCTTTATATTCCAAAATCACTTTGTACTCTGAAAGGCGTGTCCTGGAAACCTTTCACAGAATCATAGTGTCTGTAGAAATCTGCATACTCCAGGCCCTCTGTCTTCTGAGAAGCTCCTGCTCAGACTCCTGGAGCCCACCTGTGCCTTGTTCTGACCATGGCAACGGCGGCCTTGTCTCCAGCTAAACACCCTTCTCTGGATTGAGTGCCTACTTGAAATTTTCATCTGTACAAGAGGCAAGTGCGGAAAGGTCAACAGCACACCCCCGATCTTATAGAGAGGAAACTAAGGTGTAGATTTTAATCAGGCCATCTAGCCGTAAGGCCCAAGGCTCAAAACCATGCAGACAGTGTGTGTTGATTAAAGTACCGTTTTCACTGCAAAGATGCAAAACACAGGGTCGAAACTGACAGAAATATAAGAAAAAAATAAAACACAATCCGATTAGGAGACTTTTAGAATCCTTTTGCCCAGAGTTGGACAGATATGTAGAAAATGAATGGGAACATACAGATTCAAAACAATATATTCCCAAGTTTTATTTTAAATGTTACAAATAATTACATACCCAAATGAAAAATACACACACACAACTTTTTAATATAAACTTTTTAAATGTGCATGGAACATTTTGCAAAATGTTGGCTAAAAACAGCATCAAAAAGTAAAAATTTTATAGGGCCAATCTTTAGACCTCACAATAACATCTGACATGTTAGAGACTTTAAAAAAACTAGTAGTATTAGTTTTAATAATACATTATATATATATCATATAATTTAATATATTCATATTAGGAAAAATATGGGTGGGTATTTTTAAACTGTTAGCATGGGGAAGGCACCAAAACAGGAAAGGCAAAACCATAAATTTACACATATTTATAAATTTTAAGCAATCTCCAGTTAAAAATAAGCCATAAATAAAACAAAAGACAACCAATAAAGCAGAGTTTTAAAAAAGAGTATTTTTAACTGTCTTCTTGTAAAAAGAATGTTCTTACAGTTTGGGTCAGCTGTTCCCTGCTTCTGAATCAGCAGAGAAGTAGTTTAAAATGTGGATTCCAGACTGCCATCCCATAGAGAATCGGAATCTTTGTGGCTCAGATCAGGAAATCAGGAATATGAATTTCAAAATTTCCCTAGTGTGTGTTAATCTCTCAGTTGTATCCAACTCTTTGGGACTCCATGGACTACGGCCCTCCAGGCTCCTCTGTCTGTGGAATTCTCCAGGCAAGAATACTGGAGTGGGTAGCCATTCCCTTCTCCAGGGGATCTTCCCCACCCAGGGGATCAAACCCAAGTCTCCTGCATTGCAGGTGAATTCTTTACCGTCTTAGCCACCAAGGAAGCCCTAGATAAGCAGAAAAAACCAGTGCAAAATTGAGTCAGAATAAAAACCTTAAGCGTGTTATTCACACCCCTTTTTTGTCCCCCCTACCCTTTCAAGCTTTTCCTCCTAATCATTCATTCAGCAAACATCTGAGCACTATGGGCCCATCCAACAAAGTGGAACATATTATTTAAATATGAGCTGACCTTATTTTATCATTGTGTGAAAGAGCTGAAGCCCTGCTCCTAAATCACAACAGCTCAGGCAGTAGGTATCTCGGCTCTGTCACTGCGGGAGTATTTTTGAGAAAGATTTAATGAAAAATTATGTCACTGGGAATGTTGTTTCTGCATAACTGGATCATCAGCTAGCATCATGTAGGTTCACCTGGGCACAGCGGCCCCAGAGAGCAGGCCGAACGGCTGCTGCCTCGTGAACCACCTCACCTGACAAAGCATGAGCATTAAGTCAAAGCGAACTTTTAACACAAGACTGGATGCACTGCACTTGGATTTCATGTATGATGAGATTCCATCTGCCTTTGAAGACCAGATCATTACATACCGGGAGCAAGAACTGAGACCTTTCTAACAAGGGTTAATACAGGCACTTCTGAACTCCTATTTACTCAAGTTTCCAAGGCCATTGGCTAAGAACTTCAACTACTACTACTTTAAACTGTAAAATGTCAAGACCCATCTTAATGCTCATGGTTCATTTTCATTCTTGCCATCGACAACGCAAGGAACTTACCTGGGAATCCTTGAGATGGGCGGAGTCTTGAATCAAGTCTTTGCTTTACACTAAAACCCTGAACACACACATCAAATCACACTGAAGAGAATACTGGCTAAAGCCCGGGGGCAAAAGTGTGTGGGCAGCCTAGTGCCCACCAGGATGAAGAGAGATGGAAAGCTAGCCTGTGGAGACCAGGGAAGCAATTAGGATCAGAAGCAGGCCCCTAGGCTCAGGTTTTCTGCCCCTAAATATCCAACTGAATCCGCCTGGAGAAGGCAAGGCACCCCACTCCAGAATTCTTGCCTGGGAAATCCCATGGGCAGAGGAACCTGGCGGGCTACAGTCCATGGGGTCACATGAGTCAGACACAACTTAGCAACTAAACAACACAAATCCAGTGAAATCACACCCTAAACTCCACTGTCCCTGGATCAAAGCACCCTTTACTTTTCCCTACAGGCTACATGGCAGAGAGGAAAGAGGTGTGATCTGGCAGGAAGATGGCTGGTTCGACCTGTGGTTTTCAAACATTTGCTACATCGGCATAACCTGCAAGTTTGTTAAAAACACAAGCTCCTGGGCCCCTCCCACAGATTCGGGAGGTCTGGGTGGAACCAGAGAATTCCAGCAAGTTCCCAGGTGATGTTGATGCCGCAGGCGGGACCACGCTTTGAGAGCTACTGGTCCTCACTCTGTGACCTTGGCCACGGCACTCATCCACTCAGAACCCTGAGTCCTGCATCTGCAAAGCCAGAAAGCTGGCTTGTTCTCTTCTGAACTGCTGTTCCACCATCGCTGTGCCTCAAGGTCCGAGTGGGTATAAAACAAGAACTTCCCAGCGTCCACATCACTTTTCCAAATGCAGACAGTGAATTGGATCCCATGCTCATATTACACTATATCAGCGGTTTAATTAATTGGCAACAAAGCCAACAAGATAGAACTTAAAACAAGAGCCAGTGTTTGCTCTTTTCTTGGAGGTGCTGTGGCAATACAATTTGGCAAGGTTCTCAGATGTGGTCAGCTGGACCACATTCTGTGATATGGATAAAGCACTGTGGATACGTTTACTCATTCTATGGTTAAAGAAAAGAGAATTTACATAAACTCAGCTAAATTTTAAAGAATTTGGCTTTGGTTCCAAAACTAAGTCTTATTTCTAAGAATTCACTCATTTCTTTAAAAATACATATATATATATATTTTTTTTTTTAATGAGTACCAAACTTGCTAGGCACTATATGCTAAATGCTAAAAATACATAGGAGGGGACTTCCCCAGTGGTCCAGTGGTTAAGAATCTGCCTGCCAACGTGGGGGACACAGGTTCGATCCCTGGGCCCAGAAGATCTCACGTGCTGTGGGGCAACTAAGCCCCCGTGTGCCCCAACTACTGAAGCCCACACGCTTAGAACCCAGGCTCTGCAACAAGGGAAGCCACCACGAGAAGAGGCCCAGGGGCAGCAACGAAGACGACCCAGCGCAGCCAGAAATAAATAAAAGCAAATAAAATGAAAAAAAATTTTTTTAATGTAATCCATAGGAGGTGGGGGACAAGGTCTCTGATTTGATGGGGGTACGGAAAATGTGCCAAGAAACAATAAGGTATTTACAAAAATGAACACACAGCTTTAGCTGCGCTGAGAGTCTCGTGTTAAGAAGAAAGTAGAATGTGACCTAGCTAGAGATTTCCCAACACAAAATGTCCATGAACTGGTGAATGGATAAACAAATTGTGTGATAGAGCCACACCACGGAATACTATCTAGCAATGAAAAGAACACAACATTGACATGTGCTATATGGGTGAACCTCAGAAATAACATGCTAAGTGAAAGAAACCAGATGCAAGAAGATTACATGTTGTATGATTTCATGTATACGAAGTGTCCAGAGAAGGGAAATTTATAGAGACAAAAGCAGAGGAAGAACTCCTCTGGTGGTCCAGTGTTTAGGGATCCATGTTTCCACTGCAGGGGGCACAGGTTCATCCCTGGTTGGAAAACTAAGACCCCACATGCTAAAAATAAACCAAGAAGCAAGCAAGCAGACAACTGACTGTTTGGAGCTGAGGATGAGAACAGTGTATTAACTATACACTGTACACTGTATATTAACTATACACTGGCTAGAAGGAATTATTTTGGTGATAGGAATGTTCTCAAACTGGATTTTGATGATAGTTGCACACTATAAATTAGCTAAATATTATTGAATTGTATGCTTGCAATGGGTAAATTTTATACTGTTCAAATTATACTTTAATAAAAGTGTTTTTAAAAACTTCAGCAATCCTGGCAATATCCTAGACCAGGGTAGAGGTGTCAGAATTACTGCCAGGGTACAATTGACAAGACCTGATAATGGACTGGGAATTTCATTTGTGGGCTGTTACACTTCAGAAGCCTTTACAACTTCCAGGAGGTGTTGATTGGCAATTGGATGAATGGATCTGGAGTCCAGATAGGATCTGAGCCGGGGATTAAAGATGAATAATCTGACAATAAGTAGCCAAGAGAGCTAAAGGCACAACTGAGACTGCACAGAAAGAGAAGACAGGGAAGAGAAGGCCCAGCATCAAGACATGAGGAACTCTTAACATTAAACAGGAAAAAGAGATGAAGAGAACAAGATGGAGAGACGGGAGGAAAACCAGAACCCCAGAAAGAGAACATTCATGAAGGCAGGAGTGATCAGCTGTGCCAAGTGCTAAAAAGATGTCAGTAAGATAAGAACTGAAACATGTCTTCTCTGTGACCATACACAGATCTGTTTGTATATTTCAAGACTCAAGGATTCCCATGACCCTGACTTTACCATAAAGCAAATCAGTTCATGTTGGTATGCAAGGCCAAGGGAGACAGGAAAAGAACTTCTCTTTTCCTCCAAACATGTATTGTCTAAGTCCACCAGCTGCTTCCCAACACTCATGTTCCATTTTTACTGGGATCAGTGGAAAGACAGATCTCTGGGTTGAAACCAAGGGTTACAACCTCAGCTCTGGCTCAATTAGCTTGTGGTCTAAAACCAGATGTAGCGGTGACAGTTGACTATCTATCCTACCTATAAAATAATCATTTTCTCTCTCAAATCAAGAGAACTCCAATTGTTATCTGAGCCGATACACAATGCCAGAATACATTTCCCAATCTTCCTTTAAGCTAGATGTGGCCATCTAAGTTCTAGCTCATGAAGAATAGTGACAGATTGGACTCCTTCCCCTCCTCTACTTGCTTTGTTGGAAGGTAGACACAGTGGCTGGAATTCCAACACTCTTTTTGAACTTTGAGGACATGGCCACACCCTAGGGATGGTGAAGGAGAAAGTTAAAAGGAACACGAGCCTCTGAAATCTGTGGAACCCCCAAACCAACCCTGAAATAATTAAGCAAAAAAAATCATGTATGTACAATGGAATATTATTCAGCCATAAAAAAAGAATAAAATAATGCCATTTGCAGCAACATGATCAAACTAAGAGCAGTAAATCAGACAGAGAAAGACAAATCACATGATATCACTTCTACTGTGGGATCTCAAAAAAGATACAAATGAACTTATTTACAAAACAGAAACAGAACTACAGACACAGAAAACAAATTTAAGGTTACCAGAGGGAAAAGGTGGAGGGGAAAGGATAAATTAGGAACTGGGGATTAACAGATACACACTACCATAGATAAAATATAATCGACAAGGACCTACTGTATAATAGCACAGGGAACTGTATTCAATATTTTGCAATAACTCATATGGGAAAGAATGAAAAATAATAGATACAGATGTATGTATAACTTAATCACTTTGCTGTACACCTGAAACTAACACAGCATTGTAAATCAACTACACTTCAGTAAGATAGATAAATAAAGACTAAACAAGAAGGAGCTTAAGGTTAACAAAAACAAAAACACCCGCCTACCCTCTGAGGTAGGTACCATTACTACCCCTTACTAACCACAGGAAACAGAGAGGGTCTCTCCCTCAACCAGTCACACAGCCCATCAGCAGAGATGATGTGAGCCCAGGCAGTATTCCCCTAACCCCTGCACCACCCTGCCTGTCTCAGAAAGCTACCAGCACACTACACCCCCCACCTCAGGACAGGGTGCCTCAGCCTTCCAGCACCTTCTAAGCAGAGGTGTGGGCTAGGAGGGACACGCTGCTCAGGAAGTGTTGACCATTCAGACTTCACGTCAAAGGTGGGATGTCCGGCTTCCCTGGTGGTCCACTGGTTATGAATGTACCTTGTAATGCAGGGGACACGGGTTCGATTCCTGGTCTGGGAATATCCCCACATGCCATGGAGCAACTAAGCCCATGAGCTACAATGACTGGAGCCTGAGCACCAACAGCCCACGCTCCACAGCCAGAGAAGCCACTGCAACGAAAAGCCTGAGCACCGCACCTGGAGCGTAGCCCCCTGTTGCTGCAACTAGAGAAAGCCCACGCGCAGCAACAGAGGCCAGTGCAGTCAAAGATGGGAGGTCTACTCAAACCAGGGAGCTGCCTGGGGTCAAGTTCTCCTCACAGGATTATGCAGGCAGCTAACACCTGGGAGATGGGAAGGAGAGAAGATGAAAGTGGTAAAGTCTAAATGGGATGGTCCAAAGAATTCTCACCAGGCTGATCGGTGTCACCCGGGAGAGATCACGCCTCCTGCTTCTTCCAGCCGCCGTGGGCAGCCACCCCGCCCACTCTCTCCCTGGGTCCTCCACACCTGCTGTGATCCTGCTTACACCCAGCTTACCTTCCCCAGCATGAGATCCCAAGGCTCCCAGCCCTGCAGGAAACCAGCAGGAGCATCGTAGTCGCCTGCAGATCTCAGGGCCGGGGAAGGACAGGACCAGCCTGGCAACTAGTCTCAGGCACTCATGCAAAAAGAGGCTCACGTGACCAACGGGCAGATCAGATCCGGCTGCCGCCAAGGGCCCTTGAAAAACACACATTCCCAAAGGGAAATCGCACGCTGGCTAGCTCTACCTGGCATGTCATTAAACTAACGTGAAAGGGTCCAACATACCCAAACACGATTAAAGTCTCAGCTGCTTCTCCAACACATGCTCCAAGGCCTCCCAGCAACATAAGCCACCATGAGCACAACATCAAGGCCACAATAAAGCCTCGAGGTCACCAGGTCCTCCTGGGAGTTGTGAGCCCAGTACGCTCTCTGGGGACACAGTCCCAAGCAGGGGACACAGAGGCCCAAGTGTCCACACATGCCCACTCTCCACACGCGCTCTCTCAGGGAGCCTGAGTCAGTATCATTTCCCACCTGGTCTGACCTTATCAAGATCTGCGCCTGGGGAAGTCACCGGTATTCATGGGACCTCCCCGATTTTCTGGGGAAGAGGCAGTGTCGGTGCCAACAGCCAGTCAACATGAATGCTCAGTCGTGTCCGACTCCTTGTGACCCCATGGACTATAACCCACCCGACTCCTCTGTCCGTGGGATTCTCCAGGCAAGAATACGGTGAGTGGGTTGCTGTTTCCTTCTCCAGGGGATCTTCCAAACCCAGGAATCAAACCCACGTCTCCTGCATTACAGGCAGTTTTTTTAACTCGCTGAGCCATCAGAGTGAGTGGACAGAATTCCCAGTTTGAAGTTTTTCTTTAAAGAATTTTTCTAGCGGCCACTACCAACATGTCTACAGTGGCCAAAAATCAAACATACATGGACAAAGGAACCAGGTTAGAAAAGTTTTTATCTCGCAGGGCTTTTCTAAGAATTAAGTTATTTTCTGTAAAATGCTGAGAACAGTGTCTGACACATAGCTAGCAACATATATATTACATATAGAAATTACATATACATACAATTATTTCTCAAATAATATATTAAGGCAATACTTAGCAATTACCTTAAAAAAGTGTGGTCTTATTTTTTTCATTTTACAATTAAGGAAAGAGCTTTTATTGTTTTTGTTGTCAGAAACAGCCGGTTACGGAATTTAATTTACTCTGTTCTATTTGCTAACAGCTCTGTGACGTAGATATTATTTCTATTCTACCTAAAAAGAAGCATTCCCAGGTGGCACAGTGGTAAAGAATCTGCCTGCCAATACAGGAGACATCAGAGACTCGGGTTCGATCTCTGGGAAGGGAAGATCCTCAGGGAAGGAAATGGCAACCCACTCCAGTATTCTTACACGGACAATCCTGTGATCTCGTACTGGATACACACAAGTCACGTGACGACAGCAAACCCGGCCGTGTCAGAGCACACGGCATCCCATAAAGAGCACCCATCCCACAGCCTCCTGGCTGCTCATCTCAATAGTGAGATTAAGGCCTAATGAGAGGGGAGCATGGAGACTGCTGCTGCTGCTGTTGTGTCTCTTCAGTCATGTCCGACTCTGTGCGACCCCAGAGACGGCAGCCCACCAGGCTCCCCCGTCCCTGGGATTCTCCAGGCAACAACACTGGAGTGGGTTGCCATTTCCTTCTCCAATGCATGAAAGTGAAAAGTGAAAGTGAAGTTGCTCAGTCGTGTCTGACTCTTCGAGACCCCATGGACTGAAGCCCACCAGGCTCCTCCGTCCATGGGATTTTCCAGGCAAGAGTGCTGGACTGGGGTGCCATTGCCTTCTCCGATGGAGACTAGTAAACATCAACCAAATCCCAAACATCAATGATATTTTCTGAATCTACTTTGAAATCACCACTACACCATCTCCAAGATAAACACCTGCCGGGAGCCGGCGTGAGAAGCTCCGCCCATGGCAAAGGTCATGAGGAAGGCGGCTTGGCATACGCAAAGGCGGGATCGAGCCTCAGGAGTCCCCCTGGAAATTCTCGAGTATCTACCCTCAAAACCAGAGTCTGCCTACTTTCTGCTTTGTGCTCTCACCTACACCTCTGACTTCACGGGGGGCTGTCCCCCACTACCTCTCTGAAAAAAAGAGTTAACTTACAGCTCCAGTTAATAAAGTTCCTGGGTGTGATAGTGTTTCAACCTACAAACTCCTTTGGAAGTCCTCTAGCCTGCCTGAATAGGTTTTTCGGGCCACATGTGATTGCTCAGAGCCTCCCAACTGTGAGAGGCATGAGATGTTCTAAACTGTCTAAATACAGATTCCTTTGAGCAGTTAAAAGATTGATTAGAAATTGTATTGGTTTTTCACTTGTTGGGCCAATGTTTGCTGCTAAGTCTCCATATCCCTTACCTGCTGTGTCCCTGGCAGTGTATTGATTAATATGATTGGTGTAAGTAGTAGCTTTAATGTTTGTAACCTTGGACCCTTGAGTTAATTCTTTTTCTTGTTATAGCCCACCACACCTTTGCCCTGTAGGAATTCAACTTTATCTAATGCTTTTGGAGGGTGGCACCTGACTAATCACCTTTAGAGAAAAATAAGTTTTCTGAAGAAAGGGTCTTAAAATGTTAACAGGCCTCTGGGCCAGAAGATGATGCAAATCACCTAAACTTTTGCATATGATAAGTTTGCAGGAAGAAAGCCTGGCTTACTGCATGACTCTACCCCTTCCCCATTATCCTCTATGCATAACTTAAGGTATAAAAACTACTTTGGAAAATAAAGTGCGGGCCTTGTTCACCAAAACTTGGTCTCCCCATGTCGTTCTTTATCTCACCTTCTGGCTGAATTATTCAGCCTCTTTTCTCCACTGAATTTCCTCACTGAGCTATCCTTATTTAACCACTCTTTATATCCTTAATTAACATTTAATTAAGCAATTGTTTCCTGATCCTCGCCGACACCGACCCTGCTTCGAATTCCCTGGATCCACCGGGGCTGGACCCCGGCAAACACCGAAGCCTTCTCAGCAAGACAGCCTAGGCTTCCTTGCCAAGAAACTGCCACTTGATTTCCTGTTCTGACCCCTCCCATCCCCCAAAGAGGGGGAAACAAGACGTGTATTCTCCACCTACTGGTCCAGCCTGAATTTTGACCACCAGTGGCCACTGTTCAACCTTATTTATCTCCTCTCCTGTGGAGACAGCATGAGTTTGGGGGTGGCCCTGCTAAGCTGTGTGAGATTTCACAAACACACAGAAGATGGATGGAAGGACCAAGGTCAGGCAGCAGCACGCCAGCTCCTTCTCTCACCCCGTCCATTACCTGCCACTTCAGTGTGCCCAGCAAGAGCAAACGAAACAGTCCACTTCACGAAAAGCCAATCTCTGTTCACTGCATTCTTCGAGCTTTTTATACCCTCCCTCAACCACCTCTTAAACTGTTTTTCATTAAAGATATATGACCCACCTGCTCCTACCACTCCCAACCAGAACGAATCTCTTTTATCAACCTCCTACCCCCACCCCGCAGCAGACCGATGGGGCTGAAAAAGTGGGAAATCGTTTGGCTTCCTATTAACTGTTACTATTATTATTACCATCATCACCATCATCAGGTTCCATGACTGTCTCTAACACCTAACCTGGAAACTCCTTCAGGGCCACATCACTTGATGGGAGAATCCCTCTGGGCTCAGCACAGAATCTCATATATTGAGGACTCTAATACATGTCCCCTGTTGGGCCAGGGTGACGGTCAGTAAACAAGAAAGTGTCCCTTCATTATCATTCCCTGTCCTCATTTATCTATTGTCACCACCATCACAACCATAATATAAAACTCTCTAACATCAGTACCATTCTCCATCATCAGGGACATTTTTAGGTCTATGAATATGCCTAAGATGCCACACGAGGATCGGAAAGTTATCATTGACTCTGCCTCTTCCCCAGTGTACTTATCCCTGATTAAAGACCAGCCAGTCAGCAGAATAATCAATCCCCAACCATTGAAGACCTAGTTCATCCGGGGACCACCCTGAGCCCCTAGTCCCCCGACTACGAGCAGATCAGATTCGAGTTTCAGGAATAAGAGCGGCTGCACCTGATGACGACGATCGTGGTGTCAGGCCATCATCCATGGCTAATGGAGAACTCCCTCACGTCAAACTTGATTCTGAAGACCATCACTCATTGAAGACAGCTTGCCTGCCAAACCCACTTGTGTAGAAGATTTTATGTTGAGAGAATGCTCATAGCTGTGGGAAGCTAAACATTTCCCCAACCCTCTGGAGAAGCAGGGAAACTGCCCAGCCTGCTTCTGAATTACTGATGTCATAATTTATTGAAAGGTCTCTGCTAGGTCATAGGTCACACCCCCTATGCAATGCCAGGTACCTACTCCAGGGTCTCTCCCTGCAGGGAGCGGGGGCAAGCAACATGGAGACAGTGGTCCCCGAGAATCTACCTTTCAAGGATCTTACAGCCCCGAACCTGACCAGCACTCAGCATCAACACACTCGTCTGGTGACCTCATTTCATCATCTCCTAAAGTAGGTGGGGTACTCTTCACTCTATTTTACCAATATGAAACCTAAGGCTGGTAAATTTCCCCAATTTCCAGCTAGTTGATAGAGGGACCAGGACCAGGACCAGCTATTAGAACTTTTGGTCCACTGCTTGTTTCATTCAGTCATGAGGTTGCCCCAACTCATGTTTACATTCACTGCCAGGCATTCTTCTAGATGCTGGGGACAGAGAAGTGAACAAAACAGATAATTCCTGCCTCACGGAGCTGACATTTCAGTGGGAGGAGAGAAATTACAGACCTATAATATGTAAAAATACAGTGTCAGAAAGTGAAAACCAGGCTGCCATTTGGCGCAGTCGAATTTCCCCAGGTCAGGGAAGGTCTGTTTATATGGAGGACTTGAGCGGAGACCAGAAGGAAACGGGAGGTGTGTGTCAGCTGAAGGGAAAACTGTGTTCCAGGCAGGAAGTACGACATCGGAGGCGGGAGCAGGCTGGGCACGCTGGAAAAAAGCAGGAGAAACGCAGACATGACAGGAGCAGGTGAGTGAGGGGGCCAGAAGCCACAGGGCCTTGCAGGCTGTGCTAAGGACCCCAGATTTTACTCCCAGGAAGACGGGAGGCCTCCAGAGGGAACTGACACTAGAGGGTCACTCCAGAACAATGCTTAAGCGGGTGACTGGAGAAGCTGGGAGGTCCATTAGGAGCTAACTGCCAAAGTCCAGGCAGAGATGTACCCCAACGGACCACATGTAACATGTATACATAAGCCACGTAGAATTTTCCGGCACAACTTAAAAAACAACCCTTTCTCCTCTACCTGCGTCCTGATAACTTGTTCATCTATTAGCTGACTCAGAGACAGGGTGTCCAGCCTGGGATATGGGTGCCAGGCATTTCCACTGTGTCAGCGGCCTACTTGTACTGGCCATGGTCCACAGTGAGGATGAGGTTAAGGAAAGGACCGGCATTGACTTTGGTTTCTATTATTTTAAGATGTTTGCTTGACTCTCCACAGTCTGTAATTCTCTGGATTGCAGCCATCAGTTCTCTGATTCGATACTCTGTTCCCATAGGCCAGGATGTATTTTAAGAACCAGAAGATATTGATCTCAAGTAGGTGACAGAAGTACTGGGGACAAAGAAACGGAAGCGAGGATGGGCAGCAGCTCCCCTCGGGCACTGCACACAGCTTGGCTCTCACCTAACTCGCGATCTGTAACCGACAAGAAACCGGGGGTCACCTCTTCAACTGCGTCAAGAGCCATCCAATAACACTGACTTTAGGTCGCTGGAAAAAAGTCTCAGCATAGAATGAGGTCTCTTAATGTAACCTTGGGACGTCCCTGGTGGTCCATTGGCTAAGACTCTGCACTCCCAATGCAGGGTTCAACCCCTGGTCAAGGAACTAGATCCCACATGCCTCACCAAAGATCCTGTGTGCTGCAACTGAGACCCAGCACAGCCAAATAAATAAGTAAAAAAAAACCTAAGCATACAACTGTATGGCTGTGAGCATAACTGACGCCATCTTGGGCCCAGGCAGCTCTTCCTGCCCTCCTGCTGACCCCACCCAGGACTGTACTGAGCGATAAATCCCATGTCTGTCGTTAGGGCCTTTGTGGTCAAGAGGTATAGTTTAATAATCACTAGGACCAGGTGGCCTCCATGCTCTGTTAGTCCCCAAACAATGATAAGAGACCTTGGTTGACATATTCCTGGCGCCCATGCAAACAGTTACCCTTCATAAACTCGATTCAGGAAGGCATGTGCTGTTTCTGAGCATCTACCCCACCCCCAAGTTATCTAAAACCGTCCTAACATTCCCTTGGAGGTACAGAGTGCTTCTAGCATTCTAGGAATGCTTCTAGATCGCTGTCTGTGGGGTCTCCACCCCACTCTGTAAGTTCCCCGTAATAACCTGGTCCCTGGATTATACAGAGCTGCCTGCCTCGTTTCTCCACCTGCAGACACCTCCTCAGTTCAGTGGGCTCTCTTCATACCCTCCACCCTCCAACAATAACATGAGGACTCTTAGTGACACTGGGCTTCCCTGGTGGTTCAGACGGAAAAGAACCTGCCTGCAATGCAGGCGACATGAGTTGGACCTGGGTCAGGAAGATCCCCTGGAGAAGGGCATGGCACCCCACTCCAGTATTCTTGCCTAGAGAATCCCATGGACCGAGGAGCCGGGAGGGCTACAGTCCATGGGGTTGCAAAGAGCCGGACACGACTGAGTGAGAATGCTTCCGCTTCTTAGTGATGTTAATTTTCCTCTCTATAGGCTGACCTAAGGAACCCTTGTTCGAGGCCAGTGAAGAAAGTAACCTGAGGCTCACATGGCCTCCTCCAGCAGCAGGGCCTGGCCTCCAGCGGCCTCTCACGGCTTCCTTTCCACACCCACACTCCTTCATACTAACGGCCTACATCCTCTTAACACCATGACCTCCCGTTCCTAACCAGTGTTCTCCACCAAAGGAAATGCGCTGGCATTCAGCCAGAACACCTCTCAATTTGGTTTCTGGTCTTGTGCTCTGTTTGTGAAGCTGTTTTTGAGGCACCTGGAAATTAGTCCTGGGGAAAAGAACATACATAATGGAAAATAAAAGATTCCATTAACTTGATGACTCTTGTGGCTGATGAAAGCTATGCCTGGTGCCGCTCAAGGTTAAAAAAAAAAGGGGTGGGGGAGCGGGGACGGGGGAATGGCTTACTAAATAGCCTCCTCTCAGCAAATTATTTCATTAGCAAAAAAACACAAATTGCATTCCTACAGTGACTGACTGACTCAGCAGAGACTCTGGTGCCCGGCAATTTCCGGTCCAACAAGCACTGCGATTCCACAGACCCTCAGTGTCCCCATCAGCTCTTGTTCCCCAGCTGTTCTCTACATCCCAAGTGAGACACAGGCTACTCGTGGACCTCACATCCATCTCCCTGAACTGCCGCTACTCCGAGCAGCAGCCTTGAAACCAACCACGTAACATCCACTCAAACAAGAAGAAAATCTGATAAGTTAGAGGCACTGAAAAGCAAAGCCTGAGCAAAGCAAGTGATCGCTGCCCTGGAGAGATGAGGACCACCGGTAGCATCCTCGTCCTCTGGCCTTTCAACACAGGGACATGGGCTTCCGGCAGGGACAAGGCAACTACAGAATTCAGAGGGAGGCCAGGACTCCAGAGATGCGCCCCAATCTGCTGTTTTTGGCAAACACAGAGTGGCCCAGATCAGAGGCAGTACTGTTGAAATACAGCTTGGTCTTCCACTGCAAAATGTCACTTCCTTCAACAGCAAGCCTAAGTCTCCCAAGACTTACCAATATTTATAGCATGCTTCAATTGCCTTCTACTTCAATTTAATCCACTTCATGAATTAAAGGGCCTCTCTTTCCTTTCTCCCAATCATTCTGTAAGCCAGCAGGCTCTCATTTCAAACACAGACCAGAATAAAATGTTCTCCTTAATCAAAGAACATGGTTTCAAGGTCTGCCACACTTGGGCTATTACTTTGATTTTGGTATCACAATGGCACGGCCTTTCAGGACACCAAAGGAAGGTTCCTATTAAATGCAGCATGGAGCCTGGCCAGCACCCCACTGCCCCTGCCCCTTACAGCCTTTAGAGCTATACAGACACTCACGGCTGACCTCAGGGCCAATGGCAGAGGCCCTAGAAAAGGAGTGGCAAACTGCTTCTGGGAAGGTCCCCAAAGTAAGTATTTTAAGCTCAGTGGGCCACAGGGTCTCTGCCTTGACTACTTAGTTCGCTGAGTACCTGTAGACGAATGTAAATTGATGCAGCCACTCAGGAGAACAGTATTGATGGTCCTTAAAAAAACAAAAATAGAGTTACCATGCTGCTGCTGCTAAGTCGCTTCAGTCGTGTCCGACTCTGTGTGACCCCATAGACAGCAGCCCACCAGGCTCCCCCGTCCCTGGGATTCTCCAGGCAAGAACACTGGAGTGGGTTGCCATTTCCTTCTTCAATGCATGAAAGTGAAAAGTGAAAGTGAAGTTGCTCAGTCGTGTCCGACTCTTCGCAACCCCATGGACTGCAGCCTACCAGGCTCCTCCGCCCATGGGACTTTCCAGGCAAGAGTACTGGAGTGGGGTGCCATTGCCTTCTCTGAGAGTTACCATCTGATCCAGCAATCCCATGCCTGGGCATATGTCTGGAGAAAACCATACCTTGAAAAGATACATGCACCCAAATGTTCGCTGCAGCACTATTTACAACAGCCGAGACCCGGATGCAACCTAAATGTCCATCGACAGAGGAATGGATAAAGAAAATGTGGTGCACATATATATAATGGAATATTACTCAGCCATAAAAAGAATGAAATAATGTCATTTGCAGCAACATGGATGGAATAGAAATGATCATACTAAGTGAATTAAATTAGAGAAATACAAATATCATAGTATCACTTACAGGTGGAATCTACAACCAATACAAATGAACTAATTTACGGAACAGAAAACAGACTCACAGACATGGAAACCAGACTTGTGGTTGCCAAGAGGGAGGGGAAGCAGGGGAGGGTTGGATTGGGAATTTGGGATCAGCAGATGCAAACCAATATGTCCAGGATGGATAAAGAGCAAGGTCCTACTGTAGAGCACAGGAACTATATTCAATATCCTGTGGTAAACCAGGATGGAATATGAAAAGGAATATAGGTCCAAAGAGATGTGTGTATATATAAACAGCTCAATCACTTTGCTGTACACCAGAAACTAACACTTATAAATCAACTATGCTTCAATAAAAAGTGAGTAAAAAAATAGTGACAACTGATGTATATACTACAATCCAACCACAATTTTGTTACCACCACATGGACAGAGATATCCTAGACTCTCTGCTTTTAATTTACAACAAAGCAGATCAGGGAGCATAAACAAAAGCCAGGAGTCCTCTTTAAACCAAGGCAGACAGCAGAAATGGTCACATGAGTGGTACTAATTTATAAACACAAACAGAAAAGCAAAATCAAACTGTTCAACATTTCTATGCACGTATTAATTTAGGCTATCTTAGATCACAAGCTTAGAAAACTGACTAGACAGGAACTTCCTCAGCATTCCAGGAAGACTCTGCTTTCCAAAGCTGGGGTTCAGGTTCAATCCCTGGTTGGGGAACGAAGATTCCACATGCCGCAGAGTGTGAACAAAATTTTTTTAAAGAACTAAAGCATGGGCTCCAGGGTGCATGGGCTCGGTAGTCGCAGCTCCCCACCTTTAGAGCACAGGTTCAACAGTCATGGTGCACAGGCTGAGCTGCTCCATAGCATGTGGGGTCTTCCCAACAAGGGACCGAAGTCACGTCTCCTGGATTCTTTACCACTGAGCCACCAGGGAAGCCCCCAGTACAGTTCTGTGAACACAGCATTTAATAAATAGTTGTTGAATGAGAACAGGGTAAAAATTATCACAAATGAGACTTGCCCTGCTTTGCCGTTATTGTCTCCACACCCTCTGCCCTCCCAGCTCTTGTCTTTGCAGCGTCCCCTCAGCACAGAGGGACCTTGAGGGCGTTATGCTAAGTGAACTAGGTCTGGGAAAGAGAAATCTGTACGATGTCACTTCTGTGTGGAACCTAAAAAAAAGCAAACTCACAGAAAGAGAGAGTAGACTGGTGGTCACCAAGGCTGAAGGGGTGGAAGATGGGAATGCTGGTCAAACCCCCCAGGTACATGTTTATACCTCAAACACAAACTTCCAATTGTAAGATGAGTAAGTTCTGAGGATCTAATGTACAACATGGCAACTACAGTTAACAATACTATATCACATACTTGAAAGTTGCTAAGGAAGTAAATCTTAACTGCTCTTACCACACATAGTAATTATATGAAGTGATGGATGTATTGACTAACCTTATTCTGGCAATGATTTTGCAATATATTCATGTATCAAATCATCACTTCTTACACCTTAAAGTTATACATTGACATACAGGTATGTCAATTACATCTCATAAAGCTAGGTGAAAATCTCTTCAACATGGATCCAGCACTGTCTCCAGTAAGTCAATAATTAATGCACAGTAAGTTTTTATGTACTCTGTGTGTGTGTGTGTGTGTGTGCGTGCGTGCGCATGAGTGCACTTAGAAGCTCAATCATGTCTGATTCTTTGTGGCCCCACGGACTATAGCCCACAAGGCTCCCCCGTCCGTGGAATTTTCCAGGCAAGAATACTGGAATGGGTTGCCATGTTCTTCTCCAGGGGATCTTCCCAACCCAGGGATCAAACCTGTGTCTCCTGTGTCTCCTGCATTGGCAGGTGGGTTCTTTACTACTAGCACCAACTGGGAAGCCCATTTACTCTGACATGGTTCAAATTCTATCAAAAAGTCTACAACCCACATTGATAGATACTAAATTTTTCTCAGAGGGCCTCCATCCTAGAACACCAGAGAATTAGTCAAAATGCAAAAAGCAGTGTACAGATTTTATACAACTTCTTACCCACATATTTCCTCAATGGTAGAGCAGCCATAAAATGTTCCTTCCCGGTTTTTCTTTCTGGTTGGGTGGATCTGGCAAGTTTTAGAGAGTGGCCATTCCCCTGCCTCTAAAATCAGGGGTCAGATGTGCCAGGATTCTTAGACATTATGATGCCTTTGTTCTCGTGACCCTACACCTTCTTCAGACACCAGCCTCCCTCAAAACCGACTCAAAGTCAATTTTTTACCACCATGGCCCAAAATGATCATTCCCCAGAATCCACCGCTCACCATGGATTATGTTAATCCATGCAATAAAAATGCAAATGTTTGTTCCACTCAATACTCTTAAAAGACTGAAGTGGATATTTTCACAATCACCTTTCCCCCCAACATAAAAGCTCTACAAATCTGTGATTAATTACTTCTCAGGCACCTGTTAATCTCCCTTCCTCTTTCCAATTAACTAAACCAAAATCAGTGGGTTTTCATATTCATGCTGAAGAACCCAACTGCGTTGATTCATCGACCTGTCCCTTCCCTGAAAATGACCACTTATCTCTCCTTCTGTATCTTTAACTCTTCAGCTTAATACTTTTTAAATTCTTTTTCATATTCTTTTCCATTATGACTTATCACAGGATACCAAATATAGTTCCCTGTGCTATCCAGTAGGCCCTTGCTGTTCATCCATTCTCTATATACCAGCTTGCATCTGGTAATCCCAAACTCTCAACCCACCCCTCTCTCACCTTCCCTCCCCCTTGGCACCCACCAGTCTATTTGTCTGTGAGTCTAAGAAGCAGATTCTTTAAATGTGTGATTACAGTTTAAAGGATTCCAATTAAGCCTGTAAGGTGCTAAAAGTCCTAAGAAATGTAATGTTACATTTAGAAGTAAAGTGAACGGTAATAAAGAAGTGAAACAATTTTTAACATAAAAGTTACTAGTTAATAAATAAAATGATCTCCACAAATTGATCTTGGGTTTACTAGATGTAAAATTTTACAATTTTAATAAACTGAATAATCATTGAAAAAGATAAATTCCAATTGACTGTCAGTGTTTCTTTCCAAGTATAAAAGACATCCTCTGTTACTAAAAACACACTGTCAATTCACTTAGCCATTATGTTATGATTTTAAACCTTCTTTCTGGGTTTTTTTAAAAATAGTAATAATGACAATGTAAAAAGACACCAAGACAAGTCTCCTGGAAAATTACACGAGCCCTCTTAAGAGGCACATGCTGGAGATGTCCTTGATCTAAAATCCTTGTCAGGACCTCCCTGGTGGTCCAGTGGCTAAGACGCCATGCTCCCAATGCAGGGGACCTGGGTTCAATCCCAGGTCAGGGAACTAGATCTCGCATGCTGCAACCAAGATGGAAGATCCCACGCACTGCAACTAACCTGGCACAGCCAAATACATTTTTTCAATGTTTGGAATTAAAAATAACCTCAGAAAGGAAAAAGGTTAATGAGATGGTAAGGTGGTCATTATTGGCAGCCCTGCCAGCTAAACAGAAAACAACAAGGAGCAAGGCAGCCATTCTGGTCTCAAGGCCTCCGGCTGGGTGGCCGAACCTGTAAGGATGGAGATGAGTCAGCGGATGGAGCAGATCAGTTAAGAAACGGCAACAGGGGCGCGCACACTCTGTTCTGTAAGGCCAGGGGAGAGGCAGACTTACTACTGCTAGATCACCTGATTCTTCAGAAAGTTTTGAATAGTTACGCTTTATATATCCAGATTTTTGAGTGAAAGCATTTGACTTTTAAATCGTGGCAACTGAACGTCTAAAAATATCTGCACGAGCAAGACAAAACATAGAGACCGCCTCCACACCAGGAGCCTGCTCGTGACTCCTGGTCCCCAGGGCAAAGTCCACAGCGTGAAACTCTCAGAGCCCTGCTCCCACCTGCCCGTCAGCCCCCACCAGCGCCAAAGGAGGCCAAACGCCCCACACTGCTGAGATCACTCCACTCCCTGAGTCTGCACCTCGGCTCCCACCGCACCGTCCATGCGGAACACCCTGCCCCGCCCACCTGACAGACCCACCTCTGTCCTGAGTTCTGCGCTGGCCCTCTGACTCTTCCACAGACTAGTAAATAACACCTTACTATCCATGTAAGTCTGACACATCAAACACACTCAGCACAGCGCCTGGCAGAGAAGAAGACCAAACTGAAACACAGACGGCTCCATCAGCGCTCCTTCACTGCAAATAACATGCCAATCTGAACTTCCTTGAGCGAAACAGGGTGACTGACTGATGGGTTCAAGACATCTCACAGAAGACGAGGGAGGTGGCCAGGCCTCAGAAGGCCCCAGGAGCCAAGAACCGGAAACCCAGCCAACAGAAAGGATGCGGTCTCTCTCTGATTCTAATGTCTGCTTCTCCAGAGATAAACATAACTGTTACAGCTCCCAGGGTGGCACCTTGTAGAATTCCACCAAGAAGCCACCTTGGTCGCCTGTCTCTCCAACTTAAAATTTCCAAGAGAGGGGAATAAACAAGGGTCCATGGGAGACAGTCCTCAAAGCAGGAGGAATGGCTTCCAGAATGTGTCTCCAGTGGGGATTCCTATCCTGGGCTGGAAAACAAGGCTGGAGATACAGGCAAGGCAGGACTGCCCCCCAGACGAAGCCACACAGAAAGTCTCATCAAACACGCTTTTTTTGTTGGTGGTGGTGGTGGTTTCTTTTTTGTCAATTAAAATCCAGTTGATTTACAATATTTCAGGTGAACAGCAAGGTGATTCAGTTATATTTGTGTGTATCTATATATACACATATATGTGTTCTTTTTCAGATTCTCTTCCATTTTAGGTTATTACAAGGTATTGAATACAGTTCCCCCTATGTTATATAGTCAGAGAAGGAAATGGCAACCCACTCCTGTATTCTTGCCTAGAGAATCCTGTGGACAGAGGAGCCTGGTGGGCTGCTGTCCATAGGGTCGCACAGAGTCGGACACGACTGAAGCGGCTTGGTATGCATCATGCATTGGAGAAGGAAATGGCAACCCGCTCCAGTCTTCTTGCCTGGAGAATCCCAGGGACGGGGGAGCCTGGTGAGCTGCCGTCTGTGGGGTCACATAGAGTCGGACACGACTGAAGCGACTTAGCAGCAGCAGCAGCAGCATGTTATATAATCGGTCCTTGTGTTTGTAATCCATTTTATATACAGTAGTGTGATGTGTTGATCCCACATTCCCAATTTATTCTTCCATCCCCCAACACATTAACACAATATCCACTGCTTTATTCCAAAGAGAAGTCCACATTCCTGTACCTCCCAGAGCAGCAGAATGATGACCATAAGCTCCTAACGACTGGTCATCCTCAGTGGAAACTCACTTCAGAGATGTAAATGTAACAGGCTTTTTTTTATTTTGCTCATTTGTTTAGGTTTTTTGGTCATGTCATGTGGCTTGTGGGGCCTTGGTTCTCCGACTAGGAACTGAACCCAGTCCTTAGCAGTGAAAGCGCAGAGTTCTAACCATGGGACTACCAGGGAACGTTCAGGTAGAGTTTTTATAACAGAAGGAGGAAAAGGTAGAACTATGGAGAAAGCAAACAGATCAGTGGTTGCCAACAGTTTGGGAGGAAAAGGGGAGAAAGCAATGGATGGAGCACAGGGCATTTCAGGTAGCGAAGGCGTTCTGTGCACCATAACAGTGGATACAACAGGCATTTGTCAAAACCCAAGGAACATGCAACACAAACAAGGTAGCTTGGTGTGTGCAAATTAAGAAAGAAAATCATTCAGGATGTCAGGGGATTTCAGGAAAGAAGCCAGACCGTGACAAGAGAATCTAACTATACTACAAATGAATCAAACAGCCTCACTGAAGGGAGTGGGAAGAGGCGCTCTATCTAAGTAACTTTGGAAACGAGTGACATCTGTAAGACTAAAGACAAAGGAAACACACCTGAGCACTGTATTCTGCTTGATAAAGTTGTTTCCCATAGAGCTATTCGTTAACAATTCTGATACCGCTGTACATGTACAATGGAATTGAATAATTAAGTACACGAATGTCAGAAGGTAAAATCCAAGTTTCTCACTGTTAAACTAGGGATTTACAGATAAACAAGAGGATGAGTCTAGAGTGATCCATATGGTGATTATAGAGTTGGAGATATCAGTAATGTTAAACCAGGGTCAAACTCATGTACAGATACAGATGGTTACACACAGAAATATATATGTATACACACACACACACATATACAGCTTAGCACACACAAATAATTTTTTCTTCTGTCAGCTGAGAAGTCCTAAAAGAAATGACAGCCCTTTAGCAACAAGCACACCTAGCACCTGGATCTTGGTTTCTAACGCCATGAATTCTCCAATAAAACCGGGCTCCTCGGAGAAACGGCTGATTCTAGGATGGGAGCAGGAAATACACAAGAGGAGCTTGGAGGGTCTTGTAGTGCCAGAAAGGAAGGAAATGCTCCAAAACAAACAGAAAAGTCCCCAGGATGGGGGGTGCTTTAAGATGACAAAGAAGCCAACCGAAAGAGGTCAACATCGGAACCATTTTAGCAGCAAAATAAAGTAATACTGGACCATAACCCAAAGCTAAAAGTAAAAACCCAGGATTCCACACTGATATGAATACATGATTAAATGGAGATCAGATAAATCACCCATGCAAAATAATTTTAAATTTTTTATGTAGATACACTTCCCTTGAGGAAGCAGAGCGTAACTCTCTACTTAAGTGTAGGCTGCACACGGTGACTTCTTCTAAAGAGCACAGGATGAGAGGGTGGAAAGAGAGAAGGTTTACAGCAGAGAAAACTGACAGTCACTACTTCCTAGCCTGGCAATCAAAGTTAACAGCAACAGTCACAAATCACGTTCATACATGGACCCCCTTGATATGATGGGATGAAAATGGCTCTTCACCTCTGTGCTCTTCCTCTCAAAACCCACCACCCCAGTCTAACCACGAGGAAAACATCAAACAAATTCCAGCATGGGACATTGTACAATGTATCTGACGGCACTCTTCAAACTTGTCAAAGTCACCAAAAACCAAGTTGACGAAACTGTCACAATCAAGACAAGACTAGTAAATGAAACGTGGTCTCTAGAATGGGATTCTGGAGCAGAAAAAGGACAGGAAGTAAAAAAAAAAAAAAAAAAAAAAAAGAAATCTGAACTAACTATATACTTTAGTTAATAATGGGGTGTCGACGGGACTTTCCTGGTGCCAGCGATTAGGACTCCATGCATCTACTGCAGGGAACAAGGGTTCAACCCTTGGTCGGGGAACTAAGATGTCACATGCTACATGGCAGAGCCAAAAAATAAATATATAAATAAGGTATCAATACTGGTTCACTAGTTGTAACAAATGTACCACATTAAATAAGATGCTAATTATAGAGAAATTGTGGGGGTGGCGTGGGGAGTATACAGGAACTCTCTGTGCCAGCTGCATTTCTGTCAACCCAAAAGTGCTCTTTAAAAATTCCATTAATTGTTTAAAAGTGGGAGGAAAGGGAAGAAAGGCAGACGAGGACCTGGGCTATCAGCGTTCGGAGTGTTACAGTGACCTAGTCCCCAGTCCAGCTGGCTTCACGTGTAGCTCCGTCTTGCTGGGGTGGAATGCTTTTTTCTGTGCGACTGAGTGTTTTTTGTTTTGTTTAATTTTTGGCCTTGCCATCTGGAGTAGGTAATGGCAGCCCACTCTAGAATTCTTGCCTGGAAAATCCCACGGTTGAGGAGCCTGGCGAGCTACAGTCCATGGGGTCTCAAAGAGTTGGACATGCCTGAGCACACACATGCTATGCCGTGTGGTTTGAGGGATCACAGGTCCCCCACCAAGGATCGAACCCGTGTCCTCGGCAGTGACAGCACTGAGTCCTAACTACTGGACTGCCAGGGAGTTCCTTTGAGGTGGAATTCTTCATCTCACAAACGCACCCATATCTGGCCAAAACTCCTTACCTTGAAGATACAGCTACCAGGCATCAGCAGCAAGAACTTCTACGAGCACAGAACAGAAGCTATTTTTAGCGACACCAGGAATTTCCAGAAAAATCTCAAGCAGTTAATGTGAGGGGTTCACAGGGTATAAAAATCACTTGGAACTTTAAAGGAGCAAGTGTGAGATGAAGGAAACCCTCATGTGAACACTTCCCAGAGAAAGAACAAGGGGCAAAGTCCACAAAGGACTGAATAAGCATTTTGCGTTTATCTGAACTGCTTTCCTTGGGTAATCACTCTCCTTCTATTGGAGAATCCTTGCAGGCAAGCAGCCAAATCCCACAAAAAAACTAAGCTATCCAGTCTGGAAAGGGAGCAGGAGGCCACCAGTTTTGCTTAATTAACATTGTCTCTGGCTAATAGCTAGCTGTCCCTGGCTGTCCCTTCAGAAGTCCTCTTTCTAGCCAACACCACTGTGTAACCTGTTATGAATCAGAGTGCAAGTGTCACTTTGAAAGGCAGTAAACAAATAAACATGGCCATTAAAATGAGGGGAGACCGGAAGATTGTGAGGAGGAAAGGCATGAGGCCATCAAATACTATATATTTTTCTTTTGTATTTTTGAAAGCCAAAAATATTCTCTATCACACAAATTCATGTAAAATAACACTTTTAAGAAAAAAAAAACTTGAAAGTGTGAAATATACTGGTCCTTTATGGCTTTAACTCTGGAGTTGCCAATGCGGCAGGAGTGTTAGAGACCTCCAGGATGGAGTGAGCCCTGGTACGCGCACAGCCCCGGCAGGCACGCGTCCATCAGCATGGGCTCAGTAGCAGGGAGGGCGAGTGCATTCGAAACTTCCTGAAGACAGCAACGCCAAGCTCTAGAGCATTATGGCTCTCTCAGGTAAAATCCTGGATAATACCATTTCTACTGTAAGACTGCAAACACAAGCCTCACTTGGAACAAACACAAGTACCAAAAACAGCCTAATTTAGTCTATTTGGAAATTATCTTCGCCAGAGTGAAGATGTGAAAAATACTTGAGTGATTTGGTGATTTGACAAGAACAGTTACCTTATTCAGTTGGATCAAACTGTTTCTCTTAAAGGCCAGATGGTAATTTCAGGCACTGCAGGCTGTAGGGCATCTGGGACAACTACTCACTGCCTGTGTAGCACTCAACAGCCGTAGACAATAGTGAATGAATGACCATGGCTCTGTTCCAAGACAACTTTACTGACAACAAGCAGCAGGCTAGATCTGACACACAGGGTGTACTCTGCCAACTCCTGAATTAGACAACTCATTCTCATTCTCTCTCTCTCTCAAATAGTTGCCATCCATTCAAATTTCAGTAACAGAATGAAACGTTTTTGTTCATAAGTCAGGAAGAAAAATCTACATGAATCTGCTGTAAGTCTCCTTATTTCTTAAAGAAACTCGGTTGAAAGTCACATACCTGTAAACAGTCCTGTAACAGGTAACAAATGTGACTCCATATGGGACCTGTTCCCTTAGTTCTAACCCTTGCACTCCGTTCTCTGTGCTTAGTCTGCACCTTTTGTAAAAGAATGTTGCCTACCGCCTGAAATACACAGGCCAACCCTTTTACAAGGCTCTGCCTCCTAGACTTGACCTTTTAAAGGTATTAACACCCTTCCATTCATACAGAGATGAAAAGTTACAGGATAGAGAATAACGTTTGTCTTGGTGCTGGTTTACAGGAACACTGTGACCAGACCTACCTGCGTAGCAGGATTCCTGCACCAGGAAGTTGCAACTACCTGCCACTCCCTCTCCTTTCAGTCCGAATTCTAACTCGGCTAAGACGGTTCTTTGGGACATGAGTCTACCACCTTCTCAGGCTGCTGAGTTTCTGCATAAGGTCGCTATTCCTTGCCCTAACACCCTGTCTCTCGATTTACTGGCCTATCATGCAGTGAGCACTATGAGCTTGGACTCAGGAACAGTACCTGGCTGCAACCAAGCAAAACGTGGCCAAGAATCACTTCTCGGGGTAACTATTTTCTCTAAGAGGAAGTGTTTGGGAGATGCACAGCCCATCTGGATCACACTGAAATGTCTCAAGGGCTCAGAAAGCTTATCTTCCCTGTGGCTGTCTTCCTAACACTCTGCCTCATGTGGAAGCTTTGACATGGTTCCTAGAATGTATGGAGCAAATCCAATCTCCATAATATGGCATACAGGATCTCCCAGGGCCCTCTGCATCTGGTCTCAACTTCATCTCCAGCCATTCTTTACATCTCCTTCCACCCCCAAACTATACTCTGACAAATCAGAGGACGCATTACACCTCAAATACATCATTTGTCCATGAGTGTTCAAGTCTCTAAGCTCTTATCAGAGTGACCATTTGTTGTTCAAAACAGAGCATTTCTGAGAGTAAGAGGAATGCTATTAATAGCATTGCTGGGACAAGAAGCACAGTAAGGCAGACTGTAATAGAGTCATTGAACCTTCATTCATGATGAACTTCTCTTGTGAAAACCATTGCCAACTCATTCCTCTCCGCCATTTTCATGCTTCTGCTGACCTCTTTCTTGCAGAGGTAACCACTCCCTCATTTTTTTATCTATGATAGCCTTTATCACATAGTATTATATTTACTTTTTCACCTATATGTTTTCTTTGAAGAATGTTTCCTCTGTACACTTGGCTTTATGCTGGAATTCTCCTACAGTTAGCAGTCTCCAACTGCTTGTTCATTTTCTTACAATAACAAAAAGCCATTCTTTGTCTATCATAAACCAGTGGTTCTCAGCTCTGATACTTTGGCTTCTCAGGGGATATTTGCAATGTCTGGAAACATTTTGGTTGTCATAACTAGGGCAGAGACTACTGGCATCCAGTGTGTGCAGAGATGCTCCTAAACATCCTACAACACACACATCACACCCCCCACAACAAAGACTTACCCAGCCCCAAATGCCAATCGTGCTAAGGTTGAGAAGCTCTGGAATAAATTTAAAACTTCAGCTCACTTCCTCATAAAGTTACTACAAATTCTGGATGACAGAAGTAAGAGGTCATGAAAATTTTCAGCCCATTTGCCATAAACATATTCAGAAAGCCAACACACCCAAGGAGTCAGGATAATGTAAGACAAGGAAAAATACACAGGCATACTATAAAGATTCATGAATTGGCTTGAAGAGCAGTATGGATACAGTGTTCCACAGAGCACGCTGAATGTGACTCTCAAGCAGAAGTTATTAATCCAACGTATGAACAGTACCAAAGTAGACAGCAGGAGAAATAAGGAATAACCTCAACTGTATACAAAACCAAAGATGAAATAAAAGCCACAAATTCTGGACCATTCCTGAGTCACTGACATTGGATATCTGTAGTAGATTAAAACTAAAGAATCTCTTTCTGTCATCTTTCGGTGACGCCAGAATGGTGCACATGAATGTCCACTGTTGATATTTCAAGAATATCAACAATGCCAAAAAGAGAGGCAGACACCGGGTACTTATTAGGCCGTGCTCCAAAGCCATCATCAGGTTTCTAACTGTGATGATGAGGCATGGTTACACTGGTGAATTTGAAATCATTGATGATCATGGACTGGGATAATTGTTGTGAACCTCACAGGCAAGCTAAACAAGTGTGGAGTGAGCAGCCCCAGGTTTGATGTACAATTCAAGGATCTAGAAAAATGGCAGAACAATCTGCTCCCATTCCGTCAGTTTGGTTTTCCTGTACTGACAACCTCAGCTGGCATCATGGACCCTGAAGAAGCAGGACTAAAACACAGAGGAGGAAAATCCTGGGATTCTTTTTCCAGCGATGTAATACATAAAAATAAAATGCCTCAGGGGTGGGTAGTGGGGAAGACTACCTGTGGTGGATTCATTTTGATATTTGGCAAAACTAATACAATTATATAAAGTTTAAAAATTAAATAAAAATTTAAAAAAAAGTGGATATATAAATATGTATGAAAGTGAAAGTCATTTAGTCGTGGCCACTCTTTGAGACCCCATGGACTCCATGGAATTCTCCAGGCCAGAATACTGGAGTGGGTAGCCTTTCCCTTCTCCAGGGGATCTTTCCAATGCAGGGATCGAACCCAAGTCTCCCACATTGCAGGCAGATTCTTTACCAGCTGAGCCACAAACGATTCATTTTGTGGTATACCTGAAACTAACACAACATTGTAAATCAACTTCAATAAAAAAAATTTTTAAAGAATGAAAATAATAATAATAAAGTAGATTAACACTGTATTCTTTACAAAAGTTGAACCTAAAACTTCAACTATCATCAGAACCAAGGCCATTTATATGTAAGAGAAACTCCAGAATATTTAAAAGATATTTTCAACCACAGAATCTTTTTAATTCCTAAAGAAAAACTTGGCCACCAACTACTTAACTGCTTCCCTTAAAACAAATCTTTTATGCTTCCTTATTCACAGGAATCTGCACTCTCCAATCCTTGCTTGAGGACTTCCCTGGTGGCCCAGTGGCTAAGACTGTGCTCCCAGTGCGGGGGGCCTGGGTTCGATCCCTGGTCAGGGAACGAGACCCCACGTGCTACAACCAAAGATTCTGCGTGCTGCAACTAAGACCTGCTGCAGCCAGATAAATAAAAACTGAATCCTTGTTTGCTAAAATTCCCCAATAACTGAGTCTAAAACACCCTACATACCTTTCTGCCTTCATAAACTGAACAAACTATGTCAAATTTGCTTCTCCTGATTGCCCAGAGTCACCTTAACTACTTAATTATTGTACTAATATAACTCCCTCAGCCTGTTTAGAAGGGACAGAAGACCAGCACTTCATGAAACGGCCCCTGATGGCCGATTTTCTCCTGTGATCATTCCAGGGTCACCCACTAAGCTGTAACTATCATTCCTGCTGCAGTCGGTATACCTGCCTGCCCCTTCATCTCCAGCCTTTTCTAATTCATCTCTTCTGGAAATTTTGTATGAAGCAATTAACCAGAAACACCTATCTGGATAAGAGTCTGAGTGAATGGATGATGGAGGAATTCTTCCACTAACACAGTAAGTCCCTAACATATGAACAAGTTCCTTTATAGAAGGCTTCTGAAAGTCCAATTTATTCATAAATTCAAGAAAGTTGAGGGCTTTCCAGGTGGCACAGCAGTAAAGAATCCAACTACCAAAGCAGAAGATAAGGAGACATGGGTTCGATCCTTGGGTCAGGAAGATTCCCTTGGAGTAGGAAATAGCAACCCACTCCAGTATTCTTGCCTGGAAAATTCCATAGAGGAGCCTGGTGGGCCACAGTCTATGGGGTCACAAAGAGTTGGACATGACTGAGCACACGCGTACCAACAAAGTTAGCTGCTGCTGCTGCTAAGTCGCTTCAGTCGTATCTGACTCTGTGTGACCCCAGAGACGGCAGCCCACCAGGCTCTCCGTCCCTGGGATTCTCCAGGCAAGAACACTGGAGTGGGTTGCCATTTCCTTCTCCAATGCATGAAAGTGAAAAGTGTCCGACTCCTAGCAACCCCATGGACTGCAGCCTACCAGGCCCCTCCGTCCATGGGATTTTCCAGGCAAGAGTACTGGAGTGGGTTGCCATTGCCTTCTCCGAAAGTTAGCATAAGTATCCAATTAAGACAATCAGCTTTATAGCACTGTACTGCAATAGGTTTATAATACTTTTCACACAAATAATACGTAAAAACAAGCAAATACAAAAAAATAAAGAAAACATTTTTAATCTTAGAGTACAATACCTACAGTACAGAAGGACAGTCCAGCGGCTTGCCTACAGGGGCTGGCACCAAGTGAACAGGCAAGAAGAGTTACTGACCGGAGGCGGGAGAGGAGGCGGGAGAGGGTAGAGCTGAAGGATCATCAGCAACAGGAGACCGAGGGCACGCTGCAGTTTCACTCACACCTGACCTTTGCACCTTTGAGAGTTTGCAACTTGAAGGTTTGTATGTAGGGCACTTGCTGTACTGAAGCAGAGATTTGCACCTGTGAATTCTCATATCTTTGTATGTTCATGCCTTGGAGTTCCTCTCATTCACCACAACCCCTAACCCTTGTTCAAGAACTGGGAGAAAGCCACACAGGTGAGGGACGAAAAGTTTTAAAAGCCCCAAAGGGCTATGCTTCATAATCAAAATGAAGAACAAAGAGAGAGAATAAATTAAACATGAGCCACAACCAGTAAAATAAGGTCATGAAACCCCTGAGGGATGAGATCACGTTAGTTACATTTATAACATCACCTCTATCCTAAAGCGCAAAATCTTTAAGAAAAATAACAGACTTGCAGACGTTATTGAAAACCCTACAGAAAAACGAGCACTCAGGTCCTTATAAAACTTTGATTCAGAGGTACTGATTTAAAAAAAAAAAAAAAAAAAAAACACATAACCAAAGCATCCTGTTCATTTGGCATCTATCTTAACCTGCCTGGGGCGGGGAGGGGGTTGCGGAAAAACCACTAATTGAGAGTTTCAGGAATGACTCATACATATATTAAGGTGACTTTTTAAAGTTTATCTGCATGCTGCCAGCCAATAATTATTGTGTGAACCACCCCTCCCCACACCCCAGTACTCTGCTCTTGACTTAGATGACACACGCCCTGGCATCTACCTCAGACTTGCACAACAAAGCCCAGAATACACATTCACACCCACATAACTCCATCAAGACTGGAAGTTTAACTTGAAGGTACCAAAGGATGCTGAAAGGAGAAGACAGAAATATAAGAACTATTGTTCAAAAGTCAATCCATTATCAGGTCTGTGTTTATGGAATACTGGTACCATCTGATCAGACATAAGAAAAAAAAAACAAAATTCAAAACATACATTCCACAAAGAACATCAGAAAATTCATACCTGTAGAAAAAGGGCTAAATATCTATGACTACCTTTGTATTCATATTCTTTTGTTCCTTTATTTTTTAAATTAAAACACGCATAGTTGATTTACCATGTTGTGTTAGTTTCAGGCATATAACAAAGTGATACATACATGTGAATGTATTCTTCTCCAGATTCTTCTCCATTATAGGTTATTATAAGATACTGGATGTAATTCCCTGCACCATACAGCAGATCTCTGTGTTTTTCTGTCTTATACACAGCAGTGTGTACATCTCAATCCCAAACTCCTAATTCACCCTCCCCTTCTCTTCTTGAAGGCAGCATTTCCCAAAGGGTCTTCCATACAGTTTCAAAAACAAAATAAGTCCCCACACTCTAAACAAGTTCAAAGACTGCTTCCTACGTCACCCTCATATGCATTAGGACTGCATTCAGCTACATCTTGTGAGTCTCTCCGAGCGCAAAGAGATCAAATCAGTCAATCCTGAAGGAAATCAACCCTGGATATTCACTGGAAGGCCTGATGCTGAAGCTGAAGCTCCAATACTTTTGCCACCTGATGCAAAGAGCTGACTCGTTGGAAAAGACCTGATGCTGGGAAAGACTGAGGGCAGGAGGAGAAGGGGGAGACAGAGCATGAGATGGTTGGATGGCATCACCGACTCAATGGACGTGAGTTTGAGCGAATTTCGGGAGATAGTGAAGGATAGGGAAGCCTGGCTTGCGGCAGTCCGTGGGGTCACAAAGAGTTGGACACAACTTAGCAACCGAACAACAACACATCATAAAAACTCAACTACAATGGTTTAACAAATAGGGCTTTATTTTTCGACCAGAACAATTCGTCCAAGATGGAATGTCTAAGGCCCGTGGAGCAGCTTCAGGAAGCCATCAAGAACTGCTTCCAGCTTCCTGATAGGCCACTCCTAGCACATGGTGGCTGTTCTCCTGGTACAAGTTGGCTAGAGTTCATTCCAGCAGGAAAGACCATGGCACAGGTGTGTGTCAGTGTCCTGGTACCTTGTTTATCGAGAAAGCAATGGCTTTCCTTGGAAGACACGCCCTGCAGACACTTGACTGACATCTTATTTTGGCCAACACTGGGTCACTTCTAATGGCAAAGGAGTCCAGGGAGGTGAAAATTTCTAACTAGGTACGTTGCTACCTACAGCAAAACCAGAGTACCAGAAAGAAACAAGAGATTGAATGGTTATTTAGAAATTTAAAAGATTCACCCCATACATCTTAGAAATTCAAAGATGCATGTTTGATATGAAAGTCGCTGAGAAATTGTGCTGTAAATAAACCTGTTTAACTTGTTTTAACACAGCACTTCTCAAACTTACTTGAACACAAAGTTCCTTATTTCCTTAAACAGCCTGTTGAAACACCATTCGGTGCAACGGATCTTGGAACACACTGCTTTGGAAACAAAAAGAAGAAAAAATACTTGTAAGAAAGAGTCTGTTTTCATACTTAAGGTAGAGAAAATATGCTGCATTAAAACAAAGCACTCTGGAAATAAAAAATGAAGTGACAGAATTCTACAATCAGGAGCTGACGTGTTTTCATTTTTTATGTGAAGTCACAATTCTGGTGAGAAAAAAATCTCTTTTCCCTTTATGCCTTCAAAGACATCTCCTTTCTACCATCCCTTCTCAACTCCAAAACTTTTTTTTTTAATTCTGTAACTTCCCCCATCTGAACATTTCAACCTGGCCTTTAAAAGCCCATTCTGGAGTTTCTCCAAGATCTCACTTCTCCTTTGGTTCCGTTTCTCATGCTTTAATTACTTTTCTTTCTTCTGCCATTTTCTTACACTAACAAATCAATTTGAGGTTTCGCACTGAGTGAGCTCTTCCTGTATAATTTTTTTAATGTATATTTATCTATTTCTGGCTGTCCTGGGGCTTTGTTGCTGCATCAGCTCGTCTCTGGTTGCAGCAGGTGAGGCTACTCTCTAGCGGTGGTGCACAGGCCTCTCACGGCAGTGGCTTCTCCTGCTGTGCAGCACAGGCTCGAGGGCACGCAGGCTTCAGTAGCTGCAGCTTCCAGCCTCCAGAGCACAGGCTCAAGAGTTGTGGTGCACAGGCTTAGTTGCTCCATGACACGTGGGATCTTCCTGGATCAGGGGTCGAATCCATGTCTCCTGCATTGGGAGGCAGACTCTTTGCCACTGAGCCACCACTGAAGCCCTTCTATACAATTTTTACTCAATTTTTTCAACCACCATTGTAACAGGGAAGAACAAAACCTGACTCCATGTTGGATCTGTTTCCTTCAACCTTTGCTTTCTGTTGCTTTTGTTACTACAACCACTAAACGGACACTGTCTGTAGCTACAAGCATGCACAGTGGCCTGTGTGGGGAACCCTGCCCCTCTGCCAGAATGTTCAACTAAACTGCCTTTGTTCAGCTCACAGGGAGACATTCTGACCCTGCCCACCTGTGAATGGCTGCCAGAAGGAAGAAATGAACACATCCCCACATCCCCTCCCCGAGGCTGGCCATGCCAGGAGATATTTTGCAAGACTTACGGCCATTTAACTTTACTTCCTCACCACCTACATCTCCCCTCCTCTGTTCCATAAAAGAAACTGGCATCCAGACCCTGATAAGATGTACTCTAGGACTCTACTCCTCCATTGTCTCGGATGCCCAGCTTTCCAAATAAAGTTGCTATTCTTTGCCTCAACAACTATCTCCCGATTACTGGCCTGTCATGCAGTGAGCAGACAAGAGCTTGGACTCAGTAACACCATTCTTTGATAACCAATGGAGGTTGCTGTTAATTAAATGCTGTTGCAGATGCCAGTGCTGTTTCCAAGAAGAAATGTTCATATTTTTAAGAAAAACACAGGAGAAGCATTCAAAGCATAATCTTTCATCCTGATACTAAAGCTTTTGAAAGAAAGCCACTCAGTCATACCTAGTTCCATTAAAATAATCATTTATTTTAATTCACTTTGATTTTTTTTTAAAAAAAGGGGGAAAGACTACATTTTTCTCATTTTTCAAAGCCCATCAATTTTCCACAGAACCCATCATATTTCCTTGCCAAAAAATCCAATGTTTCTCTTTTCTGGAAGAGAGGTAAGAAAATGCCATCTTTTACTTCCTGAAAGAAAAAAATTAAATAGGTCAAATATATAAAACTTTCATGGAAAAAGGCAACACTTCATTTAAGCCATTAAAGGAAAATGTGTTGCAACTTCCCAGTGGAACTCCATCCTCTATAACAGGAAAGGTCTATTCACTGCTGAGAGAACCAGACATGGCTCTCACACTGTTAGGAGAAGCACACTGTCTGAAACTGCCCACCCAGGCCAGACACCACAGTAACCATTTGCATGAGTTATTTTATGACAGGCTGCTGCTGCTGCTGCTAAGTCGCTTCAGTCATGTCCGACTCTGTGCGACCCCATAGACGGCAGCCCACCAGGCTCCCCGTCCCTGGGATTCTCCAGGCAAGAACACTGGAGTGGGTTGCCATTTCCTTCTCCAATGCATGAAAGTGAAAAGTGAAAGTGAAGTCGCTCAGTCGAGTGTGACTCCCAGCGACCCCATGGACTTCAGCCTACCAGGCTCCTCTGTCCATGGGATTTTCCAGACAAGAGTACTGGAGTGGGCTGCCATTGCCTTCTCCATGACAGGAGGTCCTAGTAAGGAACATGAAACTAGTAAGCCACCACCAATCAGAAGAGTTCTGGAAAGGTCAAAAGGAGACATCATGTGTCTGACCACCTCCCAGAATCCTTCTCACTGCCATCCATCTTGGCTGAGTAATGCATGCGCCGCCAGGACGGACTCTGTCAGAATGATTGGCCAAAGACAACCTGGAAATTAATCCAATCAAAATAAAACCCGAGACTGGGAGCCATGTGGCAGAGTGGTTCTCCTGGGTTCTCCTACCCTATCACTCTCCTCCCAGGCACCTTTCCAATAAAAGCTTTTGCTTTGTCAGCTCATATGTCTCCTTGGACAATTCATTTCCAAGTGTTAGATAAGAGCCCACTCTCAGGCCCTGGAAGGGGCCCCCTTCCTGCAAGAACACCACTTTACAGAGACTCTGAATGGAACTGAACCCTTAAACCAACTGAACTGAGCTGGTCTTCCTGTGCTCCTATTTTCTAGAAATCAAGGGAAAAAAAAAAAAAAAAAAAAAAAAAAAGCAGTTGGGAATATTCACATCTCCAGTAGACAGGCCTCTAGAAAGTCAAAGGACCATAAAACATTCAGATGCCATCAAAGACCTTTGAGTGCCAAGTCCTGGCCATATGGATTCTCCATCCTCTTTAGAGGCTCATCACTCACAAAAGGGAGAAGGACATGGCCACCCACTCCAGTATTCTTGCCTGGAGAATCCCATGGACAGAGGAGCCTGGTGGGCTGCTGTCTATGGAGTTGCACAGAGTCAGACACAACTGAAGCGACTTAGCATGCATGCATGCGTTGCAGAAGGCAATGGCAACCCACTCCAGTATTCTTGCCTGGAGAATCCCATGGACAGAGGAGCCTGGTGGGCTGCTGTCTATGGAGTTGCACAGAGTCAGACACAACTGAAGCGACTTAGCATGCATGCATGCATTGCAGAAGGCAATGGCAACCCACTCCAGTATTCTTGCCTGGAGAATCCCAGAGACAGAGGAGCCTGGTGGGCTGCCGTCTATGGGGTCACACAGAGTCAGATACGACTGAAGCGACTTAGCAGCAGCAGCACTCACAAAAGAGAAGGCATAGCCAACTCGCTCCAGGTCAGAAATTAGGACAGTATCACTTTAGGTCCAGAAGAACACTTCCCAAATTGCTTCCAGAGAGGAGACATGATCCTCCCAACCACCAGGGGAGCTAGAAAACCATATGGCTACTTGCTCCCATCATGCCTCTCTGCCCCACACCAAGCTGAAGCTCCTTCCTGCCCCCAGCCATCCTTTCCCACAATCTTAGACCCATATCCCCATCCTGATTCCCATCTCAATTCCTGTTCCCATACCCCTTAGAACCACCTCTTATCCCAACCTCTCCTCCTATATTGGCTGAAATGGCCACTTTTGATGGCAGCACACCATACCGTCTTCTTCCTCCACAAAGCCAAACGAAGAGCTTCCACCCTTGGGTGACACTTCCTTCTACCTCTAACAGTCCTTCTCTCCCATCAGTTGAAGACCTTGTCACCTGGCTCATCTTCTTTGAGACACCAAGTCCAGCTGTCATTCTTTCTGAGTGACCTTAGAAGTCCCCAAGCACTCTGCCTAGTTGACTCCTTGTCCTCATTCTGTAAGCTTCTTCTCTGCATTACTGCTTTCCTCCCAAAGATCCATCCTGGACCTTCTCCTCACCACTTAGAACTGCTCCACCTCTGGCTAGACCTCCAAACACCTCACTCCACCTCTTTTCATCCTCTATAAACTCCTTTCCCTTCAGACCTCTCTCTCAGAGCTTCACTGACTACACCAATGCCCCCATTTAACCTGATGCTCCAGTCTGCTGGTCCCTCTGTTTCCCACTTCTCTTGAGTCCGTTGTCTCTATTTCTTTCCTCCTCCATTTTCCATTGACCACTGATTGGCCAAGGATCTCAATTATGTTCTGCTCCATATACACTCACCCAGCCAAATCCCATCACCTCCTCTGTGCCCATACCCAGGACATTCAACACCAAGGAGAAAACCACAGATTTGCTAAAGCTGATGGTGTAACAGGTTCATGGGTCTTCATTCTCAAGAGACCCTCAGAGCTGCCAGAACACCTGCTCAGTATTTCTCCTAGACCCTTCAAAGGGTCTTTTCAAACCTCCTCCACCTTACACAAACCGTGGAACCCACCACTTCTGCCTTTTCCCTCTCCACCTTCAGAAAACGGCCTCACTTCCTGCTTCGCAGGAATGGCTTCAATTTTCTGCTCCACACCACACGCTCCTCTCCTTCCGTGCCCTTTTCCCTCCCTCCTAGCCTGCCTGGGACTCCACCCACTCCTGACTTCCCAGGCATGCGCTTGCCCTCATGCCCTCAAACTGCTCTACCATCCTCCCCTCCGTCATCACTTGAATGTGCCAAGACTACCATCTTGGGAAAAACATCCTGCTTCCAACCTACAATCTGCTCTAATTATCATTCTCTTCTTCACAGCCAAGCTTCTAGAGATGTCTCTGCCATCTTCTCTCCCCTCTGCTAACTCTGGCCTCCCTCCCCGCACCTCCGGCAAAACTCACACCAGCCTGGTCTTAGCTGCCAAACTCCACCAGCACATTTCAGACCGACCTCCCTTATTCCTCTCTCCACTTCCTAGTCCCACACACACTCCTGCTTGTCCTTGTATCTGGCGGACCCATCTTTTTCCCCTGCCTCCATCACTGCTTTTCAAACTGTAAGTCTTCAACCTTCAAAAAATCAACTCAGAGCAGAGTTTCTCATTGGTGTTACTTACATTTTAGCCACATGGTTCTTTGTTGTGGGGGCCACCCTGTGCCTTAGAAGCTGTTTAGCAGCATCCGAAGTATCTACGCACCAGATGCCAGTCGCACAGAGCAAATATGTCTCTAGACATCATCAAACCAGCATCACTCCCATTTGAGAACCACTAGCATAGGGAGTTGCAACCCAGGTTTTTTTTTTTTTTTAAGAAAATGAAATAAAATAGAAACTACTACGATATATCTCCTAAGAAAGAATAAAGACCTTTCATTAAACATTGGTCTCTGCATCTTGTTGGAACTTGTCTACATGTGTACATGTGGAACAGAAAATATTTCTTTCTGTAAGTCAGAGTCAGAACACTTTAAATTGGGAATTCCCTGGTGGTCCTGCAGTTAGGACTCTGCACTTCCACTGCTGAGGGCCCAGGTTTCAATCCCTGATCTGGAAACTAAGGTTCCACAAGCTCTGCGTCACAGCCAAAAAAAAAAAAAAAAACACTTTAAATTCCAGTGCTGTACATGTGGGTGCTCCCAAGGTTCTGTCCTGGGTTCCCACCCTTTCAAAATCACCCAGCAATGCAAAAAAGGCAAAGACACACACAATAACCACTCAAGTACTCAGCACCCATCAAGAAAACAAAGCATCATCGACCAGATAAGAGCGGGGAACTGCGAACGCACCCCTCCCAGACTCCTGGAGGAAACCACAACTCCAATTTAACATTTCCCCCCCAATTTTACTGTGTTTGGATGTGAATCCTTAAGCAATATATAATACATCACTCAAGTTTAAAATGTTTTACATGTTCTTCTGCAACTTGCTTTTGTCCCCTTAACATTATGTTTGTGGGATTCGTGCATCCTGTTCTACACCACCATTCATTCATTCTGTAGTTGGTGGGCCCTACTACAGAATGAATGAATGGTTCATCCTCTCTATAATAATGAACATCCTCTCTAGAAGGTCAGTAATTCTGCTCCTGAGCACAAATCCAAGTGGATCTGTCACACATCTGCACAGAGTGCACACACACCATTTATCCATTTTCTATTAGACTGTTATCTTTGTCTTATTGATATTAAGCAGTTCTTTCATATACTCGGAAACCAAGTGCTGCACCCTTGGTGATATGTTACCATATCTTCTCCCCGTCTTGGGTGGGTCTTTCTCCCATACCCAGTCATCTCCTCTACTCCCACGGCCTCTGCCACCGTCCCCATGGTGACCACCGTCTGCTCCTCCCCTGTCGCTCTTCCGGCCTCCAGATTCACAGAGCCCATGGCCTCTCGGCCCCCTCTCCTCTGCCAAGTATCTCAAACTTAACTGTCCCAAATGAAACCTGTTGCCCTGCCCCGACTCTGCCCCTCCTGCATTCCTTCACTGGCTCAGAGAAAACACTGTCATTCCCACAGCCAGTGAGCCTCTCCTCTCGTCTCCATCATGTTCATCACCTCCTCCTGTTTATTCAACTTCCTCAGTACAGGGATTTTATTCACCATGCTCCGCCTCCAGGATTTATTTCTGGACACTTCCATCTCTCAGTTGGACCATACACCATAGCCTCCCTGTTGCCCTTCAACTCATAATATATTCTTTAGAAGATAAGCAGACCTAGAAATCCCACTGTTATTTACCCGAGACAAATAAAATAAAATTCTCCCAAAAAAGGACTTGCATAAGAACATTTATAACACCTTTATTTATCAAAACCAGTAACTAAAAGCAACCCAAATGTCCAACTGAAGACTGGATGAACTAACTGTGGTTCATCCATACAATGGAATCAGCAGTAACCAACTCAGCAATAACTAATTCAGCAATAAAAAGGAGCTTCTACTTACAAATGCAATGATGTGGATGACTTTCAAATTATGTTGACTGAAAAAACATCAGACACAACAGAGCCTCTACCATGTGACATCATTTATGGGAACTCTAAGAAAGACATAACTGGAGATGAAAGTCAGAAAGTGGCCAGGGTGGGGGTGGGGGGGAAGTTGGGTGACTGAATGGAAAGGGACATGGAGGAACTTTCTGAAAGAATGGAGATGTTCCATATCTGGTTTGGGGTGGTGGTAACATGAGTGTATATGATTGTCAAAACTCATCAACCAAACTGGCCAATGACTAAAATCTGGCCATTTTACTTACATAATTATATTAACACACACACACACACACACACACACATGTATTTATTTATTTATGTGTGTCTCCAGCTAGAGTAAGTTTGCTAAAATTAAAATCTGGAATTAAAATCGGAACTCCCTGGCAGTCCAGTGGTTAGGACTCCATGTTTCAACTGCAGGGGGCATGGGTTCGCTACCTGGTCAGGAAACTAAGATCCCACAGGACCGCACAGAGTGGGGAAAAAAAATTAAAATCTGATCAAATTATTTCTCTGCTTACATTTTTTCTGAAAGTCCTGTGACCTTCAGAAGGTCGTACCTACCCACCTCTCCAATATTCACTCTTAACCCTTCTTCTCTGACCCTCCCTTATGGGCTATGCTACTCTCACACTGAAGTTCTTAAATCTTCCCAAGTGAATAATGTCCCCTTTCACCTCTGGCCTCCTCCACTTTGCGCAACCCCACAACCCTTGATGTGGCTGACTCCTATTATCTTTCAAGACTCAATATGGGGGACTTCCCTGCTGGTCTACTGATTAAGATTTTGCCTTCTAATGCAGCAGGTGCGGATTCGATCCCTGGTTGAGGGCTAAGATCCCACATGTGTTGTAACCAAAAAAAACAAAAAAAAGAAGAAGCAATACTGTAACAAATTCAACAAAGACTTTAAAAGCAGTCCACATCAAGGAAAAAAAAATACTTAAAAAAGGACTCTGTGGATGTCACTTCCTCCAGGAAGTCCTCCCAATCGCTCAACATTAAATTAGACACCTTTCTTGGGCTCCTATTACACCCTGTGCTTATTGATAGCACAACCCCTTTGACTCTGAAATGCACCTGTCCATCTGCTTCCCCAGGACATAAACTCCCTGAGGACAGAGCCTGAAAGCCTGTCACTGCTGGATGGGCTGAGAACTGAGGAGGGCAAATCTTCAATGTTTGTTCAATGAGAAAGTGAAATACTCAAAGCATGTTTTCTCCTCAAGCTAAACATGGAGAGATGGGAACTCACAATATCAATACTGAAGGAAAAATAACTCCAAAACCAAAAAATAAATATTTTATATTGAACACGTCAATAACCACTTGGACACAGAAGACTGTATTATATCAGGGTCTGCTGCAAACAAAACAGAACAGTAACACACACAGACCCAGCCAGCTCTTACCCGAAAGCTAGGAGAGAAAGAAAATGAGAGTCATCTTAGGTAAATAAATAAATCTCAGGGAAGGCATACTGAAGACACAAGACGCTTTGATGAACAGAAAAGTGGTCACTTGTTCAGTTGACTTAAGGGAGCCGAGCGTTCGTCCAACAGACCTCTGCGAACTGTGTAAATTCCAACAGAAGCAGCGAAGAGCTGAACAATGATCTGGAAATGTACCCAGAGTTCAAAAGCATCATGTCTAGACATGTCAAACTCCCCTGAGAGGGATCTGGCTGCTTGCCTGCTGAAGGTCCCGGCTGACCCCAACTGCTTCCTTTCCATAAGCATTTTTAGATGGATGGCTAAGAAGTCACCTTTAGGAGAAGCAGCCTCTGCCACCCACCTTCTCTCGTGTCTCGGCAGGGCGCCGCCTCCCCTTCACAAGGGAGAGAAAACACACTCATGTGAAGCTGCAAGTGAAATGAATTCCTTAAATATCAGGAAGCAGAGAATATAAGTAAAGCTCTTCCTTCAGCACTTCTTGCTGCCAAATGAATTTCCGAAGCAAAATCGCACTGGCTGTATTTCTTCAAGGGCTGTCTGATTTGCCAGAATACTTTTGAATATTCCAGAACTGTTATGGGCTGCCAGTTATCACCAAACCTTTCCTTTCTTCCTTCTCCTCCCTGGTAAAAACTCAATATATGGCCTGAGATGAAGAGTAACACCTTTCCCTTTATAAATCTCTTAAACCCTCCTAGATGCCGCATGAACCCCCTGCTCCATTATCTAGACCTGAGCCTGGCACCCGAAACCTTCAAAACAACACATTTACAGCACAGGGATATTTGTGGCGTCAAAGTGAAGCACAAAAATGGAGATAAATGAACCATGATTGACAGCCACTGTCAATCAAAGCAAATACATGGTCCAATGAGCCAACACAGTTTTGTCTTTTCTGAATATTTCTATTGAGATGGGTTAGATATCATCACTTATTCAAAGGACATGAATCTGAGCAAACTCCAGGAGATAGTAAAGGACAGGGAAGCCTGGTGTGCTGCAGTCCATGGGGTCTCAAAGAGTCAGACACTACTTAGCAGCTGAACAACAACAATTCATATTATAAAATTTTCTATTTAACAGTTTGTAGGTGTATAATTATATGGCATTAGTTATGTTCAAAATCTTGTGTAACCATCACTACTATCTATTCCCAACACTTTTCTGTTTTCAATCTTGTGGCTGTGCTTCAGGGCATACAGGATCTTAGTTCCCCCAACCAGGAATAGAACCTATGCCCCCTTCACTGTCAGCGGAGTCTTAACCACAGGACCACCAGGAAAGTCCTCCAAAATTTCATCACCCCAAATGGAAACTCTGTACCCATTTAGCAATAACTCCCCATCCCCATTCCCAAGCCCCTGGTGGCCTCTGTCTCTAGGAATCTCACATAAGTGGAGTCCTATCGCATTTGCCCTTGTGTGCCTGGCTGACCTGACTTAGCACAGGGTACTCAAGCTTCATCCACCTTGTCCTGTGCATCAGAACCGTACCAGCCTATGGTGAGTCACGGCCCACTGCATGGAGGGACCACACTGTGCTCATCCAGTCATCGGTGGGACACGGGCTGTTTCTACTTTTTGGCTCTTGTGACCAGTGTGCAGTGAACACTGTCACGCAAGCGTCTGTTTAAGTGCCTGCTGCCAATTCTTACGGGTATACACCTTGACGTGGAACTGCTGGGTCACACAACAGATAGTTTTTTAATAGTTTAAAAGGAAAAAATTTATTTTTTACTGATTATAAAAGCAATAGGCATTCATTGAGGAAACTCTGAAGAATAATTATACCACCCAAAGAAAACCACTGCTAATGTTTTGGAATATGCCATTAAAATTTTACTGTCTAGTTAGACACAGATGGATATTTTCACTCACACCAGCTTTTTCCCCCTTAACATTATTTTAGGAGCATGAACTCTGCTGTCATTAAAAGTTCTTCAGAAGCATCATTTAATATCCAAATGGTATTTCATCAGGGGGAGCATAATTTTCTTAACTATTCCCCTATTTAGGCTTTTCCCCATTTTTCATGGTTATAAATAACATCAATGAACATCTCCATGCATTATTAGTATTCTGGTGGACTTCTCTGATTGCCATCAGATGATATATTAGAATCACTGGGTCAAGCTACAGGAACATTCTTAAGGTTGATAAAGACTGTACGTCTGGGACTTCCCTCATGGTCCAGTGGCTAAGACTCTGCACTCCCAATCAATGCAGGGGACCCAGGTTCAATTCCTGGTCGGGGAACTAGATCCCACATGCTGCAACTAAGAATTCATATGCCACAACTAAAGATCTCACAGGCTGCAACGAAGATCAAAGATGCTGCATGCTAAGGGTCTTCGGCAACTGAGGCCCAGCACGGTCAAATGAACAAATGAATGTTTTTTTAAAAAAGACTGTACATCTGTCTTCCCTCAGTGTCATATCAATCTGCATTCCCGCCAGGAATGCTAAATGTCATGTTTCAATGTAAAAAGAACATAAATTATTAAAATTAAAAATGGTAAAAATTATAATAAAATATTAGCAAAATTAAAAGTGAACAGAAGAGTAGAACCCTTTTTTACACTGTGTGGGGTAACAACTTTTTTTGCAGGAATGCAGACACTGGGGGAAGGGGACAGTGGTTCAGAGAGCAGCATGAAGCACGCCCATCACAGTGTAAGGCAGACAGCGGCGGGAAGTGTATGTAGAGCACAGGGAGCTCACCCCACTGCTCTGTGACAGCCTAGGGGGCGGCACAGGAGGGAGGCTCAGACGGAGGGGACATAACACACTTGCGGCACTGCTGTACGGCAGAAACCAACACAACGCTGCGAAGCAATTACCCTCCAACTACAAGAAATTTAAAAAAAGAAAGTGATCAGACTGGACGACCTGAGAGGTGAGCTTCTATCAAAATAAGTTTTCAAATGGAAAGCCCTATTCTGAATTAACAGACCTGCTAAAGCAGCAATATATTCACATAGAGACACATGGAGAGAAAGATTTGCATAAAACCACCTTCTTCCTTATAGCGGCCCTCACTTCCCAAAGTTCCCCTGTCATTTTCACCCAACCGTGGATAGATTTAAAGGCAACTCTAATGCCTACAACATATTTACCTAGAAAAAATCCAGAGCTTGGGTTTTAGTAGAAAGGGCAGGTCCACCCTTCACCTCTTCACCAACAAACATCAAGAAACCAAATGGGGATTTTAAAATAAATCCCATGAGTGACACCCACTTGTCACTTAGAGACAAGCCCCATCCCGGCCAGGGTGGGGGCTTCACATGAACAGGGGACAAGCCACACCCACAGAGCAGACTTGGGAGTCACTACGCAGAAGGTGGTTCCCTAAACTGCCCTTCCACATCAGCCAGCGAGGGGTCGAAACCCCACCAGGGACTCGGGCCTACGCTACGGTCCCACTGGCAGCACCAGTGTCCAGGGGGCCCAGAGCCCCCACAGACGTGCTCTGGGGACCATGCAGACCAGAGCTTCCAATGACAGGCAGCGGGAGACACAGGATCCGGAACTCAAGTCCGCTAGTGCTCTTGGTTTTGGCCAGAAAAACAGCATTTTGTTTTATTTGGGGTTTTTCATCCTCTTTTGGTTTGTTTTTGAATTTTGAACCAGATGCCTATCTTTAAAAAATAAGAGCTTCTCACAAAAATCCACACCTGGTTCCTCTTAAAATATCCGAGGACGTCAACCTTAGGCCCACACTGAAGCCGTGGCAGTGAGAGGCCAGAGCTGAGCAGCGGCTCCCCTGTCCGATGTGGGGTGTGGACTCACAGCCTGTCTTCCTGACCACTCAGGACCCCTTGACCTGGAGCTGGAGGGCCTAAGCTCTGCAAAACGTTTGCTCTTATGACCCTTGTCTGATGGGAATAATGTGTTATTATACATGGTGGGATTTCTTTGGAAGGAATGATGCTGAAGCTGAAACTCCAGTACTTTGGCCACCTCATGCAAAGAGTTGACTCACTGGAAAAGACTCTGATGCTGGGAGGGATTGGGGGCAGGAGGAGAAGGGGACGACAGAGGATGAGATAGCTGAATGGCATCACTGACTCAATGGATGTGAGTCTCAGTGAACTCCAGGAGTTGGTGATGGACAGGGAGGCCTGGCGTGCTGCGATTCATGGGGTCACAAAGAGTCGGACACGACTGAGCGACTGATCTGATCTGATACATGGTTATTTTTCATAAGTCTGCAGATCCCACGGCAACTAATAAAATCCAAATTACTGAAATGCATAACTGAATTCAGACTACCTCGTGCTGTGAGGTATCTCCTGAAACAGCAGACACTATCAAGTATTAAGTAGGGAGGAGGAACTCAAAATTTTTATTTTACTAGTAACTAATAAAAGATTAGAGACCACTCAATTATAAAGTCTGTAGGACATCCCTGGTAGTCGAGTGGATGAGAATCTGCCTGCCAATACAGGGGACACAGGTTCGATCCCTGGTCCAGGAAGATCCCACGTCACAGGGCAGCTAAGCCCATACGCCTCAACAAGAGAAGCCACCACAGTGAGAAGCCCACACACCTTAATGAAGACCTAGCACAGTCAAAGGTAAGTGATTTTTTAAAAATCATTTTAAAAAATCATAATCATTTAAAAATCAACTATACTTGAATAAATTTATTTTTAATTGAAGTAGAGCTGATTTGCGGTGTTGTGCCAATCTCTGCTGCTGCTGCTGCTGCTAAGTCGCTTCAGTCGTGTCCGACTCTGTGCGACCCCATAGACGGCAGCCCACCAGGCTCCCCCGTCCCTGGGATTCTCCAGGCAAGAACACTGGAGTGGGTTGCCATTTCCTTCTCCAATGCATGAAAGTGAAAAGTGAAAGGGAAGTCGCTCAGTCGTGTCCGACTCTTAGCGGCCCCATGGACTGCAGCCCACCAGGCTCCTCCATCCATGGGACTTTCCAAGCAAGAGTACTGGAGTGGGGTGCCATTGCCTTCTCCGGTGCCAATCTCTACTGTACAGAAAAGTGACTCAGTTATACACATACATTCTTTTTTTATATTCAAACTAAATTTTTTTATTTTTATTTTTTTTTACTTCCTGCCTCCTGTGCACAAAATATGGGGCTTCCTATTATGGACACAATAATAAGTAAGACATGGCTTCAGCATCATAGGCAGATGGACAGACCTGCCATGTGAAAAGTACCACCACAGAGGGGGACAAGGTGGTAACACCTCCTGCCTGTGTGTAGCACATGAGCCCTTATCAAAGGACAGAGCGCCTGGGACGTCCCTGGGGGTCCATGGTTGGGATTCCATGCCTCTACTGCCAAGGGAACTAAGATCCCACAAGCTACACAGCACAGCCAAAACACACACACACACACACACACGCACGCACACAGCACCTGCCAGGCTGGAGGGGCAGGGGGTCAGACAGGAAGCGAGATGGGGGTGGGACATTGGGGCTGAGTATTGGGTACCACTGTACTAGAACATGTATTTGATTGGAGATCATGGAAAGTTGCTAAAAGCTTTAAGGATTCCATTGGCTTTGGGACGGTCCCCATGGAGATGGTGCTGAAGAATACAAGCTTGGGTTCAGGGAGGCCAGTAATACCATATGTGAAACGAATTGCCAGTCCAGGTTCGATGCATGATACAGGATGCTCAGGGCTGGTGCGCTGGGATGACCCAGAGGGATGGTATGGGGACAGAGGTGGGAGGGGGGTTCAGGATGGGGAACACGTGTACACTGTGGCAGATTCATGTTTATGTATGGCAAAACCAACACAATATTGTAAAGTAATTAGCCTCCAATTAAAATAAATAAATTTATATTAAAAAAAAAGATGACCATGAGTGTCCAGGCCAGGGTGAGGAGCATCTAAACCAAGGTAAAGGGCAGGAAGAAGGGTAGAGAGGCAGGGAGGGCTCAGGTGGCTGTTTAAGTATTGGACAGAGAATGAGACAGAGTCACAAAATTTCTGGCTTCAGCAATTCAGCGGATGTCATTGCCATGAAGCCAAGACAAGAAATATGAGTACAATGATTAAGGAGTGAGGGTGAACAGGGCTTGGAGCTAGGAGGATAGTGGAAATCTAAAGATGGGCAAGACACGAAATCAGCCCTCCGAACAACCTCATGGGGCAGAAGAGACTCAACGGAGCCAAGTGTGATGGCCAGAGAGGAGAGACAGACGAGTCTGTCTTGGGTCGTGCTCCCTAGAAGAAGAGCCTGATGTGGCAACTCTTGCACCAGTGGGTGCTGGAGAAAGAGCTCTGAAGAGAAGCTTGTAGCAAAGTGAGGGAAGTTGCATGGACAGGGAAAGGTGAGGGCTGACAGCAGGCCAGCTGCGGTCTGATCTGGCAGGGAGCTCCGGAGTTACCTGGACTGTAGACTTTGTGCTGCCCGGACGCTAAGGGCTGGGTTTTATTTCCCAATCACTGACATCAGTCACTGATGTCAACCGCTCAGTACAGGGCACCCCAAGGTAGGGAATGAGACGTTTCTTTCCAGTCGTCTCCAGGGTATGGAGCTGCTCTCCAGCAAGGCAGTGAAGGATCCTTCCATGAGGTGTTAGCAACTGGCCCTGCTGCAGCCAAGCGAGGGGCACACAGGGCCAGGAGAGGGGATCCAGGCAGAGTACCAACAACATCTGCTACAGAATCCACTCCAGAAGTCCATGAGAACACCGCCGAGGGAGAAGAGGGAAAGGTCCTTCTTGATCATAAATCTTTCCATCTTTCCAACCTCCCTGGAAATTGGCAGGAGGTTAACAAATTTATCTCCACAAGGTGCTTGAGTACCTCTGAAAAGCCTCGAGCATGCAGTGCAACTTTGCAACCCGGGCTGAAGGCTGCTCTCCTGGGCACTGGGGTATCTGTTCCCTGGTACAAACAGCAGCCCATGGTTCCACCTGCCTTCTGCCCAGGAGCCCTCCAGCCTCAGAATGGCTTTCCCTGACCACACCCGAGCAATAAACGGGCAGCCATCCTCAGCCATATAACTGACAACATTCCTCCAATTTTTACAGTGCTTTTTATGCTCACCTTATAAAGTTTCATGTTTTACTCTCCAGATTTCATTGTGCGCCCTCAATGTGTCCCAAGAGTACAGCCAAGCAGTTTTAATTTTCTAAGAAGTACTTCTCTGCCTCTCCTTTCCACTACAGCACAGCTGAGAAATTGGAAAAGGCCCCCGAAGCAAGATTTCGGGCAACCTGAACAATTTGCTCCAAGATATTCAAGCAGGAATGAACTTCAGGAGAGCTTCCAGCACCCTGGCTGAAGCCCCAGCCCCTGTCTTCATGTATTTAGAGGGTACATCTCTGGCAATACAAAGCTGAACAAGCAAATTCCAAAGGAATGAGATGAACCTTATAAAAAAAAGACTATCTGATTATCCGAGGGCAGAGGTAGAAGGTACTCTGTAAGATGCCAGAGAAATTCTGAATCACCAACCACATCCAAAAGGAAATAGATGCTCAAATCAACTAATTCATTAATTATGATTTACCCTTTGACTAAACTCACAGATCAACTTTCTGACAATACTAGGTCAGAGTTTTGTGGAGGACAGGTTGGTTTCTTAACCAACACAAATCTGTTTCCTAAAATACGCACATTAATGACTTCATGAAGAAATGCACTCATCAACAGAAAAACCAGGTGACTGAAGGTTATAACAGCAATAACCTACCCTTACAGAACACCTTGCATGTGCCCAGAACTGTGTAAGGAGCTGGAGTATTTACATTCCTCCTCATGCTTGGGAACACAGTGCAGGAAACACTAAAGGATATTGAGTCCCTACCTCACACCACACACACAAAAGTCCAGAAAGACTACAGACTTAATTCAGAAAGGAAAACATCTGGAACTTTCAGCAGAAAATAAAGAATATCCTTCTAAGGGGAACCCTCTTACACTATTAGTGTGGAGGTTCCTCAAAAAACTAAACACAGAGCTACTGTATGATCCAACAATCCCACTCCTGGGCATATATCCAGACAAAACTATAATTCAAAAAGATACATGCACCCTTGTGTTCACAGAAGCACTATTTACAGCAGCCAAGACAGGGAAGCAACCTAAATGTCCATCAACAGATGAATGGATAAAGAAGAAATGGTACATATACACAACAGAATAGCACTCAGCCACCAAAACGAGAAATAATGCTATTTGCCACTACACAGATGGACCTGGAGATGATCATACAAAGCGAAGGAAGTCAGGCAAGCGACAAGAGACAAATACCATATGATATCACTTATATGTGGAACCTAAAATATGATGCATATTTAAAATGAACGTATATATGAAACAGAAACAGACTCATAGACCCAGAGAACGGACTTGTGGAGGGGGTGCAGGGGAGGGTTGGATTGAGAATTTGGGATTAGCAGATGCAAACTATTATATATAGGATGGATAAACAACAAAGTCCTACTGTATAGCACAGGGAATTATATTCAATATCCTGGGATACATTGTAACAGAAAAGAATATGAAAAAGAATATTTATATAACTAAGTCACCCTGCTGTACAGGAGAAATTAACACAACATTATAAATCAACTATACTCCAGTCTTTTAAAAGAGTGTATTTCTAACCAGGAAAGAAAATACAGAAATCCTGTCACAGTAAAATTAAGCACCTTTTGACCTGAGGTTGCCATCTGTGGATTGACTGGGTTTAGATGGGAGCTGGGAGCTACTCTTAGGGAAAAATCTGAGTTGTCAGTTGTGCTCTGGGTTGATGCAGTGATCTGAGAATCAGCAGTTTTTAAAAAGTAGGTCTCTGCAGGAAATTCTACTTATGTTTGTTTGTGTTTGCATCCCAGGCGTCTGAGATGAGCCTGCCAGAAGTAATGGCTGTTTCTGTCAGTGAAGGGAGCAGCTGTCAGCATGGGGAACCATAATAAAGATAATACAAAAATAATAAAAATTTGTTTTCCAAATGCATCACAAATAAAGTTAAAAGACAAGCTACCAACTAAGAAAAGATATTGTAGCACATACATTCAACAAAGGATAAGTATTCAGAATATATAAAGAACTCATAAACTGGACTTCCCTGGTAGTCCAGAGGCTAAGACTTCATGCCCCCAATGCAGGGGCCCAGGTTCAATCCCAGGTCAGGGAACAAGATCCCACATACCACAACTAAGACCTGGCACAGTCAAATAAATAAATTTTAAAAAACAAAAACAGAAGTCATAAACCAACGTGAAAAACATAAATAACCTACCAGATAACTGAGCAAAAAGACACAAGCTGGAATTTCACAAAAGAGGAAAAAAAATGATTCTTGAACAAATGAAAAGCTACTCTCTTTCTCAGAACCATGTATACACAAATTAAAACATCAAGGAGCTACTATTTATACCCAGTAGCTTAGCAAAATTAAGAAGTCTAATCACAGACATAAAAAACAAATGCATGGTTACCAAACAGGAAAGGGAGAGGGAGCGGGGCATAAATCAGGAGTTTGGAATTGACATAAACACACTACTACATATAGATACATAAAAAGGTCCTACTGTATAGCACAGGGAACTATACTCAGTATTCTGTAACAACCCATAATGAAAAAGAATCTGAAAAAGTATATACATATACTTTATATATATATATATGTATACGTATATATAACTGAATCACTGTGCTATACATTCGACACTAAAACAGCATTGTTATACCTCAATTTTTTAAAAAGACAAGAAAAATAATCACCTATTCATTCTGCTGCTGCTGCTAAGTCACTTCAGTCGTGTCCGACTCTGTGCGACCCCATAGACGGCAGCCCACCAGGCTCTCCCATCCCTGGGATTCTCCAGGCAAGAACACTGGAGTGGCTTGCCATTTCCTTCTCCAATGCATGAAAGTGAAAAGTGAAAGTGAATACGCTCAGTCGTGTCCGACTCCTCGCGACCCCATGGACTGCAGCCTACCAGGCTCCTCCGTCCATGGGATTTTCCAGGCAAGAGTACTGGAGTGGGGTGCCTATTCATTCTATGACAGTATAAAACTGCAAAGTGGAAACAAACAGTGCATAAATGATTTTTTGGATTATATGCAGTATTACCAATCTCATTCTACTGATGAGGAAACTGAGGTTTAGAAAGGTAGGATCACTTCCAAGCAAGCAGGTAAATGAAAGTAACAAAGCTGGGCTTTTAATCAATGCCCAGACTTCTAACACTATGCTAGACTACAAGGTTTCCACCCGGAAGAAAAAAAATTACAGACAATTCATAAGACTCAACTCTTCTCACAGAACACCTGTGCCTTCCTGGAGTGGTGGGACGTAATCTCAGCTCTACAGTCACAGTTTCGGGGTTTTTTTTAACATCTTAACATGTGGTTATACTGAACAAAATCTTTCTTAAAAAATAGCAGAAAAAAATCCTTTAAAATTCAAGGAAATTTGCAATTGAAAGAACACCTATGATAAAGCATCTTCATTTAGTTCAAACGCAGAGAGGACCCTGGTACAGGTGAGAAGCCATGCCATAGTGCACTGATGGTTGGGCTGAGAAATCATTCTATGAAAAAGGTGATAAAGTAATCAGGTCCTGGGTCTTCTTTCCTGGCTGGCTCTCAGCTTTTGAGCTCTCTCTCACACCTCCACAGTCTAAGCAGATGTGCTCCCTCCAGAAAGAATTCTTTGCCTACCACATCCAGAGCTCCCCTCCACCCTGCTCCCTCTGTGCCCCAGGACTCCACGCCACGTCCAGGGTCTCTTTCCCAGTCCACTGCTCCCCAAGGGAGGGACCCCCCCAAACACCTCCAAGTCACATGTGGCAGATGGTGAACAAGGAACGAACAACCATCCTGCCATGACACCCATCCACAGAAAGGGAGGGTGGTAACGGGAAGAGCGTGGCCACTGCAGTCAGACTGCCCCCTGCTCCAATGTCCATTTTGAGATCAGCTGGCTCAGCTCAAATAAGAAGATCTTACTAAAACCTGCCTGCCTTTGGTGATTATTAGGATTAGCAGCGATAATGTATGTGAAAATGGGTCCCCATGTGATTTTAAGCTGCGGCTTCCCATTTAATAATGGGGGTGGGGAGTGGGGGGCTTCCCCGATGGCTCAGCAGGTAAAGAATCCACCTGCAATGCAGGAGATGCAGGTTTGATCCCTGGGTCAGGAAGATCCCCTGGAGGGAATGGCAGCCCACTCCAGTCTTCTTGCCTGGAGAATTCTATGGACAGAGGAGCCTGGCAGGCCACAGTCTATGGGGCTGCAAAGAGTAGGACATGACTGAAGCGACTTAGCACAAGCATGTGGTGGTGAGGTTGGGGTCACATCCTGCTTCAACTGGTCCAGGACAGGAAGGATTTGGTAACATCTTACCCAACACGTCTCCTGTATAGGCAGGTTCCAGAACCCCTGTGAAGGAGAGAATGAGGCAGGTGCCAGCACGTACCCTTGCTATATCCAAAACTCATCCACATCAGTTAATAATCTGGCCCCAAAGAGTGGGCACTGGCTCCTTATCATCAAGTCGCACCAAGCCTTCCCCACCCTCTTCCTTCTGCCCCTCAAACATCTCAATGACCTTGAAAAAAGATCTGCCTGAATTTTCAGATAAGTTAGTATATGTAAATATACAAACGTGAGTGTGTGTGTGTGTGTGTGTGTGCATGTGACAGAGACAGAGATGGAGGAGGAGAAAGGAGGAAGGAAGGATGGAAGGGAGAGACAGAGCAAAAACTTAGGGACAGGAAGCAAGAAAGTGACTCTTTTTTCTATCAGAGAATTTAGCAACTTCAGGTTCTGGTTAATTCATTAACAGAAAAGCTAAACAGGAATTTGTTTTCAACTCCAGCTGTTGCACCCAACTGGTCTTCTATTTCTAGCACGTACTAAGCATAACGAAATCCTCAACAACAAAAATCATTCAGATTTTTTGGGGGGGGCAGTATGGCATGTGGGATCTTTAAGTTTCCTGACCAGGGATCAAACCCATGCCTCCTGCTTTGGCAGCATGGCATCTTAACTGCTAAACCACCAGGGAAGTCTCATCCTTCTTTTAAGCCTAAGACAGTCAAATGTCAAAGGTGCCCATCCACAAGCCCTCTCATTCCTCCTGCACATAAACCCCCACTGACAGTAGTCTCAAGATGGGAGGGAAATGGATCCAGAGAGAGGATGCCCTGGCCAAGATGCTGAGACTCTTAAAGAGAGTGGGCCCAAAGGCCTCTGAGCCCCTTTAAATCTAACTGGCTACAAAGAGCCTTTGTGCATTGATGCCACCTGGCTGGAAATGAGAAATAAGAAAGACCTCCAAATTCCACGAGGAAGGCTCATCATTGCTTTGCAGCAATGATTTTAAAGCTGCTGACTCAACAATGAGAAGCAATCAGTGCCCGATAAGACACAACTACACAGACGAGCCCCAACATGTTACGCTGACTAGAGGAAGCCAGGCAGTAGCGACTGTACTCACTGTCTGGTTCCATTTATACGAAATATTAAACTAGGCAAAACTCATCTCCAGTGGGAGAAAACAGACTGGTGGCTGCCCGTGATGAGAGGGGCTGGGGCACCAGAACTTTCTGGGCAGGTGGTGATGTTCTGTACCTTGAGGCCTTCGAGTAATAGGTGTAGGCAGCTGTCAAAACTCAGCAAACGTACACTCAAGATTCATGCATTTCACTGTGAGGTTTTACATCAAGAAAAAAAAAAAAACAGCAAACAAAGATCATTAACGATATTTGTTCATGATAGGCATGTTAAAATATTTACAGGGCAGTGTACTGACACTGGAAATTTACTTGGAAATGTATAAATAGATAAAAAGGGGATTTCCTTTGTGGTTCAGTGTTTAGGGCTCTGTGCTTTCACTGCCAGGGTGCAGGTTCAATCCTTGGTCAGGGAACAAAGATCTTGTAAGCTGCACACCACAGTGGAAAAAAAGACAAAGAAAGAAAGATAAAGAAGATGGATTGATGAATGGATACATGGGAAGCTATGTGCTAAAGCAGGTATAATCAAACGTTCCTTGTAGGGATTTCCCTCATGGTCCAGTGGTTAAGACCTTGTTTTCCAGTGCAAGGGATGAGGATTTGATCCCTGGTCAGAGACCTAAGATCCCACATATCTGGAAGCCATAAAACTAGAACACAAAACAGAAGCAATATTGTAACAAATTCAATAAAGGCTTTAAAAATGGTCCACATCAAGAAAAAAAAAAAAACTCTGAAGAAAATTAAAATTTTAAAAATGTTCATTATAGAATCCAAATGATCACTATATGTGTGTTCCCTGTACAACTCTATAAAATTTCCTGTATGTTTGCAATTTTTCATAATAAAATGTTCAGGGAGCAAGGGGAAAGTTAGACATACAGGAGGTGAAAAAGGTAAACTAAGAAAAAGCACAGAAGCTACTGTACTTACTGGGGTTTAAGGCAGCTGTGAGCTGCTCAGGCAAATGAAAAAGAGAAACAGGGCAATGCTGAGCACAAGAGCAGTCATTCACTGAGCAACCACCATACATTAGAAGTGTGTGTTAGACAGTCTGCTGATTTTGCCATCACCATCTCCCTGCAAGGTAAGCATATTATCATTTTATAGCGAAGCAGATTGAAACTCAGAGTGGAGTAATAACATACCTGTGGTTATGAGGCTGGAAACTGGAACTGGCTCTGCCAGCCTCAAAACTCCAAGGCTACAGAGGAAAAAGCAACATGAACTCAGCATCTCTTCCCTCTTTCCAAGGTCAGGACCATACCAAGGGCACAGGCATGGCCAACGGCCACTCCTAGCCAGCAGTGCCACCTGCCACACAGTGGGTAACAGCACTGACAGTTGCCCTGAGTTCCAGTCACTGAATCCTCCCAACAGTCCCCATGAGCCTCCCACACTCAATTCTCCTTCTGTTCTTTGTACTTCGAGAATCTATCTACCCACCAGAAGTTTAGCCATCACCTCTGTGCATACACCCTGGGTCACAAATATTGCAACGTTCAGCACCATCCAACAGCTTTCCAGCCCACCCACCTTCCTACTCTACAGAGGTTAGAAAGTTAGACACTCCCTTCACTGACTCCCTTGCAGCTAGATTCTTCCAAGGAAACACACTTATGCAAGATTTTTTTGGGGGGGAGGGGAGGCGGGAATGTGGATCATTTTAAAAGTCTTTATTGAATTTTGTTACAATATTGCTTCTGTTCTTTTTCATGTTTTGATTTTTTGGTCACAAAGCATATGGGGTCTTAGCTCTATAACCAGGGATCGAACCTGAACTCCGTGCATTAGAAGGTGAAGTCTTAGCCACCGGACAGCCATATAAGATTTAAAAGGCAGAGGGGAATGACAGGAGACAGCAGCTACAGGTTAGGTTAGGACTTCCTGCAAGACAGTGGGAGGGGTGTCTGATGCCTTGGAGCAGCTGTGCAGAGGGTTTAGTGTTCTGCCTCTAGTGTCACAGGTACTGGGGCAGAAGTGAGTTAGAATCATGTTACAGTTGCAATCTGGACCTAAGCTGTGTCATTGCTGAACCTGAAGCATCAAAGCCTGGTTCTCCCAGAGATACTTTAAAACTGTCCAGTAAATCACCTATTGCTTATACAACTTAGAAGGAAGCTACCATCTGTGACAAAGATCCTAACCTTGCCTGTGAGCAGCTCTGAGACTACCTCCCAAGTTACAAGCCTACACCACTGCCTGCCAGGCAAGAAAACCCCCAAGAACAGGATGTTAGCTTCCCACTTTCCATGTTGGAGGGACAGCAGGAGAGGACAAAAGGAATGAATAGAAGTCTGTCAGCTTCTAGGAATACATGCACAGACTCCCAGAAAAGCAAACCTAGAAGAGACTTTCAAATATCCCAGGGACAAGAGAGCACACACAAAATGAAGGCTTTTCAAGGACCCTGGACTGGGATCTGGAATAAAGCAGGTCATTCTTGGAGGCCACTTCAATGGGTAAGGATGATCTCATTCAAAAGCCATGTTGGCATGGTGATTTGAGGATAGTCTAATGATCTACAAAGGCATGAGATTTTTTTTAACTGTCACAGTTTACACAGATGTAAATTTTTTTTTCCCCTCCAAAGAAATACCCTCAGGGGCTCCTGGTTTATTGCCATTATCCAAAACCTTTAGCTCTGTTGAGACAAATCCATCTGCTCCAAGCATGGTTACAAGACTGGGAAATAGCTGAAACCAAATCAGGGCCATTTTTAGTCAAAAATGAGGTAAGACCACAAAGCAGACAGAATTCTTTTCTGTGGCGGCTTGTCACTGGTTCTGAAGGCAATTCTAGGAGGGAAAAGGAGCTTTCAAAATAATTTGAGCAATGGCAGCACTGTTGTAAAAAGGACTCCTGCCATTCTCGCATATACATATTTGAGAATTCATGTTTAGGAAAATACATCTTTAGAGTCACATCGTATAGAGGGAAACTGAACTGTGGTCATTGTTTCTTGGTTTCTTTTGTGTGCACCAAGAAGGAAAAAAAAAACAAAACCTGCTACAGTCTAGCTTCTGGAACTGTTGGCAAGGGTGCAGGCAGGCTCACACCACTCTGAAACCTGGGGACCACAAAAGTGACTTAGAGCCACAGGGTGACTTGGCATTGAACGGCCCTGTACCTGAGTCACTGTGATCCTGGCTTAATTTCTTCCAATAGCTGGCCCTGTAACTACTGCTCTTTTGCATGGCTTAAGTAAAGAGTGAATTATAACTCTTTTATTGAAAAAATCAAAAACAAAGAAAATGATACTGCTCCTCACATACCCTTGAAAAATCTTCTCTGGGGAGGCGGTCCTAAGATGGTGGAGGAACAGGACGGGGAGACCACTTCCCCCCCCCACAAATTCATCAAAAGAACATTTAAACGCTGAGTAAATTCCACAAAACAACTTCTGAATGCTGGCAGAGGACATCAGGCACCCAGAAAAGCAGCCCATTGTCTTCGAAAAGAGGTAGGAAAAAATATAAAACACAAAAAAAGAGACAAAAGAGGTAGGAATGGAGTTCCATCCCGGGAAGGGAGTCTTAAAAAGAGAGAAGTTTCCAAACACCAGGAAACACTCTCACTGCCCAGTCTGTGGTGAGCCTTGGAAGCACAGAGAGCAACATAACAGGGAGGAAAAATAAACAAATAATTAAAGCCCACAGATTACGAGCCCAACGGTAACTCCCCCAGTGGAGAAGCAGCGCAGACGTCTGCATCCGCCACTAACAAGCAGGGGCTGGGCAGGGAGGCGTGGGCTGCATTGCTTAGAGTAAGGATCGGGCCTGAATGGCCTGAGGGTAATCAGAGCGAACTGACTTGGGCTAGCAAACCAGACTGTGGGATAGCTACCACGTGAAAAGCCCTAAGACACCATCAGGCCCATGCACAGAACAAAGGGCTGAACAGAACTAGCCGGCTGCGAACCATCCCCCTCTGGTGACAGGCAGCCAGAGCCAGAAGGGGGCAATCGCAGCCCCAGAGAGACATTATCTACCAAACTGCAAGCAGGCTTCTTTGCTAAGACTTCTTGGGGTTCTGGACAGTCATCATCCGCCTGAGAAGGTGCACGGGTTGTACACCCAGAAAACCGAGCAGCAGGGACGGGAGAGGTGATAAGTCACAGCGACCGCGCTCACCAAACACCTCATCACCCAAGCTGCTCGGAGCTGGGAAGGGCACAAAACGCAGGCCCAAAGGAGTCTGCACCTCTGAGGACTACCCGAGTGCCTGAACCTGAGGGGATTAGACCTGGGAGGTGCATGCAGCCCAGGGCCGGCCTTGGATGGTTCCCAGCAGAGCAACCTAGAGCCTGAGCAGTGTGGGCAGGGAGGGCACACACGCCGTGCGCGGGGGCAGGCCCAGTGTGGCTGAGACACTGTGAGCACACGCCAGTGTTATTTGTCTGCAGCATTCCTCCCTCCCCACAGCGCGACTGAACAAGTGAACCTAAAAAAGTGTCCACCACCGCCCCCCTTGTGTCAGGGTGGAAATCAGACACTGAAGACACCAGCTAACAGAAGAAGCTAAAACAGAGGGAACTGCCTTGGAAGTGACAGATGCAATAGGTTAAAACCTTGTAGTTAGTACCGACTACATAGGAAGGGGCCTATAGAAATTAAGAAATATAAGCTGGATCAAGGAACTATCCGAAAATGAACTGACCCCACACTGCCCACATCACCACCAGAGAAAGTCCTAGATATATTTTTACTATTTTTACAATCATTCTTTTTTCTTCTTCTTTTTTTTAACTTTTTTAAATTTTTAAGTCCTCTCTTACTCCTTTAATTTTGATTTTTATAACCTACTATTACTTTTCCAAAAAAAAAGACCCTATTTTTTAAAGCAAACTTCCTATATATTTTTTTTAATAATTTTTGTGACTTTGTTGTTTTTTTTCCTTCATTTCTTTAATATTGTATTTTTGAAAATTCAACCTCTACTCTAGATTTTTAAATCTTTGCTTTTTGGTATTTGTTCTCAATTTTTTACCTTTAAGAACCCAATCTTCAGTACCCATTTTTACTTAGGAATCAGATTACTGGCTTGACTGCTCTCTCCTCCTTTGGACTCTCCTTTTTCTCCACCAGGTCGCCTCTGTCTCCTCCCTCCCCCTTCTCTTCTCTACCCAACTCTGTGAATCTCTGTGTGTTCCAGACGGTGGAGAACACCTAGGGAACTGATTACTGGCTGGATGTGTCTCTCTCCTTTACATTCCCCCCTTTTATCCTCCTGGCCACCTCTGTCTACTTTCTCCCTCTTCTCTTCTCTGTATAACTCCATGAACATCTCTGAACAGTCCAGACTGTGGAGTGCACATACGGAAGTGATTACTGGCTAGCTTGCTCTCTCCTCTTTTGATTCCACCTCATCTTATGCGGGTGACCTCTAACTCCCTCCTCCCTCTTCTCTTCTCCAAGTAACTCTGTGAACCTCTCTGGGTGTCCCTCACTGTGGAGAAACTTTTCATCTTTAACCTAGATGTTTTATCAATGGTGCTGAATAGAAGGAGAAGTCTTGAGACTACTGTAAAAATAAGACTGAAAACCAGAAGCAGGAGGCTTAAGTCCAAATCCTGAGAACATCAGAGAACTCCTGACTCCAGGGAACATTAATCGATAGAAGCTCATCAAACGCCTCCATACCTACACTGAAACCAAGCACCACCTAAGGGCCAGCAAGTTCCATAGCAAGACATACCATGCAAATTCTCCAGCAACAGAGGAACACAGCCCTGAGCTTCAATATACAGGCTACCCAAAGTTACTCCAAAACCACTGACATCTCATAACTCATTACTGGACACTTCATTGCACTCCAGAGAGAAGAAATCCAGCTCCATCCACCAGAACACCGACACAAGCTTCCCTAACCAAGAAACCTTGACAAACCACCGATACAACCCCACCCAAAGCAAGGAAACTCCACAATAAAGAGAACTCCACAAACTGCAAGAATACAGAAAGGCCACCCCAAACGCAGCAATATAAACAAGATGAAGAGACAGAGGAAAACTCAGCAGGTAAAGGAACAGGATACATGCCCACCAAACCAAACAAAAGAGGAAGAGATAGGGAATCTACCTAATAAAGAATTCCGAATAATGATAGTGAAAATGATCCAACATCTTGAAATAAAAATAGATTCACAAATAAATAGCCTGGAGACAAGGATTGAGAAGATGCAAGAAAGGTTTAACAAGGACCTAGAAGAAATAAAAAAGAGTCAATATATAATGAATAATGCAATAAATGAGATCAAAAACACTCTGGAGACAACAAATAGTAGAGTAAGGCAGAAGATAGGATTAGTGAAGTAGAAGATAGAATGGTAGAAATAAATGAATCAGAGAGGAAAAAAGAAAAACAAATTAAAAGAAATGAGGACAATCTCAGAGACCTCCAGGACAATATCCAATGCTCCAACATTCAAATCATAGGAGTCCCAAAAGACAAAAAGAAAGACCATGAGAAAATACTTGAGGAGATAATAGTTGAAAACTTCCCTAAAATGGGGAAGGAAATAATCACCCAAGTCCAAAAAACCCAGAGAGTCCCAAACAGGATAAACCCAAGGCGAAACACCCCAAGACACATATTAATCAAATTAACAAAGGTCAAACACAAAGAACAAATATTAAAAGCAACAAGGGAAAAACAACAAATAACACACAAGGGGATTCCAATAAGGATAACAGCTGATCTTTCAATAGAAACTCTTCAGGCCAGGAGGGAATGGCAAGACATACTTAAAGTGATGAAAGAAAATAACCTACAGCCCAGATTACTGTACCCAGCAAGGATATCATTCAAATATGAAGGAGAAATCAAAAGCTTCACAGACAAGCAAAAGCTGAGAGAATTCAGCACCACCAAACCAGCTCTCCAACAAATGCTAAAGGAAATTCTCTAGACAGGAAACCAGAGAAGGCAATGGCACCCCACTCCAGTCCTCTTGCCTGGAAAATCCCATGGATGGAGGAGCCTGATAGGCTGCAGTCCATGGGGTCGCTGAGGATCGGACACGACTGAGTGACTTCACTTTCACTTTTCACTTTCGTGCATTGGAGAAGGAAATGGCAACCCACTCCAGTGTTCTTGCCTGGAGAATCCCAGGGATGGGGGAGCCTGGTGGGCTGCCATCTATGGGGTCGCACAGAATCGGACACGACTGAAGTGACTTAGCAGACAGGAAACACAAAAAGGGTGTATAAACTCAAACCCAAAACAATAAAGTAAATGGCAACGGGATCAAACTTATCAATAATTACCTTAAATATAAATGGATTTAATGCCCCAACCAAAAGACAAAAACTGGCTGAATGGATACAAAAACAAGATCCCTATATATGTTGTCTACAAGAGACCCACCTCAAAACAAGGGACACATACAGACTGAAAGTGAAGGACTGGAAAAAGATTTTCCACGCAAATAGAGACCAAAAGAAAGCAGGAGTAGCAATATTCATATCAGATAAAATAGACTTTAAAACAAAGGCTGTGAAAAGAGACAAAGAAGGACACTACATAATGATCAAAGGATCAATCCAAGAAGAAGATATAACAATTATAAATACATATGCACCCAACATAGGAGCACCGCAATATGTAAGACAAATGCTAACAAGTATGAAAGGGGAAATTAACAATAACACAATAATAGTGGGAGACTTTAATACCCCACTCACACCTATGGATAGATCAACTAAACAGAAAATTAACAAAGAAACACAAACTTTAAATGATACAATAGACCAGTTAGGCCTAATTGATATCTATACGACTGCTGCTGCTGCTGCTAAGTCGCTTCAGTCGTGTCTGACTCTGTGCGACCCCATAGACGGCAGCCCACCAGGCTCCCCCATCCCTGGGATCCTCCAGGCAAGAACACTGGAGTGGGTTGCCATTTCCTTCTCAGTGCATGAAAGTGAGAAGTGAAAGTAAACTCGCTCAGTCGTGTCCGACCCTCAGCGACCCCATGGACTGCAGCCTATCAGGCTCCTCCATCCATGCGATTTTCTAGGCATGAGTACTGGAGTGGGATGCCATCGCCTTCTCTGATCTATAGGATATTTCACCCCAAAACAATGAATTTCACCTTTTTCTCAAGTGCACATGGAACATTCTCCAGGATAGATCACATCCTGGGCCATAAATCTAGCCTTGGTAAATTCAAAAAAATTGAAATCATTCCAAGCATCTTTTCCGACCATAATGCAGTAAGATTAGATCTCAATTACAGGAGAAAAACTATTAAAAATTCCAATATATGGAGGCTGAACAACACGCTTCTGAATAACCAACAAATCACAGAAGAAATCAAAAAGAAATCAAAATATGCATAGAAATGAATGAAAATGAAAACACAACAACCCAAAACCTGTGGGACACTGTAAAAGCAGTGCTAAGGGGGAAGTTCATAGCAATACAGGCATACCTCAAGAAACAAGAAAAAAGTCAAATAAATAATCTAACTCTACACCTAAAGCAACTAGAAAAGGAAGAAATGAAGACCCCCAGGGTTAGTAGAAGGAAAGAAATCTTAAAAATGAGGGCAGAAATAAATGCAAAAGAAACAAAAGAGACCACAGCAAAAATCAACAAAGCCAAAAGCTGGTTCTTTGAAAGGGTAAATAAAATTGACAAACCATTAGCCAGACTCATCAAGAAACAAACGGAGAAAAATCAAATCAATAAAATTAGAAATGAAAATGGAGAGATCACAACAGACAACACAGAAATACAAAGGATCATAAGAGACTACTATCAGCAATTATATGCCAATAAAATGGATAACGTGGAAGAAATGGACAAATTCTTAGAAAAGTACAACTTTCTGAAACTGGACCAGGAAGAAATAGAAAATCTTAACAGACCCATCACAAGCACGGAAATTGAAACTGTAGTCAGAAATCTTCCAGAAAACAAAAACCCAGGTCCAGACGGCTTCACAGCTGAATTCTACCAAAAATTTAGAGAAGAGCTAACACCCATCCTACTCAAACTCTTCCAGAAAACTGCAGAGGAAGGTAAACTTCCAAACTCGTTCTATGAGGTCACCATCACCCTACTACCAAAACCTGACAAAGATGCCACAAAAAAAGAAAACTACAGGCCAATATCACTGATGAACATAGATGCAAAAATCCTTAACAAAATTCTAGCAACCAGAATCCAACAACACATTAAAAAGATCATACACCATGACCAAGTGGGCTTTATTCCAGGGATGCAAGGATTCTTCAATATCTGCAAATCAATCAATGTAATACACCACATTAACAAATTGAAAAATAAAAGCCATATGATTATCTCAATAGATGCAGAGAAAGCCTTTGACAAAATTCAACATCCATTTATGATAAAAACTCTCCAGAAAGTAGGAATAGAAGGAACATACCTCAACATAATAAAAGCTATATATGAAAAACCCACAGCAAACATTATCCTCAATGGTGAAAAATTGAAAGCATTTCCCCTAAAGTCAGGAACAAGACAAGGGTGCCCACTTTCACCACTACTATTCAACATAGTTCTGGAAGTTTTGGCCACAGCAATCAGAGCAGAAAAAGAATAAAAGGAATCCAAATTGGAAAAGAAGTAAAACTCTCACTGTTTGCAGATGACATGATCCTCTACATAGAAAACCCTAAAGACGCCACCAGAAAATTACTAGAGCTAATCAAGGAATATAGTAAAGTTGCAGGATACAAAATCAACACACAGAATTCCTATATTGTAGGAATATACAAATTGTAAGATATATACAATATATATACAATATATACAATACAATATATTCCTATATAGTGTATAGTGTAATATTCCTATACACTAATAATGAGAAAATAGAAAGAGAAATTAAGGAAACAATTCCATCACCATCACAACGAAAAGAATAAAATACTTAGGAATATATCTACCTAAAGAAACTAAAGACCTATATATAGAAAACTATAAAACACTGGTGAAAGAAATCAAAGAGGACACTAATAGATGGAGAAATATACATGGTTCATGGATCAGAAGAATCAATATAGTGAAAATGAGTATACTACCCAAAGTAATCTATAGATTCAATGCAATCCCTATCAAGCTACCAACGGTATTTTTCACAGAGCTAGCACAAATAATTTCACAATTTGTATGGAAATACAAAAAAAGCATGAATAGCCAAAGCAATCTTGAGAAAGAAGAATGGAACTGGAGGAATCAACCTGCCTGACTTCAGGCTCTACTACAAAGCCACAGTTATCAAGGCAGAATGGTACTAGCACAAAGACAGAAATAAAGATCAATGGAACAAAATAGAAAGCCAGAGATAAATCCACACACCTATGGACACCTTATCTTTGACAAAGGAGACGAGAATATACAATGGAGAAAAGACAATCTCTTTAACAAGTGGTGCTGGGAAAACTGGTCAACCACTTGTAAAAGAATGAAACCAGAACACTTTCTAACACCATACACAAAAATAAACTCAAAATGGATTAAAGATCTAAATGTAAGACCAGAAACTATAAAACTCTTAGAGGAGAACATAGGCAAAACACTCTCTGACATAAATCACAGCAGGATCCTCTATGACCCACCTCCCAGAATACTGGAAATAAAAGCAAAAATAAACAAATGGGACCTACTTAAAATTAAAAGCTTCTGCACACCAAAAGAAACTATAAGCAAGGTGAAAAGACAGCCTTCAGAATGGAAGAAAATAATAGCAAATGAAGCCACTGACAAAGAACTAATCTCAAAAATATACAAGCAACTCCGGCAGCTCAATTCCAGAAAAATAAATGATCCATTCAAAAAATGGGCCAAAGAACTAAACAGACATTCCTCCAAAGAAGACATACAGATGGCTAACAAACATATGAAAAGATGCTCAACATCACTCATTATCAGACAAATGCAAATCAAAACCACAGTGAGGTACCATTTCACACCAGTCAGAATGGCTTCGATCCAAAAGTCTACAAGCAATAAATGCTGGAGAGGGTGTGCAGAAAAGGGAACCCTCTTACACTGTTGGTGGGAATGCAAACTAGTACAGCCACCATGGAGAACAGTGTGGAGATTCCTTAAAAAACTGGAAATAGAACTGCCTTATGATCCAGCAATCCCACTGCTGGGCATACACACCGAGGAAACCAGAATTGAAAGGGACACGTGTACCCCAATGTTCATCGTAGCACTGTTTATAATAGCCAGGACATGGAAGCAACCTAGATGTCCATCAGTAGATGAATGGATAAGAAAGCTGTGGTACATATACACAATGGAGTATCACTCAGCCATTAAAAAGAATACATTTGAATCAGTTCTAATGAGGTGGACAAAACTGGAGCCGATTATACAGAGTGAAGTAAGCCAGAAAGAAAAACACCAATATAGTATACTAACGCATATATATGGAATTTAGAAAGATGGTAACGGTAACCCTGTATGCGAGACAGCAAAAGAGACACAGATGTATAGAACAGTCTTTTGGACTCTGTGGGAGAGGGAGAGGGTGGGATGATTTGGGGGAATGGCATTGAAACATGTATAATATCATATAAGAAATGAATCACCAGTCCAGGTTCAACACAGGATACAGGATGCTTGGGGCTGGTGCACTGGGATGACCCAGAGGGATGGTATGGGGAGGGAGGTGGGAGTGGGGTTCAGAGTTGGGAACACGTGTACACCCGTGGTGGATTCATGTTGATGTATGGCAAAACCAATACAATATTGTAAAGTAATTAGCCTCCAATTAAAATAAATAAATTAAAAAAAAATCTTCTCTGCCAAACCTCACTTATACCTTTTAGGTTAGTTTACTAGATCTCAATGTACTTGTACCTGTCAGATATGTGGTTGCATCTTGCTCTTGAATAAAACCAACTGATCTGCATATACATCGAGGCTTTGCAAAAGTAAAAGCACAAAATGACAGGACTCAAAAGAAATGTACAAAAATGAAAATCCAGTGGTATGATCCCAAGAGCAGTGAGATTCGGGGAGATTTTTTTCCAAAAAAAAGCCACATGGTTATAATAACTGAGAAGTTATTGAAAAATGATACAAAAGCATCTTTCCAACCATGGATGCTAAATCTCAACTGAGATGTTTATATCCTGAGGACTGGATTTTCTCTCTTCTCCATCACCCATAGAAGCCAATGGGACTTCAAATCTTGTTTTCTAGAACACCACTAAGCCAGAGATCAGCAAAAAAAATGACCCATAGGCCAAATCTGGCCCACCATTTGTTTTTTGTAAATAAAGTTTTATTGGCACACAGCCACGCCTGTTTGTTAACGTACTGTCCATGGTTGCTTTCATGCTACAATAGCACAGTTGAAATTACTTACTATCTGGCCCTTAACAGAAAGAGTCTGCCAACCCCCACAATAAACCAGAGTAAGAGCCACTGTCCTACATGAGAGCTCATTAGTGCACCACGAGAAATGTTCCCCAAAGGTCAAATACCATCACGGGGAGCCAAGACACCATTCTTCAAGAGTGGAGGAGTGTGGGACTTTCCTGGTGGTACAGAGGTTAACTATCTGCCTTCTACTGTAGGGGGCACTTGTTCAATTCCTGGCCTAGGAACTGAGAGCAACATGCCTCAGAACAGCTAAGCCTGCAAGCCACAACTAAAGATAGCCATGCATCGTAACAAAGGCTCAATGCAGCCAAAATATAAATAAAGTTTGTTTAAAAAAGAGTGGAGGGGTGTACAACAGAAACAAACATGTCACATTCGCCAGCACATCAAGGTCAGGGTAGAACCACTGCCAAATGACCAAAGAATATTCTGTCCTAAAGACCTGGGAGGAAACACCAGACCCCAGGGAAAAGTCTCAAATGTGTAATGCAACATAATCAGATTTAGCTAGGCACCTTTCAGAATTCAGAAGTGCATCTTCTATTTTAACATCACCAGAAAGAGTGCATCTATCTACAGATAGATTTGAAGCAGTTTTAAAATCTGGTTTATTCATAATTTGGAAAAACAAAAGCAACTATTAAACCCAGTTCTCTTTGCAATATAAGGAACTCCCTGGAAGTTCAGTGGTTAGCACTTAGCACTTTCACTGCTGAGGGCCCAGGTTCATCCCTGATCAGGGAACTAACATCCTGTAAGTTCCAAGCCCAAAAGAAAAAAAAAAAAGTGACTTATTCTTTGCAGTATATTAGAGGAAATTAACATCAGGTTCAGAGATAAGATATCCCAACACAATCTTTTAATACCCCGGGAACACAGGGTTCAAGAATAGCTGTCTTCACATTTTGAAATCGTTCTCCATCACTCAAAACAGCTAATAAATAAACCAGAACACTGAATGAATTTCAGGGCATCAGCCAGATAATGAGAAACCAGTGGGTATTCTTTGCTGTATAACAAAAACCACAGGGCAGAAAGATCCTTTTTAGCATCACTTTTCTGGAGTTTTTCCAAAATTGTCTGAGGAGCAGAGAGCCAGTTTCTTGTTCTAACCGTCACAAAGCCAGAGTATAACTTTGAACTAAATGTCATCTCTTTGGGGCTGCTTCCTTACCTGTGAGATGAGGGCAAGTTCATTTGAGGATCTTCAGGGTCCTGGAATGATGCCCTGAGAAGGAAAATGTCAGCCTCTGCCTGCCTTTTATTGTTTATTTATTTTGGAAAATGCTTCCAGAAAAAGACAGTGGTAAAACGTCAGGATTGTTTCTGAGTTGTAACATGTGGTCACAGAGTTACTTCCAATCAGGTTCTCTTAAATGCAGAGAATGAAAAAGTTGCATATCAGTTAAGAAGACCAAAACTCTCCCTCCTGGGGATCAGATGTATTCCACTGTAAAAACAGTTCTTCCAAACTCCCTGGCACAGAGGGGACCATCTTAGTGTCTGGCTGAAAATTTTTTAAATTACACAAAAAGCTTCCATGAGCAACAAACAGATCAAGATCCAGTGATCCTGCAAATCGGGAGCCTTGGAGATTCCTTCCTGAGCTTGCTTTTGGGTTTCATCAACCTAACCAAGCGCTCTCTCCCTGGAACTTCCCTGGTGATCCAGTGGCTAAGACTCTGTGCTCTTGATGCAGGGGATCCAGGTTCAATCCCTGGTCAGGGAATTAGATCTCACATGCCACAACTAAAGATCCCATGGGCCACAACCAAGATCTGGCACAGTCAAATAAATAAGCAAATATTTTAAATAAATAAATAAAACACCCTCCTCATGTCGCTCAGGATGTCAGAGGTACCACATAAAGTAAGGCTGGCACCAGCCACACCCTACTGGTCATTCAGACCCTCAAATACCCTAATCAAGTTTAACAACATGATGTAAAATTTTTTTCCACTTTTAATACAGTAAAATTTATAATGTAGTGTTAGTTTCAGGTGTGCAACTATATACATATATATATTCTTTTCAGATTCTTTTCCATTATAGGTTATTACAAGATACTGAATATAGTTCCCTGTGCTATATAGTAGGTCCTTGTTGGTTATCTCTTTTATATATACTAGTGTGTATCTGTTAATCCCAAACTCCTAATTTGTCCCTCCCTACCCTATCCTCTTTGGTAGCCATAAGTTTGTTTTCTATGTCTGTGGGTCTATTAACAAGATATAAAATTAAATTAGAACCCTGCATTCAATTCACATTCAGGATAACAAGAGCATTTGCATCAATTAGGATCCTAAACAGACTATGGAAATGAGATGCAATAGGGGAAAACAGTTTAAATATTCTGTTGTCTGGCCAAATTTCTAACTCAGATCCAATTGACCTAAATGACAAAGCAAGGCTACAATGGACACCAGAAGGTTGCAAGTTAGTTTACAAAATACAGCACTGCATCCCCTACCCCGCAGCTTGTAACTACTCAGTTCCCAGTAAGACTGGGAGTTTTGCCGCTCTGTTTCCCCTTCATTGGCTCAGAAACCAAGTGTCTCTGAACCTTCCTGACTTCTGGAAACGGCTACAAGAGACTGTGTGACCACCTCTCTCCCTCTCAAGGGTATAACCCACATTCACTCACACACACACACACACACACACATACACACACACAATGTTGCTCACCACTTGGGAGAAATTAACCACAAACCATCCTCTTTAATCCTTCTTCCTCATTTTGAAAGGAAAATACACTCCAAAGTCCCAAAAAAACTCACCCACAAAGAGTTGGAACACAACCTGCTTGTACACAAAAGCTGTTTGAAAATTAGCATAAACCACCTCATAGCTCAAAAATACCCAGGTGCCTCTCTCGGTTAATCTTTCATCAGGAAACCAGAGCTTTATTTTTTTATTGTCCAGAGCTGTCTTAAAAGTCTCCATGTAGAACTCAGTGCAAAAAGAATACTTCTAAGCAAGTCTATAACAAACAGAATTCTCAAGCTGTTCCAATCACCTGTTGGCTCAACCATCAAATACAAACCAGGCAAACACAAGCCCCGTGGCTGCCTTCCTGGCAGGACATTGTCACGAACCACCAAAAGGTAAGGAAGAACCCAAGTGCCAGCAAGGCTCTGGGAGAAAAGTGGACCCCCCCACCCGCAGGAAGCTTGGGAGGCTGGTAGCTCTGAACTGTATCTTAGCAGGCAGATGTCTCTTTATAATTTAAAATGTAATAAGAGAGGCTGGGGGGACGTGCAGAGAGTATACGGGAACTCTGCAGTTCCACTCAATTTTGCATGATAACCTAAAGCTGCTTTTAAAAAAAGAGCTTATTTTTAAAGAAAGAGAGGAGATCATTCTTGATGGTCTTGAATTTCCTCTTTACTCTTTTCTGAATTTTCTAAGTTTTGTATAAAGAACATGAAATAATACTTTTATAACTGGATAGAAAAGTCATTAAAGTAGAGAATGAGGGAATTCCCTGGTAGTCCAGTGGTCAGGACTCAGCATTTTCTCTGCCAAGAGCCTAGGTTCAATCCCTGGTAAGGGAACTAAGACTTCAGCACTGCCAAAAAACAAGGATGCAATAGTATCTGTATTAAGAAAACAAAAAAAGACACAAAAGTCATCAAACTATACACTGAAAACAGGTACATCTGTCTGCTAATTATGCCTCCATTAGGTTAATTTTAAGAAGTATTTTAAAAAGCCTTAGAGCTCTTATGTTTCACTTTAAACAGTATATATTATAGTGTATGTTATAATCTTTTTAAAATTTTTATTGACATATAGTTGATGTATAATATTACATAAGTTACAGGTGTACAGTATAGTGATTCATGATTTGTAATGGTTATATTCCATTTAGTTATTATAAAATATTGGCTGCATTCTCTGTGCTGAAAATATATTCTTGTTCAGTTCAGTTCAGTCGCTCAGTCGTGTCCGACTTTTTGAGATCCCATGGACCGCAGTACACCAGGCCTCCCAGTCCATCACCAACTCGCAGAGTTTACTCAAACTCATGTCCATTGAGTCGGTGATGCCACCCAACCATCTAATCCTCTGTTACCCCCTTCTCCTCCAGCCTTCAATCTTTCCCAGCATCAGGGTCTTTTCAAATGAGTCAGTTCTTTGCATCCAGTGGCCAAAGGATTGGAGTTTCAGCTTCACCATCAGTCCTTCCAATGAACACTCAGGACTGATTTCCTTTAGGATGGACTGGTTGGATCTCCTTGCAGTCCAAGGGACTCTCAAGAGTCTTCTCCAAAAGCATCACAGTTCAAAAGCATCAAGTCTTCTGCACTCAGCTTTCTTCATAGTCCAACTCTCACATCCATACACGACTACTAGAAAAACCATAGCCTTAACTAGATGGACCTTTGTTGGCAAAGTAATGTCTCTGATTTTTAATATGCTGTCTAGGTTGGTCATAATTTTCCTTCTAAGGAATAAGCATCTTTTAATTTAAATATATTCTTGTAGCTATTTTAAAAATAATTTTAGTGGAATATAGTTGCTTTACAGTGTTGTGTTAGTTTGTGGCATATTTTCTACATAATAGTTTGTACTTCTTAATTCCCTACCCTCTCTTGCCCCTCCTCCCATGTATGTTATAATCTTCAGGGAAAGTTAATTTCTGTAAACCAGCAGTAGATGTTCCTGTTAAACTTGTTAGTGTCTTCCTGCAAGATAATTAATTAAAGTAAATTCTCTATTCTCGGTGCCATCAATTTGAGACTTGGGGTCCTGGAGCCTACCATCACTAACAATTATAATTCTGGAGAATAAATGGCTTGTTAAGCAAATAATAAGTTATTGTGTAATGAATACAGAGTTTCAGTTTAGGGGGATGGAAACCTTCTAGAGATAAAGAATGGCCATAGTTTCACAACAGTTTGAGTGTCCTTAATGCGACTGAACTGTCCATTTAAAAAAGGTTAAAATGGGGACTTCCCTGGTGGTCCAGTGGTTAAGAATCTGCCTGCCAATGCAGGGGACACAGTTTCAGTCCCCTGTCTGGGAAGGTTACACACGCTGCAGGGCAACTAAGCCCGTGTGCCACACCACTGAGCCCACGCTGTAGGCCCGTGCTCTGCAACAAGAGAAGCCCGTGCCCCGCACCTCGAGAGAGCCTGCACGCAGCAGCCAAGACCCGGGACAGTCAAAAACGAACAACAAAACAAATACTTTTTTTAATGGTACAGTTTATGTCATATATATTTTACCATAAAAAAGTAACTCCAGCTTCTCCCTAAACAGTTTTTTGGAGACGTCACACTGTAATGGGAACCAATACGGCAGGAATGTCACAAGCGCTCTGCCAGGTGCCTTGGGTGCCTCTCCCAGCAAGAAGCCTAGAATTAGGGTTTCAGTCTCTTCCGTATCACTCGCTGTAATGCAACGTTCCTGAGACAAAGCCTGTCCATTTGGTGATTTTCACAGAATTCACAGAGGCACGGAGAGGTGTGTCCAGGGAAACACATGCAAACCAGGGCAAGGCGAACTCCAAAATCATGCCATTGCTGCTGTGACTCCATTCATCCTAACAAATACTTACTGAGAGCCCACTACAGCCCTGCGTTGTGCCAGGACTTGGAGCAACATCTGCTCCCCAGGATCATGCGATATAGTGACATTTTACTCAAACTACTCGTTGACTTGACAATTTCAAATAATATTATGGGGCGGGGGGAATGGACTGGGAGTTTGGGATGAGCAGATGTCAACTATTACATATGAATGGATAAACAACGAGGTCCTACTATATAGCACAGGAAACTATACTCCATATTTTATGGTAAACCATAATGAAAAAACATACGAGAAAGAATATACACATATAACAATAATTTTGCTGCGCACCAGAAATTAACACTACATTGTAAATCAACTATATTCAATTAAAAAATATAAATCAGTAAACCATCAAATTAAATAACATCACAGGACACATGTGACTCATGTTTCTCAAAGAAGGCAAGTGCATTCTTGTTTACTTTTCAACTTTTTTTTCTTTGTACTCCGAAACGATTCAAACTTACAGAGAGTTGAAAAACTTTACAGAGAACTACTGTGTACTGGGTGTGTGCCAAGTCGCTCATTTGTGTCAACTCTTTGCAACCCCAAGGACTGTAGGCCGCCAAGCTCCTCTGTCCAAGGGATTCTCCAGGCAAGAATGCTGGAGTGGGTTGCCAAGCACTCCTCCAGGGGATCTTCATGACCCAGGGATCTGGTCCACGTCTCCAGCACTGGCAGGTGGGTTCTTTACCATGAGCGCCATCTGCACAGCCCAACATCTTCACCCATATTCAACAGTCACTGATGCTCTGGCACCTGCTTTTGCCTAATTCTGGCTCTCTCCCTCTCCTCTCCTCCCTTGCCCCTGCCTTTCTGCCCCTCCATCCACAGCTAACCAGCTCCTTCCTCCTCCCCTTCCCTCTCCCTCTCTCCTTACAGACTGGTTTTCTGGAACCACTGTGAAGCACAGACATCGCCTTTTATTCTGAAATACTTTATTATGTAGTTCCTAAGAACATTCTCTTATATAACCACAGTGCAATTATTAATTTCTGACAGTTAACAGTGATTCAATAGAACTACCTAATACACACTCCATACTCTAATGTTGCCAATCGTCTGAACCGCTGGGAGAATGGGTGGTAAAATACGGATACCGGGTCTTAAAATACTGATTTGAAGGCTCCTTCCTCAGCCACCCAGTGGACTAACAGCCTCCCAGGAGACCTGGTTTACTTCCCATAGGACCTTTCCTAAAGGACTCCAGGCAGAAGGAAATTCTCCTTGTGTTATTTAATAAAGCTCTTAACAATCACCTCACATTTAACCTGAATTCATGATGTAACTTAGGCCTATTTTCCTTTTGTTTCAGTCGCTGAAAGTCTCTGGATAAAAATATTTCTTGTAATAAAATTCTGAAGCATCACTCTCCACCCCGCTCAATTAGAAATTGTTCAAATCCCAGTAGCCCTTCTGCTCAGTGCCTCTCTCAGCATCTTCAATTTAAAGCAATATTTCTCAACCTCTGTTATCATCGTCAGTTTCCTAGGGCACCTTTTCAGACAAATTTCCTTCAGTATTCTCCCCCTGCAATGAAATTAATACAAAAGATAGACTGTACATCTATTTATGAACTCTTATCTATATCTGCATTTTATACATTAAAAACTAACACATTTTTACTACCATCACCCCAGGAACCATTTTCTATCACCCCCATTTAGAATGCATGGTCTGACATCATTCACAAGCTGGGATGGGGAGAAAAGGAGAGAGATCAAGGTGTTGCCCGTATGAGACCAGACCCCAGTCCAGCCTAGGGTCCTCAGATGGGGGGTCTAACGGAAGGCTCAGAGGTCTAATGACCCCTTTTCTACAGATGTGGTCTGAGGTTCACCTCGGCCCCAAAAGAGGCTCAAAATATTTTGAAGATTTTGCATATTCAAAGCTGGAGTCGAAGCCTTAGCGGATACAGGTAAATGCCCCCTTGTTAAGGGGGGATGGATGAGCCTGGCTTATCTAAAGGCTCCTTGCACAGATGTCTCCCCAGGACTCAGTCTACTTGGCACTCTTAACGGGGGAGTTCTGGCCTGAGAATATCTTCAGTGGCCATTCACCCACTCAGTAGAATCAACACACATATTTTGTCTTCTGGCTGTGCCACACAGCTTACAGAATGGAAGCCGAGCCCGTGGCAGTGAGAGCACCAAACGCTAACCACGACTGCCAGGGAATTCCCAGAACCAATGCATAATTCTGTATATCAATCTGCGGTTGGTAACCAATATATTTACATTAATTCCCAATTGGACTGAGCTAAACTGTCCAAAAACATTTCCAAGTAGCTCTAAAACTGTTTTTTCAGGAATTTACCTAAAATAACGGCAGGTGCCAGACAGTCAGGGAGAAGACCTCATAAAATAAAGTGAAGAACACCCTGCCCCATAATGTTTTATGTGCTTTCCCCAAAAATGGACAAATATCAAGCTCCTATGACTTTATGCAGCTTATATTCAAGAAAATTAAATATACAAATAAGGCAGTCTGTGAAGGAACATAAATTAAGGGGAAATTTTGAATACATATGACATTGTATTCAATGTCAATATTCAATATTGTCATATTTCAATGTCAATATTCAATGTCAATATTCAAGCAGGAGTTATGCTTTCTTTCTAGACCACAGCTCTAAAATCATAAAATAAAGACTTTTTTTAAAGTCAATCAGGACATAGAAGAACTGAAAAAATAACAATGAACTGGATCTAATTGACATTTACAGAACAATTCTCCCAATGACGAAAGAATGCCTATTACTTTCAAGTATACATGGAATATTCACCAAGATAGAACATAACCAAGGTCATAAAACAACCCATATAAACATTAAACAACTGAATTAATTCAAAGTATGTTCTCTGACCATAATGAAATTAATGAGTAACAGAAAGATAACAGAAAAATCTTCAAACACTTGGAAATTAACACATTTCTAAATAATTCATGAGTCAAAGAGAAAGACTCAAGGGAAACGAGAAAATACTTTGAACCAAACTAAAATGAAGATTCGACATATTAGAACATGTGAAGGCAACTAAAGCCGTGTTTGAGGGAAACTTAGAGCATTAAATATTTACACTAGAAAAGATGAAAGAATTCAATACTGTAAGCTTCTGCTTTAAGAAACTAGGAAAAGAAGAAACTAAACATAAATCGCAGAAGGAAGGAATTTAAAAGATTAGCACAGGAGTAAAAAACTTAAAAATAGAAAACAATAGGAATTTCCTAGGGGGTCCAGTGGCTAAGACTCCATTCTCCCCATGCAGGGAGCCTGGCTTCGATTCTCGGTCAGGGAATTAGATCCCACAGGCTGCAACTGAAGATTCCACTGCTGCTAAGTCACTTCAGTCGTGTCCGACTCCGTGTGACCCCATAGATGGCAGCCCACCAGGCTCCCCCGTCCCATGCCACAACAAACATTGAGATCCTGTGTGCTGCAACTAAGACAAGCTCAGACAAATAAATAAATATTTTTTAAAAAATAAAATAATAAAAACTACCAATGAAACAAAAAGCTGGTTCTTAGTAAGATCAATAAATAAATCTCTAGCAAGACTGTCAAAGACATAAAATTATCAATATCAGGAAAAGGAAAAAGGGAATATCACTATAGGCTTCAAAGATATTGAAAGGATAACTGGGAATAATAGAAGTAACTTTATACATCCTATAAATTCAACAATTTATAAGAAATGCACCAATTCCTCAAAAAGCATTTACTACCAAAACACACCCAAGATGAAACAGATAATCTGAATAGCTTTATGACTATTTTTAAAACGAATCTGTAGTTAAAACCCTTCCAAAATAAGAAATCTTCAGGCCAGATGGTTTCCCTGGTGATTTCTACCAAATATTTAAGGAAGAAATAACACCAACTCTACACAATTTCTTCCAGAAAATATAACAAGAAGGATACTTCCCAACTCATTTTAAGGCCAACATTACCCTGATACCAAAACCAAAGACAGTATAAGAAAACTGCAAACAAATACTTTTCATAAACAAAGATGCAGAAGTCCTTAACAAAATATTAGCAGATTGCATCCAGCAACATAAAAAAGTATAACACACCATAACCAAGTGAGGTTTATCCCAGAATAGCAAGGCTGGTTCAAAATTCAAAAAGCAGCCGATGTAATTTACCACATTAATAGCTGAAAGCAGCGATTAGAAAAGGGCCGGACAGTAACCATTTCAGTCTTTGCTGGCCTCAAAGTCTCTGCTGCAACTACTTAACTTTGTCATTGTAGAGTGAAAACAGACACGGGCAATGTGCAAACAAGTGGGCATGAGTGTGTTTCAGCAGCACTTTACAAAAGCAGAGGGCAGACCCTTCCATAATAAAGACACTCAACAAACTAGGAATAGAAGGAAGCTACCTCAGCATAATAAAGGCCATTTATGAAAACTCCACAGCTAACATCATAATCGATGGCAAAAGACTGAAACTCTTTCCTCTAATATCAGGAACAAGGCAAGGACACCCACTCTCACCATCTCTATTCAACAGAATATAGGAAGTTCTGGCCAGAGTAACTAGACAGGAAAAAGAAATCCAAACCGGAAAGGAAGAAGTAAAACTAGCTTTGCAAATGTCATGTATAAAAACTACTAAAGACTCCACAACAATTTTAAAAACCTGTCAGAAGTAATAAAAGAATTCAGCAAAGCTGCAAGATAAAAAAATCAACAGAGCAAGGGAGGCAGGAGGGAGGCTCAGGAAGAAGGGGACGTACGTGTATATACTTACGGCTGATTCATGCTGATGTATGGCAAAAATCAACAAAGCACTGCAAAACAATATACTCTAATTAAAAATAAATTTTAGGGGGAAGGGAGGAAAAATATATAAATAATTTTTTTAAAAATCAACAGAAAAAAACCAGTTTTTGTTTACAATAGCATCAAAACGAATACTTAATAATAAATCTAAACTATTATATTCAGTACCTTTCACTCAACAACCTATAATGGAAAAGCTGAAAATACATACATACATATATACACACACACACATATATATACACACACACACATATATATATAACTGAATTACTTTGCTGTACACCTGAAACTAACACAATATTGTAAATCAACTAAACTTCAAAAAAAAATTTTAGAAGAATAAACCTAACCAAAAAGGTGAGAACCTTATGCACTAAAAACTACAATACATTTCTGAAAGAAATTAGAGAAGATATAAATATATGGAAAGCTAACCCACATGTCTTGGATTGAAAGACTTAATATTTTTTTAAGACAATATCTTAAAGAGGCTCATACCAGCCAAAGTGATCTACAGATTCAGTGCAAACCCTAGCAAAATCCCAGTGACACTTTTTTTTTTGCAGAAATAGAAAATTAATTCTAAAATTCATACAGAATCTCAAGGGACCCTGAAGAACCAAAATAATTTTAAAAAAGAAGAAGGCTGAAGGAGTCACAGTTCTAATATCAAAACACATTACAAAGCTACAGTGATCACCTTACTGTGGTGCTGACATAAAGACAGACAAGTGGACCAGTGAAATAGAATAGAGAGCCCATACAGCATGTGGTTCTCTATGTGGTCATAAGATCTCTGAAAAATACTCAGCAGGAAAAAGAGAGTCTCTTCAACAAGTGGCATTGGGAAAACTGGATATCCACATGCAAAAGAATGAAGCTGGGCCCTTATTTTACACTGTATGCAAAAATTAACTCAAAACAGATTAAATATCTAAATATAAGACCTAAAACTATAAAACACCAAAAGAAAATACAGTAGAAAAGCTTCATGACATTGGACTTGGCAATGATTTCTTGACTATGACACCAAAAGCAAAGGCAACAAAAGCAAAAACAGACAAACGGGACAACAGCCAACTTTAAAACTCTCGGGCCTCAAAGGACACAATCAACAGCGTGGAAAGGTAACCAGCGGAAGAGGAGAAACGCTCTGAGCCCACGCCCAGTCCCAAAGCCTTCATCTACAGCCCCGAAGTCACGGCCATCAACGAGCCCAGAGCTGCTGCTCCCAGAAGCAAGTCCATCATCACACAAAACTCCCAGGACACAGTGCCTTTGTCCTCTTTAGTCAATGCTTACAGGTAATTTTACAACAAAGATCACCATAATTCTAGGTAATAGAATGTATTTCTTAAATAAAGTTGTAGGTTTAAAGTGGTTATAAATGATCATTCATTCTTTCTATGTCACAGAGGGAACAAGCAATATATCTCCCACTTTGTCTTGTTTACGGATGGAAAACAAATTGGTTGACATTCAAAGAAAATTAACAACTAAACAGGAAAGGGATAAAAACACAAATTGTCCAAGCCTTTGGTTGAACGTTCTTTCCATAAGCTGCAAATACTGCAGCTTTACCTAGTTTCATGGACAGCTGCTCACAGGCAGGAACAATTTCCACCGGTTAACATCTGGAATTGTCTATCTTACCACACCTGAAGCAGCTTCCAAAAGTAGTGGATGAAGACCACAGAATGGCTGCCTGAGTGGCCACTTGAGAAGATTAAAGTTAAGGCAAACTGGGTAATTTTTATTAGCTACATGCTACATTCACCCAAGAAGTATATGCTGCATGCCCCATAGTCTTTTTTTTAAACATAGGCCAGGAACCTCCCTGGTGGTCCAGTGGTTAAGAATCTGTCTTGTACTGCCTGGGATGCAGACTGATGCCTGGTTCAGGGAACTAACATCCCACATGCCACAGAAACACAGTCCACGCAGGGCAACCGCTGAGCGCACGCAGTCTAGAACCCACGCTCTGCAACTGGAGCCGCCTCCACACGCTGCAAGCGGAGAAAGCCTGACCACAGCAGGGAAGACCCAGTGCAGCCCAAAGAAGTGGAAACGGGCAAAACAAAGGCTTGCTAACTTTTTAACACAGTTCCGACAATGACACAAGGTTATCTTTTCTCTCTAAAAATATATTTTTCCAGAACCACATGAGAGTAAGTTGCCAAAATTTAGGGGCCCTTTGACCCCTAAATCCTTCAGGGTACAAATATTAAAATCAAACAATTAACATGGATACTGTACTGTTAGCTATAGACTGCACACAAATTTTCTGTCATAATAATGTCATTTACACACACACAAAGAATCAGATCACAAGTTATATTTAGTTAGTACAAAATGTACACTTTGTAGTTTTCAAAAGCAATTTACAGCTTCAAACTAAAAAAGCAAAACTAAAGATGGAAACAAAACAAAAAACACTAAGAATACCAATAACTGCTACATTGCTGGAAAGGAAAAGGAAGCCAGTTCTAGATAAGCAGAAATTCAATTTCATGACATAAGCAACTGCGATTTAGTCTCTTTCTAGATAGGTTATGCTTTGCTTATGTTCAAAAAGATGACGCCCCCCAGGCTTAAGCTTGACTCCATAAGTTTAGTCCTGTTTCTCTGACACAGAGATTTTCTAAAGCACTTTTATGTCAATCCTATCTTGTGAGAAAAATGTGAGAAAAAAAAAATGTACAGTTTTGGCTTTCAATACTCTTTTCCTGAATTTCAGCTCACTCCAAGGGTATCACAGAAACTGATGTTTAACGAAAATTTCAGTTACAGGAAACTCCAAATTAATTAAATGACTAAAACAGTGTTACAATGCACTTTGGGGCAAGGTTTCAAGGGCAGACTTCTCACAAAAAGGAAAAAGGCGCAGATTAGCTGGGAGAATAAAAATGACCACAAGAATATTGCTAGTATAAAAAGTGACAAAACTGCTAGTGTAAAAAGTGACAAAACGCAATATGATACAGATACAGATAAATAAGTGTGCAACAATACTCTCCCAACAGCATTCTCAGCACACACTGGCTTTCGTCCTGCTCCATTTTTTAGGGCTCAATCCATGAAATGAGTCAGCTGGAACACGTACACAGTAAAGCTCTGTAAAGTTCGCCCAAGTTCACCAAAGGGGTCGGGAGGCCCATTTTTAAGGTATTAGTAATAGGGTGGAACTCAGCTACATAAGAATCCCAGAAGCAAAATGCATTCAAAACATGTGATCCCACTTCACCCAAAGTCCACAGTCTGATTTGGGAGTGTGGATTTGGGAGGCCTCCCTGGCAATTAAGACTTGGGCCAGAGCTTCCTAAGACTCACAGGGTCCAAGAGCCCCCTCAGCCTGTCCTGGGAGCCCGAATGAAGACAGGACAGGACAGACATGGAAAGATCTTCCGAAGGACTGCAGGAGGCAAGAGACGAGGCTGTGAGAGCTCTGAACACACAGCCCGAAAAAGTGCCTGCTTCTGACCAGGAAAAACCCACCAAACATCATCTACTCACAGAAAGAGATGCCACCCAACGCTGGGCGAGAAAATCGCTAACGACAGCACAGGGGCCCTTCCCAGGGAAGGCCAGGGCTAGAGAGAGCGAACAGGAATAATGCTGAGCAATGACTGCCTTGCAGTGGAATGTGTGGCTGCTTTACCCTGAAGCAAAGCCCTCAGTGATCTCATCTATAAAATGAGGGGGGAGAAGGTCTCCAAGTTCCTTCCAGGGTGGTGAAAAGAAAGCAAGCCCCAGAGTCAGACCAATCCTGACTCCCCAACTTACCAGCAAGGCCATGTAGGTCACTCTGTGCCTCAGTTTCTACACCTGCAAAATAGAGATCCCACCTGCAACAGTCAGGGATAGATTTGGCTGTGAACAGTGGCTTAAAAATGAGGCTTATATGCCCATCATAAAAAATTCCAGAAGATAGTAGCCCAGGATTTGTGAGGTGATCAACTGAGGCTTCCCAGGTGACTCAGATGGTAAAGAATCTGCCTGCAACGCAGGAGACCTTGGTTCAATCCCGGGTCAGGAAGATCCCCTGGAGAAGGGAATGGCAACCCACTCCGGTATTCTTGCCTAGAGAATTCCATGGACAGAGAAGCCTGGCGGGCTACAGTCCATAGGGTCGCACAGAGTCAGACACAACTGATCAACCAACACTTTCACTTTTCTGATCAACAAAGTCCTCAGAGGTGTCTTCTGTCTTTATGGCCTTCATTCAAGTTGCCTAAAGACTCAAGATGACTGCTGCAATTCCAGACATCACGTCTATATTCCAGTTTTGGCCACATGTCTTTATTTTAAGAAGAAAGGGAAAAAGGGGAAAGGTACAAAGGAAGTTCCAGGAAACTATTATGTGACAACTCTGTTCCCCTGTAAGGGGGACTGTGCGGTGCAAAGATAGTTTTCTCAAGGATAAAGCACGTATACAGCTAAAAACTAGGGATCTATGACTATAGAAGGGAAGGCCGGATAGATCTGTAGCACCTCTTATCTCATGTTAAGGATTAAATTGTAAATCTAAAGCATCCAAGGGCCCCTGGGCCCACAAAGGTATCCCTTCTGATTCTGGTAGCACTGACATTTTATGACCTGTGGTGTCCGTGGCTTGAGAGTCCTTCAGGAAGCAGGTTTTTCCAACACAATCTACTTTTACCATTTGGTCTTTGGCCACAGCCTACATACCACCTGAGTTCCAGCCGTACCAAACCATCTCCCTCACTCCACACTTCCCAACCTTTGTACCCACAGAGCTTCTACCAGGGAAGCCCTCCCCAAGCCCCAGGCTGCACAATGAACCCCTCTGTTCAATATCCTAGGTCTCCCCTCACCTGCTTGTCTGCTATCCCCAGGTGGAGATGGGGCTCTCCCCTGGAGCTTCTTCTCGGGTAGCATCACCACCACCCACCACCCCATATCATAAAAAAGTGTTAGTTGCTCAGTCGTGTCCAACTCTTAGCAAGCCCATGAACTGTAGCCCACCAGGCTCCTCTGTCCATGAGATTCTCCAGGCAAGAGTACTGGAGTGGGTAGCCATTCCTTTTCCATGTGCCATGCCCTATTCTAAGCCCTTTACATGAAGTTTGGCTGCTGATCCCAACAACCCTATGACACACTCACTGTAACATCCCCATTTTACAGATGAAGAAATCAAGGCACAGAGAGGTTAAATAGCTGGTCAAGGCCACACAGGTATTAATAGTCAACAGCAAGGTTGGGATGCAAGCCCAGGCTGCTGGACCGCAGAATCCTTACCCTTAGCCACCACACTCAGCTGCCCCGACTACCTGAGTAAGGGGTCCGCACGTCATTTCAGACCAAGGATGGTCAAACCACAGCCTATAGGCTAAATCCAGCCCACCACCTGTTTTTGTAAACAAAGTTTTATTGGAACATAGACACACCCGCTTGTTTACAATGGAGGAGTAGAGGAGTTGCCATGGAGACTGTGGAGCCCACGAAGCCAGATATTAACTGTCTGACCCTTTACGGGAAAAGTCTGCCACCCCTGATACAGGCTGCCAGCCCTGTAAGGCAGGACCTGTGCTGTTTTCTTTCGTCTCTCACATCTCACATGGCATTTATTTATTTATTTTTAACTGAAGCATGGTTAATGTACAATGCGTGTTCATTTCTGTGTACAGTAAAGTGATTCAGTTAAACATACATATATTCTTTTGCATGGTCTTTTGCATTATGGTTTATTGCAGGATACTGAATCTAGTTCCCTGTGCTATCCAGTAGGACCTTGTTGTGCATCCATCCTGCATATAAGAGTTTGCATCTGCTGATCCCAGGCTCCCAGTCGCCCCCCTCGTCTCCCGCTGGCAACCACAAGTCCATGTCTGTGAACCCGTTTCGGTTTTGTAAATTTGTTCATTTGTGTCATATTTTAGATGCCACATATAAGGGTATCATGCGGTATTTGTCTTTCCCTGTCTGACTGACTTCATCTTGAGGTCCATCCCTGTTGTTGCGAATGGCATTATTTCATTCTGTTTGATAGCAAAGATTCCATCATGTATATGTACCAAATCTTTATCCATTCAACTGCTGACAGACATTTAGGTTGTTTCCATGTCTTGGCTCTTCTGAACAGTGCTGCCATGAACAGTGGGGTGCACGCATCTTTTTGAATTAGAGTTTTCTCTGGCTATACTGCACGGCATTTGGCATATACACACAAGGCCCTCAGTAAGTGCATGGGTGTGAACCTTCCGTCAGGCCTAACTACACACAGAGAGGTGTGTGTGTGTCTGGGGGCTGCAGCCCCCAGCTCACACAGGACTTGGAAAGTCTCCCACTTCTGTCTAGACTCTAGTTAGCAACAAAGGGCCCAGGAAAACCTTCGTGGTGGCATTCCCTGCACGGTTCACAGCCCACCACGGTTCTGATGACGTGACCATCACCGGGATGCACCTATCACCTAATCCACCTAACTCCTCTGGAACAAGGGACTCACACAGAGCACCAAGTCCCACCTGCACTTGGGAGAACCTGAATCCCATGGCGTCCTGGGCGGTTCCCAGTCCCTGCTCGTGGTTCACCGGCCACGTGACCAGCACTGCCTAAACACTTAACACATCCTGGGAAAGAGGTACTAAAAACCGATGCTGGGGACTTCCCTGGCGGTTCAGCAGTCAAGAAGCTGCCTGCCAACGCAGGGGACATAGGATTGACTCCTGCTCTAAAAAGACTCCACCTGCCTCAGGACAACTAAGCCTGTGCCCCTGCGCTCTAGAGCCTGCAAGCCACAACTACTGAGCCCAGGTGCCCTGACTATTGAAGCCCACACGCCCTAGAGCCTGTGCTCCGCCAACAAGAGAAGCCACCACAAAGAGAAGCTCACGTACCACAGCTAGAGAGTAGCCCCCACTTACTGAATCTAGAGGAGACCTGTGCACAGCAACGAAGACCCAGTGCAGCCGAAAAAAACAAAAACAAAAAACTGATGTCGGGGCCTTTCAACTTGTTATATTTTCATCAAAAGATTTCTAGAAAGGGACCAAACCACATACAAACACATTCCTCTGAAAACTACCACCCAACGTGAACAAGTTATTCATGACTCAAATGCCTTCAAAGAACAGAATCGTGCACATTTCCTGATTGCAGTGCTGTTCTTGGTATCATTGTACAAGGCACAAATACAGCATTGGGTTGTGACCAAATCCCATCAAGTCTGGGTTATCAACCAGCAAATTCTGGACGGCTTTCTTTCTAATTCTGTCTTGGCCGGCCCCGAAACTCATCAGGAGCCACCCAGAGGAAACATGCAGAGAGCCTCCCACGTTTCCAGCACAACCATCTCAATCCTGCTTTCAGGACACAAAGGCCGTCTCTCCTCTCCCCCCAGGGTTCTCAAACTGCTGTCTGATGGGACACACCCTGCCAGGCCATGTGATGGACAGCCAGTGGAGACCAGCATCCACTACACAGATAAAACTGCTTGTCACCTGCCCCAGCGCAGGGGGAGGAAGGTCTGAGAAATACCTGTATACTGGGTCTAAAGTGGCCACCAACTCAGCCCCAGGTTCCGCCAAGTCACCCACTGGTCTAAAGCATGTGTGTGTGTGTGTGTGTGTGTGTTAAGTCGTTCAGTTGTGTCCAACTCTTTGCAATCCCATGGACTGTAGCCCAACAGGCTCCTGTGTGTGTGTGCGTGTGTATGTGTGTGTATGTGTATGTATGTGTGTGTGTTAGTCATTCAGTCATGTCTGACTCTTTGCGATCCCATGGACTGTAGCCCATCAGGCTCCTCTGTCCATGGAATTTCCCAGACAAGGATACTGGAGTGGGTAACCATTCCCTTCTTCAGGGAATCTTCCCAACCCAGAGATTGAACCTGGCTCTCCCATGTTGCAGGCAGATTCTTTACTCTCTGAGCCACCAGGGAAGCCCCCTACAATACTGGACTCCTAGAAAATAAACTATTGTATGCCAGGCCTGATGCTGGGCCCGATGCCTGCAGGAGCTCACAGCAACGCTACAAGGCTGGCATCACGCACAGAGGAGGAAACCAGGCTCCACAGAGGTAAGCGAATTGCCAAGGTCATGCAGCAAAAACGAGGAAAAGCTGGACTGGCAAGGGGGTCTAAGCATGTCACCAGCCTGTGGTCCTGCAGGCTGTCCCCTCAGAAGCAAAGTGACTCCAGGAGAAGGAGGCAGTCTCAGGTTCCAAAAGTTCCCAAGAGGCATCACAGAAGGTGTCCGGGACGGGGAGTGACCCACTCACTTATACACTGATAGTGGGGGTGGAGAATGGTCCAGCCATTCTAAGTTTCTACACGTACCTCTCCTAGGATCCTGCGATTCCAATCCCAATACTGACCCAAGAGAAATGAAGCTCACGTCCACACACAGACTTGTACACGAACAGCAGCTTGGTTTGTAACAGCCAAAAACTGGAAACCACCCAAACATCCACCTATGAGTATACAGATAAGCAAACTGTGGTATATTCACAAGTACACTACGACTCAACAACAGAAAGAAATCCAGTATAAATGACTGATGCGGCGGCAAAGAGGACCAAACTCAGATCTTTCTGAGTTAAACAGACCAGACTCTGAAAAGGATAAGCTCTAATGGTTCCACCCACTGATACATAAAGCCCAAAGAGACAAAACGAATTCATGGTGATAAAAATCAGAAATAGATTGCAAGGGAAGGGGAATGGACTGGAAAGAAGCACAAGGAACCTTCCTGAGGGGATGGAAATGTTCTGTACCTTTTGAAGCAGTGGTTATATGCTATAAACAAGTATCAAAATTCAAATGGAACATCTAAGATAATCGTATTGTATGTTTATTAGGACTTGAAAAAGAAGCCTTTGGACTAATGAGTCATTCTGATGATAAAATGGAAAGCACAGCTTATTACCTGTATTCTTCCAAAACTAACTGCTCAATTAGTACTTAAAGAAACCCCAAAGAAACTCTGATTGGCCCGTCAAAGGAAATTAGGTTTACTCATGGGTATTAGAAACAATTTTCCACACAATATTACCTACTTAATACTTGCCCGAGAGCTCTGTCCAGGCAGACAGAGATGAATGAGCCCGCCAATCTGGCCTAACAAGCCCACTTACACTCATGACAGCAGCCTGTGTCCTTCCCTGAAAGAGATGGCTGTCACTATGGCAACCAGTGGAAGGTAGGCACGGTGGACAGAGAAGGGAGCCAAAGAGCTTAAGAACCACTTTGGACTCATGACTGCAGGAATGCCATTCCCTACCCCCAAGATGTTCACATCCTAGTTCCTGGAACCTGTGACTGTTAATTTATATGGCAAAGTTTTTGGCACAGGCTAACTCGCTTCAGTCGTGTCTGACTCTTTGCAACCCTAACGACCCTAGCCTGGAAGGCTCCTCTGTCCATGGGATTCTCCAGGCAAGAATACTGGAGTAGGTTGCCATGCACTCCTCCAGGGGATCTTTCTGACCCAGGGATCAAACCCTTGTCTCTTATGTCTCCTGCACTGGCAGGCAGGTTCTTTCCCACTAGAGCCACCTGGGAAATCCTAATGGCAGACTGATTAACTTAAGGATCTTGAGATGAAGGGATTCTTTAAGCAGACCCCAAACACATTCATAGGAGTCCTTCTAACAGGGAGGCAGAGGGAGATGTGACACACAGAGAGGAGAAGGAAACACGAAGACAGAGGCAGAGATGGGGGTGATGCAGTTTCGAGCCAAGGAACGCTGGCAGTCACCAGAAGCCGGAAGAAGCAAGAGCTTTCCCTGGGAGTGTCCGGCGGGAGCACGGCCTTGCCAACACCCTGACTTACATCCAGTGAAACTAACCTCAGACTTCTGGCCTCCAGAACCATGAAAAAATACATTTCTATTGTTTCAAGTCACCAAGTTTGTGGTCATTTTTTATAAGAGCCATAAGAAAACTAACACAGACTGGAAGCCTTAAAGTCATATTGCTTCTGCCAGCAGTCCACATTCCCCCAGTATCGACTCCAATGTCTGAGAAATTAATTTATTATTTTAAAATTAATGAAAGCTTGTTTCTTAAGACAAAATGTCATAGAGACTTCCCTAGTGGTCCAGTGGATAAGACTCCATGCTCCCAACACAGGGGGGCCGGGGTTCAATCCCTGGCCGGGGAACTAGACCCTGCAAGCTGCCACTGAAGAGTTTACACGCAGCAACTAGAGAGTCTGCACGCCACAGCGAAGACAGAAGACCCCACGTGCTGCAACTGAGACCCAGCACTGCCAAATACACAGATAAAAATAAATATTTTAAAAAAGGAAAACATCACAGACCATCTCATGACCATGGGACAGGTAAAGATTTCCTTAACAGGGCTCAAAAAGAACCCAACAAAAAGGGAAAACATTGACAATGTGACTATGTTAAAATTTAGAATTTGTGTTTATCAAGACACTAGTAAGAGAGGAACTCGCAAACCATGGCATGAAAGAAGCTGCTTTCTCTGTATATAGAACACCTGTGCCCGCGTGTGCAGAAACCTATCAGTGAACTCAGACCCAGAATACACAGGAAATTCCACAATTTAATAAGAAAAAAAGCAGATATTAGAAAGCTAATAACTTCATTAGCCATCAGAAAGGGCAAATTAAAACCACAAGGAGATACCGACACACACCCACCAGACTGGCTACGACGAGAACAGACAATGTCAAGTATGGATGAGTCTGTGGAGCACCTAGAACTCGCTCACATTTCTGGTGGCATACTAACAGACACAACCACTCTGGAAAACTCTCTGGATGCCTCTCGTGAGTGGGACATCTGTAACACCTCCACACCTAGGTACCCACCCACAGACAGGTATGCGTGTATTTCCCAAAACTATTCATATGAGCCCCAAAACTGGGAGGAACTCAAATGTCAATCTATAATAGGTACAAATATATTTTGTACATTCATACAACGGAATACCAAACAGCAGTGGAAATAAAGAGACCACAACATGAATGGGGCTAAGAAGCCAGACATAAAAGATCACATTACAATATGAAATTAAAAAATAGGCCTAATAATATATGGTATTGGGAGTCAGAATAGTGGCACCTACAGGGGCCAGGGATGACAGTAAGGGATGGGATGAAGGGGCTGCTTTTTCTTGATCTGGTTGTGTGTGAAAATTCACTGAACTACGTATTTTTATGAGTTGTGTATTTTTCTGAACGAATATATAAGACTTCAAATTTACCCTCAAAAATTCAGTTATTCAGAGATTATGTGGAAAGGTATGGGCAGCTTTCCTTTTCTCGATAATATTTTCAAACTGCAAAATGGATGCACGTTCACCTTAGGGGGAAAAGATAATGGGAAGAAAGAGAAGGAAAATCATGCTCACCATTCAGGGTGTGTGTGCAAGCATGCACACGCATGTGCATGTGTGTGTGTGTTAGTCACTCAGTTGTGTTCGACTCTGCGACCCCATAGACTGTAGCTATGCCAGGCTCCTCTTGCCATGGAATTTTTCAGGCAAGAATACTGGAGTGGGCTGCCACATCTTCCTCCAGGGGCTCTTTCTGAGCCAGAGATCGAACCTGGGTCTCCTGCACTGCAGGCAAATTATTTACCATCTGAGCCACCAGGGAAGCCCACTGGGTATAAATATCAAATACATGTTCACTTTAAATAAGGCAGGGGTGAGAGGACAGCCAATCCCACAGAGGGTGATTAACATATGGCATACATTACATATATCATATATAATGTATTATATACATGTATGTGTATAGTACAAATCATATACAATATAATGTTGTCATCACCAGTTGTGTCGGACTCTTTGCAGCCCCATGGACTGCAGCATGCCAGGCCTCCCTGTCCCTCACCATCTCGTGGAGTTTGCCCAAGTTCATGTCTACTACATTAGTGATGCCATCCAGCCATCTCATCCTCTCATGCCCTCTTCCCCTTGTATACATTATATAGGATAATATGCTATGCATATATTATTATATATTTTATACATATATAGTTGTATATATTACAATATAATACATAGATATAATCAGCAGCTTTGTGATCTGAGCAATCATCTTTTATAATTATTGTCAATGAAGCCATCTAAGGTCCCTAAACAATGTGAGTGGGGCCTCAGAACAATCTGACAACCCAGACAGCAAGACGTGCAAATCCTTCGGAGCACAAGGAGACGAGACCATTAAACCAGAACAGTGATTTTCAACCCTGGTATCACCACCAACTGTCTCTAAAACTACTGGAATTCTCGAAAAGCATTCATTTTAATGCAGTATTACTTTTGAGGTCAATATATGCCCCTACTGACTTTGCTAAATGGACCAAGTGACCCCAAAACCCTGGGAAATCATGCCAGAGGCTACACACTGTCTTCTCAAAGTCTGTTAATACAGATCGAGTGAAAAGCAAGCCCTGGATATCTGGTTCCTAAAGGTCCACCTTGGGTGGGTGGTCATGGGTCTGAGGTCAGGATGGGCATGTCTGCTGATGACATGTTGCAGAGAAGAGGGCAAACGATAAACATACTAACTCAAGGACGAGGCTTTAAGCTGGTAGAGCATTAAGAATTGCAAGAACAGTGGTAAACGCTGGCCAAAATAGAACTAAATCCTGGCTTGTCTTTTCTGTCATTCATTTACTTGCTAACTCATTTGGTAATACTTACTGAACCCTTATTATATGCCACGTCCTATTCTAGACTCTAGGGATACAGCAGTGAACAAGACAGGCAAAATTACTCTCTGTCCTCAGGGAGTTAATACCAAGTGCAGAAAGACAAAAGAGTAAAATACAGAGCATGTCAGCTGGTGGTAAGGGTTGAGGAGGAGATAAAGCATGAAAGGGAGATGGGGTTTAGAGGCTGGAGGAGGAAGGAAGTCACTTCCGACAGAAACGTAAATGCCTGGTTCCAAGTTTTAAATGACCTCTTGCCCCTCAAAGAACCCATCATCTTCTCTGCAAAGAACTCTGTGATAATTATGCGAATGGGACCCCAGAGCCATCACAGCATTCAAAAAAGAGACCAAGAGTTTTATGGACCGGAAAGGGTCCGCTAAAGTAGGGGCAAACTGAAGATCCAAAAACAGCTCCTTCTTGAGATCCTGAACTATTCTCAGCCCCTTACACATCAGGTCTTCATTTAATCCCCACACTGAACTAAGGAAAAGAGCAGAGGTTACACCATCTTCAACATTTAAGCAAGCAGGAAAGCGGAAGCCCAGGGCAATTACGGAACTGGCCCAAGGCAACAGGTGTGCTCAGTACTGAGGTCAGGACTTGACCCAGAGTCCGCACTGCTCTAACTGTCCAAATGCATGTCCACTGGCCTGAGGTTTTCATATGCCAGCACTCGTCCACTTCATCCTATTCAAGATTTGCCTTTCAGTGTTTTCCTGAGTTCTTACAACCTCACCAATCACCCAAGAAAGAATTAGAGGCTGACTCCACATTTGCAGTCTTTTTTCCTCCAAATATCAAAAACTGAATGGCGATGAAAGCCCTCAAATATTTAAACATCACTTCCCAGATCTAATGAGAAATTATTTCCCCTAAAACACTAGAAGCTAAAACCAACCCCAGAGCAGTTCCGTTCTGGCCAAAGACTAAACTCAGCCTTAGGGCAAATGAGAGTCCATACTGTATCCTTGCTAGATCTACCCTTCTCAAACTGAACACAAGCAAACAGAACTCCTGAGTGTCCCCTATCCTACCCACAGGCAGGTGCGTCCCCTGTGACCCTGGGATCCATAAAGGATGCCTCAGCCTCCCAGCCTACATACTCAAGAAGAGAACATTAAAAAAAAAAAAAAAAAGTAAAACTGAATCACTTTGCTGTACACCTGAAACTAACACAACACTGTAAATCAACTATATTTCAATTTTAAAAAAGTTTAAGCTATCCTTGGCCCCTCTTGCTTTCTCACCTCAGCATCCAACCCCTCAGCAATGTCCCTCCTCCCCACTCCAAATGTGTCCCTTTCTGCATTTCCCTTGTCCCCAACGTCCAGGCCCCCAGCATCTCTTGCCTGGACCGCCATGCTGTGCTCCTGTCTGCTTCCTGACCTGCTCCTGAAAATCTCATCTCCACACAGGAGCCAGAGTGAGCTCTTGAAAGTTGCAGACCGGGCCACCTCCCTGCCTAAAATCCTTCTGTCAAACTGTAACAGTCTTCAATCTTTCCCCTGCCTACAAGGCCACGTGTGATATGGCATCTGCCTGACTCTCCCCAGTCTCTGGGGTTTACTCTCCCCGTGGTACACTCATTCCATATGAAACTCAAAAAGTGGGTGAAAAGATTGTGCACTAGATTAAAATGTGAGTATCAGCAAAGACATTAGAGCCACACAAATTTCCACAAATACATGCCTTTATTTCACCATCTTTTATATATATATATATATGTATACATGTATATATATATATGATATATGTATCATATATATGTGAGAAGGAAATGGCAACCCACTGCAGTATTCTTGCCTGGGAAATCCCATGGACAGAGAAGCCTGGCGGGCAAAGGAGCGCGTGGGATCACAAAGAGTTGGATATGACGAACACTTTCACACTTTCATAAATGTATATGTGCCATGCCCTGTTGCTCGTGGGATCCTAATTTCCCAAACCGGAATCGAACCCAGGCCCACAGCAGTGGAAGCATGGAATCCAAACCACTGGACCACCGGCAAATTCCCTAAATATATTTTTAATCTATGAGCACCTACCTCCTTCTGAAACTGTGTTCATTTGTTAGAGGTATTTACACTTTAATGGGGCTTCCCAGGTGGTGCTCATGGTAAGGAACCCACCTGCCAATGCAGGCAGTGTGAGACAAGGATTTGATCTCTAAGTCAGGAAGATGCCCTGGAGCAGGGCATGGCAACCCACTCCAGTATTCTTGCCTGGAGAATCCCATGGACAGAGGAGCCTAGTGGGGCTACAGTCCATGGGGTTGCACAGAGTCAGACATGACTGAAGCAAGTTAGAATACATGTACTTTTTAATGCCATCCTACAAATCTCTACCATGCTATAATGTCTGAAATATTTTCTTCAAAGAACTATACTAATGCATTATAGAAACTCCTTCCTTTGGCCCATTTTTTGATTGGGTCGTTTATTTTTCTGGAACTGAGCTGCAGGAGTTGCTTGTGTATTTTTGAGGTTAGTTCTTTGTCAGTTGCTTCATTTGTTATTATTTTCTCCCATTCTGAAGGCTGTCTTTTCATCTTGCTTAGAGTTTCCTTTGTTGTGCAAAAGCTTTTAATTTTAATTAGGTCCCATTTGTTTATTTTTGTTTTTATTTCCAATATTCTGGGAGGTGAGTCGTAGAGAATCCTGCTGTGATTTATGTCGGAGAGTGTTTTGCCTATGTTCTCCTCTAAGAGTTTTACAGTTTCTGGTCTTACGTTTAGATCCTTAATCCATTTTGATTTTATTTTTGTGTATGGTGTTAGAAAGTGTTCTAGTTTCATTCTTTTAGAAGTGGTTGACCAGTTTTCCAAGCAGCACTTGTTAGAGATTGTCTTTTCTCCATTGTATATTCTTTCCTCCTTTGTCAAAGATAAGGTGTCCATACGTGCATGGATTTATCTCTGGGCTTTCTATTTTGTTCCATTGATCTATATTTCTGTCTTTGTGCCAGTACTATACTGTCTTAATGACTGTGGCTTTGTAGTAGAGCCTAAAGTCAGGCAGGTTGATTCCTCCAGTTCCATTCTTCTTTCTCAAGATCACTTTGGCTATTTGAGGTTTTTTGTATTTCCATACAAATTGTGAAATTATTTGTTCTAGCTCTGTGAAAAATACTGTTGGTAGCTTGATAGGGATTGCATTGAATCTATAGATTGCTTTGGGTAATATACTAATTTTCACTATATTGATTCTTCCAATCCATGAACATGGTATATTTCTCCATCTATTAATGTCCTCTTTGATTTCTTTCACCAGTGTTTTATAGTTTTCTATATATAAGTCTTTAGTCTCTTTAGGTAGATATATTCCTAAGTATTTTATTCTTCTCGTTGCAATGGTGAATGGAATTGTTTCCTTAATTTCTCTATTTTCTCATTATTAGTGTATAGGAATGCAAGGGATTTCTGTGTGTTGATTTTATATCCTTCAACTTTACTACATTCCTTGATTAGCTCTAGTAATTTTCTGGTGGAGTCTTTAGGGTTTTCTATGTAGAGGATCATGTCATCTGCAAACAGTGAGAGTTTTACTTCTTTTTTTCCAATTTGGATTCCTTTTATTTCTTTTTCTGCTCTGATTGCTGTGGCCAAAACTTCCAAAACTATGTTGAATAGTAGTGGTGAAAGTGGGCACCCTTGTCTTGTTCCTGACTTTCGGGGAAATGCTTTCAATACTAAACAGACATTTCTCCAAAGAAGACATACAGATGGCTAACAAACACATGAAAAGACGCTCAACATCACTTACTATCAGAGAAATGCAAACCAAAACCACAAAGAGGTACCGTTTCATGCCAGTCAGAATGGCTGCTATCAAAAAGCCTACAAACAATAAAAGCTGAAGAGGGTGTGCAGAAAAGGGAACCTTCTTATACTGTTGGTGGGAATGCAAAGTAGTACAGCCACTATGGAGAACAGTGTGGAGATTCCTCAAAAAAACTGGAAATAGAACTGCCATATGACCCAGCAATCCCACTGCTGGGCATACACACTGAGGAAACCAGAATTGAAAGAGACACGTGTACCCCAATGTTCATCGCAGCACTGTTTATAATAGCCAGGACATGGAAACAACCTAGATGTCCATCAGCAGATGAATGGGTAAGAAAGCTGTGGTACATATACACAACGGAGTATTACTCAGCCATTAAAAAGAATACATTTGAATGAGTTCTAATGAGGTGGACAAAACTGGAGCCAATTATACAGAGTGAAGTAAGCCAGAAAGAAAAACACCAATACAGTATACTAACATATATGGAATTTAGAAAGGTGGTAACGATAACCCTGTATGTGAGACAGCAAAAGAGACACAGATGTATAGAACAGTCTTTTGGACTCTGTGGGAGAGGGAGAGGGTGGGATGATTTGGGGGAATGGCATTGAAACATGTATAATATCATACAAGAAACGAATCGCCAGGATGCTTGGGGCTGGTGCACTGGGATGACTCGGAGGGAGGGTCCGGGGAGGGAGGTGGGAGGGGGTTCAGAACGGGGAACACGTGTATGCCCGTGGCGGATCCATGTTGATGTGTGGCAGAATCAATACAATATTGTAAAGTAATTAGCCTCCAATTAAAATAAATAAATAAAGTAAATAAATTTAAATTTAAAAAAAAAGAAACTCCTTCCTGAGGATTCCCCACCCCACTCCGATTATGTGGCACCCTCTCAGCCAATGAGAGCACCAAGTGTCCTGGACGTGCACTCCTAGGCGAGTCCCACACATGTAGCTTTCCCTCCTGCCATCCCTCTTTATGTCACCGGTCTTGTGTTCTGGCCACAATGCCTTCCTCAGGACGTGCAGATGAGGGTAAGAGCACTACAAATAAATTAAGGCAGAATATGATACTGAATGTTAAAATATAAGCTTTACTTGGGGATGTGCAAGCAGACACCAGAGTAAAAACTGTTGGTGGGTGGCTGGTGTGTTATCAACAGACAGCAGCCTCACCAAGGACTTCATGGCTGGAGATCCATCACTAGCTGCAGACAATTTGGGGGAAAAAAAACCGCAAAGGAACATGCCATGAGGCCCCCAAATGCAGGGAGCTTGACTCAGCCCAACTACTCACACCAAGGTGTTTCCCCTGGGGGGTGGGTGGTGAGGTTTCCTTCCACTTTTGAATCCTGTGTCCCCCTCCACTATGTGATGAAAAGATGCCTATGTGTTTTGCACACAGCAGGAGCTCCAAAGTAGCTGACCCAATGCCTGGCACATAGTAGGGCCTCCATAAAATAGTTCCTGAATAAATGACTGATAAGTGAATATTTTTCAAAGTTTCCATCTTTGTTCTCTTCCCTGTTCCTTTTCACTGGTCCAGATCCTCCTTTCTAAGACCCCTTGAGGAGGGAGAAGCATGCAGGCACAGCCATCACAGACGTTCTCCGGATCACTGATGCACCCTCAGCCACAGCTGGAAACAAACCCCAACGCTGAGACCCTGACCACTAGGAAGAGACGATGCTTTTGAAGGCAATGGTAGGCTTTGAGACCAATGCGTCTACTGTGGTAAGAACAAACAGTGGCAGCCAGCTATAACCCACAGTAAACAAATTCGATAAAGATGAGACTTCAGCAGTATACATAGTACATTTCACCTGTGTAGCCTGCAATCAAGTATGTGTTGTTGGTGCTGTTATTAGTATTATTATTGTTATAAATTTTGCCTCTTCGCAATCTGGCCTTCAACCTAAATACTCCAGAGGATTTAATTACACAAAAGCATGAGTTACTCCAATTTCCCCTAAATCCACTCCAAAGAACAAATCCTTTAATATACATTGCAGGTAAAATGCCATCCCCAAGTGAAGTAACTAATCCAGGGTAAAAGCTCTGTTGGCCTCATAAATCACTTCAGGGGGGAAAAAAAAGGAATTAAAGGTGATTGTCCAACACGCAAACCAAATGCTACACAAGCAAGGCACAGCCAGGTACCATTAACAAGGCAATTACCAGGACCTGAAATCAGATTCAGTCCTCTCATCTGTCTCCTCTTTGGCACTCTACCTATTCCCTTTTCAGCTTTCAAGAATTGACACTGGGGCTATTTTGGGAAATAAAAGGATTCAAAAGTTAAGGTGCAGCTTCCACTAACACAGTAGTAGATCCCCAAGGAAACTCTGGGAAAGTTCTCTGCCTAAAATATCAACTCAGTTTCCTTACTTAGGAAGTCACCCTTCTCCACCTGCAACGCAGGAGACCCTGGTACAACCCCTGGGTCGGGAAGATCCTCTGGAGAAGGAAATGGCTACCCACTCCAGTATTCTTGTCTGAAGAAGTTCATGGAAAGAGAAGCGTGGCGGGCTACAGTCCGTGAGGTAGCAAAGAGTCCAGACAAAACTGATCCACTAACACTTTCTCCTAGTAGAGCTTCACGTAAATAACTGCCTGCAGTTTCAGCTGGAAACAATCTGAAACTTACACAGGGAGAGACCGCCAAGTACTCTAGTAACTAGCAGAGATAAGCAATAGCTCCCGGGATGTGATGAAAATCTTGCAAGCATCCTTAAGAACCACAAGACCTCGTATTCAAGGGCTATTAAGGACCTGACACAGATCTCATCAGCAAACTCTCCAAAAAGTCCCATTCTCCTTGCATGAATATTGGTATTTTTGACTTGTTTTTGAAAAACTATACACACACACACACACACCTACACATAAATGCTGTGCCCCGTCTGCTCCTTTCAAGTGTTCCTTACTACCTCGGTCCACACACACCGCGACCCCTTGCCCTGGCACCCCTCCTTCCACGTGTCCCAACTGGGAGAGTAGAGTGAGCAGGCAACTTCAGGAAACACCTTAAGGGAGAAAATAACTTAAACAGCGAACTGCCCATTTCGAAAGGGGAGAGAGTGTCAAAGAAAAAACCACACTAAACTTCCGTCGCAGTGTCTCTCGGCCACCAACTGGGCGGGGGGCTAGCGCGCGCCCCGGAAACTGCCGAGGATAACTGGCTGATTTATGGGGGTGGTGGCGTCTTTAAACAACAAAGTTTTAAATGAACTAGGATGTAGACAGAATTGCTGTGATGGGGCCAGCTCTTACGTACAGGCATCGCGCACGCCCCTCTGCCCCCTACTCTCAGTCCTTCTCCAAGGGTGCCGGAAGCCGCTAGCCTGCAGGGCCCGGGGACCAGCGCGCTCGCCTGTCGCTCCAGTCCCTGCAGGTGCCAAGGCTCTCCTTCCTTCCCCACTACTGCGATGTGGGCCCGGGGTGGGGTCGCGGCGCACCTAGGGTAGCGGGGACGCGTGGTGGGCCCGGGTGCCGAGGCCGCCCCAGCTTGCCGGCGGCGCGATCGCGCGCGCACACACTCACACAGAGCAGCGCGCAGGGAGGGGCGGACGGCGGGCGCGTTACCTGTTCTGCCAGCCCTGGAGGAGGTTGGTGTATTTGCTGAGCACGCCCTCGAGCGCCGGCTCCCTCCGCCGGCCGCTGCCCCCGCACGGGCTAGCGGCTACCGAGCCCGGGCTGCTGCGGCTGCCCCCGCCTCCGAGCCCGGCGGCCGCCGACCTGCCGGAGACCCCCCGGCCAGCCAGAGAGCAGGAGGGTGAGGAGCCCGCCGAGGTGGCGCGGCTGCTGCTGCGGCTGCTGCTGTTGCTGCCCCCGCCGCTTTCCGCGCCCTGGGCTGCCCTCTCCATGGTCCGTGCGCGCCCGGGACGCGGGGGCCCGCCGCGGTGGCGGCCCCGGCGCTGGGGCTCCTGGCGCGGCGGCGGCGGCTACAGCTCCGGGAGCCCGGGCCGCGCGTGGCTGCTCCAAATCCCCGGGAAACGCCTGACTCATACAGGAGGAAGAGGAGGAGGAGGCGAGGAGCGCTGGGAAGGAAGCCAAAGGGGCTGGATGCAGCTGCGGCCGCCCCTCCCCCGTCGCGGCCCCGGCCCCTCCCTCCGCACTAGTTTGCCTGGCAAGTTCGGAGCGGGTGGCCGGTTCGGCCAGCCCTCCTCCAGGTCTTCCTTCTCTGCTTTCCAGTCCCCGGGGCCGCTCAGGCCCGGGGCTCGGGGCGCTCTTGAAGCCGATCCGCAGGGTGGGCACGCCCGGAATCCACACCCTGCCGCCCCCTCTCGATGGGAAGGTGCGAAAGGGAATCTCCGCGCGTTACTCCCCACCCCCGCACCCACCTCGGGACCTGGCGGGAGGAGCGGCCCCACCCACTGGGTCCACCCGGATATGGACCCGCCCGGCCTAACACCGGTCACACGCAACTCCTCTCCGTCTTCCGCACCGAGCCTGGGCCGGACACACGTACACGGTCACCTGGACATCGACCTCGCTGGCCGAGAGGAGGAACAGGGCTAGGAGGTCCTCCGGGCTCTCCTGCGCGTCTGGGAGGGGAGGGGAGAAGCCAGGTAAACTCTCCCGGGGCGTTTTTACCCATTGGAGTTATGACAAATGCACAGTGGACACCCGGGCCAGGATTTGAGTGGGGCAAGAGTACTCGGATTCCTGCAAGCGCCTCCTTCAGTTGAGTGTCCTGGACGCAGCTCTGGTCTCACCCTAATCCCTACACTGATGGACACACGTCAACCTAGCCAATCCAACCATATCTGGTGTTATCAAGACAGCACGATGCACTTGGGAATCAGAGGCTCCGAAATGGGTAAGACTGCACGGAAAGCAGGAGAGATCACAGATACCTACAAACAGAGCAAAGTATTCTGTGTATTGACTGTAACTTCTGCCCCCACCCCCAATGGAGGCACACGGAGCTGCAGCTGGGTTTCTAAATCTAAAGTTGAGTTGATGCTCTTCTGCAAAATTAGATGGGTTACACTCTCCACTGCACTCATCATTTTTGTGCATATAAATATCCAGTGCAATCTGGAAGTTTCTAAAAATTACCTAGAAAAGAGCTTTGAGGATCTTACCCTCCCCCAACACACACACACACACACATAAACACACACACACACGAAAACAAAAAGATTGATAGGTGGTCCCTATCTAGGAACTCATAACACAGGTAAATAATTCAACAGTTAAAAAATTACTAAATGGAATAGAGTCAGCTCTCATGGGGCCAGTTCTCCAAGCCTGACCCTTTTCTAGCCCCATATCCTTCCAGGAAGCTTTCAAAGGTGGTTCAGTTCTAGAAATTTTCATGGAGAAGCTTCTGGAACTGGTGAGACATGGTTGTGCCCCCAAATAAATTACAATCCCAAGTGTCCACACAGTATAAAAAGAGATAGCCGCGCCCCACCCGCCATGAGACTGCATGGTAGAAAGGACCAAACTTTGAAGCCAGACTGGGCTGAATTCAAATCTATGACCTTGATCAAGTGACCTCTTTAAGCCTTAGTCTTCTCACCTGCAAAAATGGAACTAATGTTACTAGTGGCTGGGATGAGAATGTTTATTTGGTTCAAAATATCATCTCTTCCCATGGGAGGAATATGTTCCCTCCATATGAACCTCAGGCTTGGCCATGGAATTCTTTTGGCCAGTGGACGGAACAGATGTAATAGATGCTACATCCAAACATAAGTCTAAGAGCCATCGTGTGGTTCCACCATCTTTCTCCCCCTCCTACTAGGGGAGCAGTGTGTCTCAGTTCAAGGCTGTCCTTCAAATTGGGTCCTGGATTAAGGAAATGTGTGACAGAGCTGGCCACATGCACAAAATCTTTGCTATCAGCTGCTGAGATTTCAGGAACCATTTTGTTACCACAGCATAACATTGCCTGAGCCAGCTGGTCTGTGTATGAGTGTGTGTGAAGCCCTTCATTGATATGAGGACAGGGAAGTGGGCACATACTGAGCCACATGTCAGTCATTACACCCCTAAACAGCACCCCTCATGGGGGCCTGCCACATGCAGGCTACAAGCAGGGAGGTGCCATCATCTTATTTCATATCACTGAACCTCAGCCACTACCACTTCATCCTACCCAGTCCACCTGTGACTGGATGAGCCATTGCAGCCAAGTTTCACTTTAGACTAAAAAATGAAGACCCTTGAGACAGCCCAGTTGCAGGAGAGAGGAGCTACTGCTGAAAGAAGTAGTCCAGGCCTGTGTCCTAGTCTGTGCAGGCTGCTAGAACAGAATACTACAGACTGGGAGCTTAGAAACGACGAAAATGTATCTCTAACAGTTGTGGAGTCTGGAAGTCCAAGATCAAAGAGCTAGCACAGTCAGGTTCTGCTGAGAACCCTCTTGCAGGCTTCAGATTTCTCATTGTGTCCTCAAGTGGCAGATGGGGCTGGGGAGGTCTGTGTTCTCTTTTATAAGAGCGCTGACCCCACCCTCATGAACTAAGCACCACCCCCCCAAAGGCCCCACCTCCTCATATCATCACATTGGGCATTGGGATTTCAGCTAGGCATTTGAGGGGACACAGATATCAGACCATAGCAACCAGGATGCACCGAGAGCAGGCCAGCTGTGTGGGATCAGACATGGCCAAGGAGGTAAGTTAGTGGCAAGAGGTGAATGGAACAGATGTGCTGCAAGAAGAAGCAAGACCGTGACCAAGATGGGAGCACACATGTCCCCACTCCTCTCTGCCTCTTCACCAGGCTTGAGCTTCTCGCCCATGGAATTGGGGGTTTTGTTATTATTGTTTTTTTTTAACTGAAGTATAGTCTATTTGGAGGGCTTCCCTGGTAGCTCAGTCAGTAAAGAATCTGCCTGCAGTGCAGGAGACCCGGGTTCGATCCCTGGGTTGGGAAGATCCATTGGTGAAGGAAATGGCAAACCACTCCAGTATTCTTGCCTGGAAAACCCCATGGACAGAGAGGCCTGGCGGGCTACAGTCCATGGGATCGCAAGAGTCAGACACAACTTAGCGACTAAACCACCATAGTCAATGTACAACGCTGGGTTAGTTTCAGGTGATTCAGTTTTACATATATATACATATTCTTTTTTGCATCCTTTCCATTATGGTTTATTACAGTATATTGAATATTGTTCCCTGTGCTACACAGTAGGGCCTAGCTGTTTATCTATTTTATTGATTTTTGTTATTTATTAATAAATTTATTAATTTATTATTGTATTAATTTTTATTGGCATGTGGTTGCTTTATAATGTTGTGTTAGTTTCCTCTGTACAGGATGTTTGTCTATTTTATATATAGTAGTTTGTATCCACTAACCCAGAACTCCTAATTTATTCCTTTCCCACCCCGTTTTCCCTTTGGTTACCATAAATGTTTTATGTCTTTGAATCTGTTTCTATTTCATAGATAGGTTCATTTGTATCATATTTAGATTCCACATATAAGTGATATCATATGATATTTGTCTTTGTCTGACTTATTTCACTGAGTATGATCACCTCTAGGTCAATCGATGTTGCTGCAAATGGCATTGTTTCATTTATGGCTGCTGCTGCTGCCGCTAAGTCACTTCAGTCGTGTCCGATTCCATGAGACCCCCATAGATGGCAGCCCACCAGGCTACCCCGTCCCTGGGATTCTCCAGGCAAGAACACTGGCATGGGTTTCCATTTCCTTCTCCAATGCATGAAAGTGAAAAGTGAAAGGGAAGTCGCTCAGTCGTGTCCGATTCTTTGCGACCCCATGGACTGTAGCCCACCAGGCTCCTCCATCCATGGGATTTTCCAGGCAAGAGTACACTTATGGCTGAGTAATATTCTATTGTGTATGTGTGTGTGTATATATATATATATATACACCATGCCTTTTTCTCCATTCACCTGTTGATGGACATTTAAGTTGCTTCCATGTCTTGGCTATTGTGAATAGTGCTGCTATTAACATTCGAGTACATGTAACTTTTCAAATTAGAGTTTTCTCCAGATATGTGCCCAGGAGTAGGATTCTTGGATCATTGGAGTTTTAAACAAAAAGTCACTTCTTCCAGAAAGTTTTCTTGACCCACTATAGTATAATAAATTGAGAAAAGATACCTGCAGAATTCTTTTCACATGAGAAAAACAGCTTGAGAACAAAAGACAATAAATTGGCAAACATATCTGTAAAGCTTACATACCCAAAACAAGGAATTTATTTCCTTAACTTACCCAGACTGCATAAATCATTAAGAAAAATACAAATGTAAATAGAACATCTGGAAATCTAACAGCCATCTTGGGCCATGTGAAGAATTTGGGAATGAAAGCCATACATGATGGGAACAAAAAGACAAACACCACACCTCTTCAAATAACAAGCAGAAACAGTCACCACCAGGAGGGAACCGACTACTCTAGCTTCTCCACATGGACCCAACGAGCTGGTCTGGAGTTTCCAGTAGTTGTTTTCAGAGCCCCTCCTCTAGCTGGGACTACCATTCTTGCCAGTGGCACATAAAGTCTTGGGAGAATGTTCATGGACCAGCAAGAGTAGGTAGTCACTAGAAGTTAACACAACACTGGAAATCAACTATACTTCAATAAAATAAATTTGAAAAAATAAAGAGTAGGTGGTCACTGACGTAGTCGGTCAGATGACATAAATGAAGCCACAAATGGAGAGAAATTTGTCATAACCAGATAACCCTCTGTTTCAACTTGCTCACATTTGTGTTAGCAGCAACTGATCTAATGTGTTCTCTGTACCGAGTAATAACAGTAACAGCTACTATTTATTGAGCAGTTACTATGTGTCAGGCACTGTGCCAAATGTGTAGTACACAGTAACTTGTTTAATCTTTACAACAACCACAAGAGTTGCATACAGTTACTCCTCCTGTGTTACAGGTGGAGAAAAACTGAATCAAAGAAATGTTAAGCAACACCCCCCTATAATGGAAAAGAATCTAATAATATATATAATGCATACATAGTAAAACTTGGTCGTTTTGCTGTACGCCTGAAAGTAACACAACAGTGTAAGTCAACTATTAATATATTTCAATTAAAAATTTTAACAAAAAACTTAGGGACTTACCTGGTGGTCCGGTGGTTAAGAATTCACCTTCCAATGTAGGGGACATGGGTTCAATCCCTGGCCCAGAAACTAAGCTTCCACTTGCCCAGGAGCAACTAAGCCCTGCACCACAACTAAGGCTTCTCACCACAACGCAGGTCCTGATTGCTGCAACTAAGACCCAGTGCGGCCAAAAATGAATAAATAAGGCTATTAAAAAATAAGAAAGATACATAGGAACAAACTTAAAATGTTACTAAAATATGTTTACAATATCTGGATTAAACCACTTTAAAAAAATAAAAAGCTTCCCTCCACCTTGCTGGAGCCAGAATTTGAGCCCAGACTGTTTGGCTAGTGAGCCTGAGTTCTTTACCACTGAACTGTTCCGCTTGCTTCATAATGGATCCAGTCTCCCTTCTTCTGCTTAATGAAGCCACTGAAAGCACAGCTCAGTGCCTGGAATTCCATTTCCTGTTATGTACTTTTGTTCATGTAGGAATTGCCTCTCCTGTCACCACTGGGAAGAAAAGCAGGGCAGGAGCTTGGGCCCCTAGCACCTAGCCACAAGGCCTGCATGCAGTAATCCTCAATAAATGCATATTGTTTGATGAATGCAGCCTGATTTTACTGCGGAAGAAACAAAAGGAGGAGCCAAGGGACTTGCCTGGCAGTGCAGGGGTGGAGACAGGCCTGGCGTGCTGCAGGGGCACAGGTTCGATCCTGTGGGGAGCTAAGATGGCACGAGCTGCAGGGCACAACCAAAACAGAAAAGGAGGAGCCAGTACTAACCCTGAACCCAGGTCTTCTGACGCCAAATCCACTGTTCTTGCAAATACAGCCTGCTGCCTGGGCTTCAGCTCTGGCGTGTCCACACAACATTACCATCTGGTGGGAAGATGAAAACACCCCAGTGAGAGCAGGGACAGCCCGCCACCCTGTAAATCAGCAGCTCCCCGAGGACCACCCTGAGGGTTACATCCAGGAAAATCAGATCACTACAAGGGTCACATGCAGCTTAGCATGTCATTTTATGGACATTCTTCCAAAATGGAAATTATGTCGTTTTGATGATTGATTTATTAAAATGGACGTTCATTTGTAAAGATTCATATACACAAAGAGACATTGTGGAAAGTGAAATATACCTGTAACACCTTCCCAGAGGAAACCACTGTTAATAATTTATATGTATATTCTTCCAGACACTTTTCTATGCAGAAATATAGCTACAGACTGTCTTACTCAAAAACACGGTCATACTGGGAATTCCCCGGCGGTCTGATGGTTAGGACTCTGAGCTTCCACTGCAGGGGAACTGGGTTCAATCCCTGGTTGGGGAACTAAGATCTTGCAAGCCACACAGTGTGGCCAAATAAATAAATAAAGACTCATGCTGTAAAATACATGCTTTCTAACGTGCTTCGTTGACTAAAGTATATGATATAGAGAGGTCCTGTTAGAGCTCTATCATCTATATGTATCATCTACATATCAGCTGTATATTTGTAAAAGTTTCAGAGTATTATTCTGTATATGTGCACCCTCATTTAATCATCCCATTAGTGAGGCACTCTGTAGTGTTTCAAACTTTTGCTATTATAAAAAAAAAAGTTCCTAAAATAACCTTGTACATTAGTTAAATTATTTCCTTAGAGTAATATACTGGAATTGTAATGACTGGGTCAAACTGCCTATTATAAACATGGCTCATGTATGACAAAATTCTCCCAGAAAGTCTGAATCAGTTTTCATTCTGCTGCTCATGTCTGGATCTCCTCGAGTGTTTGAGCAATGGCTGAATGGTCTAGGTTGGCCGTGGCTGGGACAGCTGGCTTCTCTGTCTTCACCAGGGTCTTTCATTCCCTGGGAACCTCACCTGGGCTTGTTCTCGGGGTACGGAGAGGGTTCCAGAGACAGGAAGCGTGCAGAGCCTCTGGAAGCCTGGTCTGGGGACTGGCACAGGGTCACTTCTGTCGAATTTCCACAAAGGTGCTGACTTCCCGAGACATCCAGGGAGGGGTCCACATGGCAATGTTCCAGGTTCCCATGGTAACTTAAAGGAAAACTTCCACCTTGTCCACATCCCTTCAGGTCCTACAAGTAAAAGAGGAAGATATCTTCATATTCCTTGTAGCAGGAACCCAAAGAAAGCTGTTCTTCCTCAGACTCTTAGAAAATAAAAAAAGGTCCATGAAAAATAAACAGTTTCTTTAAAAACAAAAAACAGTGCTGAACAATTGGACATTTGTATGCCAAAAAGTCAGAACTGGACATGGAACAACAGACTGGTTCCAAATAGGAAAAGGAGTACATCAAGGCTGTATATTGTCACCCTGCTTATTTAACTTATATACAGAGTATCATGAGAAACGCTGGACTGGAAGAAACACAAGCTGGAAACAAGATTGCTGGGAGAAATATCAATAATCTCAGATATACAGATGACACCACCCTTATGGCAGAAAGTGAAGAGGAACTCAAAAGCCTCTTGATGAAAGTGAAAGTGGAGAGTGAAAAAGTTGGCTTAAAGCTCAGCATTCAGAAAACGAAGATCATGGCATCCGGTCCCACCACTTCATGGGAAATAGATGGGGAAACAGTGGAAACAGTGTCAGACTTTATTTTTCTGGGCTCCAAAATCACTACAGATGGTGACTGCAGCCATGAAATTAAAAGACGCTTACTCTTTGGAAGGAAAGTTATGACCAACCTAGATAGCATATTCAAAAGCAGAGACGTTACTTTGCCAACAAAGGTCCGTCTAGTCAAGGCTATGGTTTTTCCTGTGGTCATGTATGGATGTGAGAGTTGGACTGTGAAGAAGGCTGAGCGTCGAAGAATTGATGCTTTTGAACTGTGTTGTTGGAGAAGACTCTTGAGAGTCCCTTGGACTGCAAGGAGATCCAACCAGTCTATTCTAAAAGAGATCAGTCCTGGGTGTTCTTTGGAAGGAATGATGCTAAAGCTGAAACTCCAGTACTTTGGCCACCTCATGTGAAGAGTTGACTCATTGGAAAAGACTCTGATGCTGGGAGGGATTGGGGGCAGGAGGAGAAGGGGACGACAGAGGATGAGATGGCTGGATGGCATCAGTGACTCGATGGACGTGAGTCTGAGTGAAACTCCGGGAGTTGGTGATGGACAGGGAGGCCTGGCGTGCTGCGATTCATGGGGTCGCGAAGAGTCAGACACGACTGAGCGACTGATCTGATCTGATGCCAAAAAAATCAAGAAACCCATACTTCACACTTTATTCAAAAATGACCTCAAAAGTGATCAAAAACTAAAAGGTGAAACATAAAAACGTTAACTTTTAAAAGAAATCATAGGATGAACTTCCCTGGCAGTCCAGTGGGTAACAATCCAGCTGTTAATGCAGGAGACTTGGGTTCAATCCCTCGTCTGAGATGATTCCACATGCTGGAGAGCAGCTACATGCAGCGCAACCACTGAGCCCACACACCACAACTGCGGAAGCCCAGGCACCTAGAGCTGGTGCTCCCCAAGAGAAGCTGGTGCTCCCCAAGAGAAGCCACTGCAGCGAGAAGCCAGCACATAGCAATGAAGAGTAGCTCGGGGCAACTAGAGAAAGCCCACGCAACACCATGAAGACCCAGTGCAGCCAAAAGCAAATAAATAGAATTTTTAAAAAGGAAAAGTATAGAAGAAATCTTTATGAACTGGGGTTAGGAAAACAGAACAAAGAAAGTCGCATTACCTTTTATGAAGAGTGAAGGTCTATGGGGAGGCAGAACCAAGGGTTTGGAGGAGGAGTCGGGGACCAAAGAAGATTATTCCCAGGTCTAGAGAAGCAATCAAGGAACTTGAAATGGGCTTACAACTTGCTGACTGGATTCTAGAATCACCATGGACCACTGGTTCCTTCCTGCCTCCCATTCGCCGTTTTTGAACAGGAGTATCAGGGGAGTTATCCTGTGTCTGGTGTCTTTTGACCGCTGTGGAGGAGGGAGAGGGCAGACAACCTTTCTCCAGGTGCACAGGTTGCAGCAATGAACTCAAGGAGCTCATCTTATTAGGGAGCTACCCTAATCACCCTCTCCTTTCCTAGACCCAACTCAGAGGACACGATTCTGGACTTCAAGCCGGTGCAGCAATGGGAGGAGAGTCTTGGAGGTCCTTGAGTGGATGAGTGTATTCTGCATGTGGGAGGAATATAAATAACTTGTGGCCAGACTATAGTGGTTTCAAAGATATGTCTACAAATTCTGTAATAATAGGACTTCCTGGTGGTCCAGTGGCTAAGACTCTGCCACTCCCAATACACGGGGCCCAGGTTCAATCCCTGGTCATGGAACTAGATCCCACATGCCACAACTAAGACCCAGCACAGCTAAATAACAACTTTTTTTTTTTTAATTCTCTCAAGAGGTGGAGCTTAATTCCTCTCCCCTTGGGTGTGGAATGGACTTAGTGACCCACTTGTAGTGCAGAAAACATTGGCAGAAGTGATGAGCCATCAAGCCCAAGGTTATGTTATAAAAAGGCAGTGGTTCTTGTCTTAGGTGAATGTTCTCTCTGTCTCTCTCATCACTCACACTAGAGAAGCCAGCTGCCATGTCATAAGGACACCCAGGAAGCCTACAGAGAGGAATTAAAGCATGCCAGCCACTATGTGAGTCATCTTGGAAGCAAGTCTTTAGAGGCCAGCTGACCGCCACATGAGTGACCTTGGAAGTAGGTCCTCCCTGGCCAAGCCTCAGGACGAGTATAGCCCTGACAGGCAGCTTGGCGGCAACCTCATGAGAGACCCTGAGCCAGAACTACCCAGCTAAGCCACTTCCAGATTCCTGACCTTCAGACACTGAAAGACAATAAGACTTTTTACTTTAAGCCACTAAATTTGGAATAATTTGTTACCCAGCAGTAGATAACTAAGACAGATGGATACCTTGAAACTTGTCATTTTCTCATGTTTATCTCTGTTTCCTTCTTGCTACTGTTGACCAAATTTTCCATATTCTGAAGCTATGAAGCAGGGAAAATAACAGAATTCAGGGCAGACTAAAAGAAAATAAAAAGATATATCCGTGGCAAAGGCATAGACACATAGAAAAATGCAACCAAATAGAAAATCTAGAAATAATACTACAGAATAGCCAATTGACTTTTGATAGAAGTGCAAGCACAATTCAGTGGTGCCTTCTGTATTAGTCTCCTGTTTCTGCCATAAAATATCACCACAAACTTAGCGGCTTTAAAACAACACAAAATTATTATGGCAATCAGAAATCAAAAAATGGGTCTCACTGGCTATAATTAAGGTGTTGGCAGACAGGAGCATGTTTTTTTATGAAGGCTCCAGGAGAGAATCAGTTCCCTGCCTTCTCCAGCTTCTAGGGGTCCCTGTATTCCTTGGCTCGTGGCCCCTTCCAGCAATGGCCTCACACCAACCTCTGCCTCCAGCATCTCACTTCCTTCTGATTCTGACTCTCCTGCGTCCCTCTTAGAAGCATCCTTGTGATTAAACTGAGCCTACCTGGGTGATCTTTTCAACAAATGATTGAAACATTTGTTGGAACAACTGAACATTCATACGCAAAACAATATATATGAAACTTACCTACATCTTATACAAAAGTTAACTCAACATGGATCATAAACCAAAGTGTGGAAGGTTAAACTTTTAAACTTTAGAAAGAAAATATAGGAGAAATCTTTGTGAACCTGGATTAGGAAAATAGTTCTTAGACACCACATTGAAAGCACGATCTGTAGTTAAAAATTGAAAACTTGACTTTATCAGAAAAAAGTCTGCTCTGCAAAGACACTGATAAGGGAACTTCCCTGGTGGCCCAGTGGCTAAGACTCCTCACTCCCAATGCAGGGGACACAGGTTCGATCCCTGGTCAGGGAACTAGATCCCAAATGCCGCAACTAGGAGTTTGCGTGCTGCAACTAAAAGATCCCACATGCGGCAACTAAGACCTGGCACAGCCAAATAAATAAACACATTTTTAAAAAGGAACTACTAAGAGAATCAAAGGACAAGCCACAGGCTGGGAAAAATATTTGCAAGTCACATATCCACGAAAGGACTTGTCTCCAGAATATGTAAAGAATTCTCAAAATATAGAACTAAGAAAATAAACAGCCTTATTTTTTAAATGGTGAAAGATTTTAATAATCATCAAATAAGGCACACAGATAGCAAATAAGCACATTAAGAGATGCTCAACATCATTAGTCATCATTAGTTGCTCAGTAACGCCCAACTCTTCCCTGTCCATGGAATTCTTCAGGCAAGAATACTGGAGTGGGTAGCCATTTCCTTCTCCAGAGGATCTTCCCGACCCAAGGATCAAATCCCAGTCTCCCCCACTGCAGGCAGATTCTTTACTGTCTGAACCACCAGGGAAGCCCATTAGTCATTAGGGAATGCAAATTAAAACTACAGTGATATACTACATGCCTATTAGCATGGCACACACACGCATACACACTCACACCACAAAAAAACTAATGATTCCAAGTGCTAGTGAGGAATTAGAGTAATTGGAATGCTTGTACATTGCTGGTAAGAATAGGACCGCCACTTTGGAAAATATTTTGGCAGTTTTTTCTAAAGTTACACTTATCAAGTGAAATAAGACAGAGAAAGACAAAGACTGTATGGTTTCACTCGTGTGTATAATAAAAGAAATTTTCACATATTGAGTTATAGGGATGTCATGCGAACATAAAAATAAAACATGAGTTCACTTAAATGTCATGCTGACTGAAATAACCTGTTTTGGAATACTAAACATACATTGTACATTTTCTTTAATTACTAAAGGAAAGGGCACATAGACTAGAAGTAAAGAATGTCCATGTTAAAAATAAAGATTAAATGCCCGCTTTGCTTGGACACAAATGCTGGTTCTCCTTTGGTGATAAGACTCGTTTCCCAGGCACCAAGGCCATGCTGACTCCCTGTGCGCATGCTGACCTGTTGTTCTGGAACCTTGAAGGAATGTATCCTTGACTTGTTTGATGTTCTTCGTTCTGACAAGATATAAAACTGTGCTGAAAACCCAGCTTCTCCAGAGAAGTTTCTCAGAGTTACCTCAGAGTCTGTTTTCTGGGCTATAGTCCTCAGTTTGGCTAAATAAAACTCTTTTCTATTCCTATTACAGATTGTTTATTGGTTACTGTCAACAACATGTGTAATATTAAAAAAAAAAACAAAACCTAACAAACAGCAGGGTTCTACTATACAGCACAGAAAACTATATTCAATATCCTATGATAAACCATAATAGAAAAGAATCTTTTTAAAAAGAATGCATATCTATGTATAACTGAATCACTTTGCTATACAGCAGAAATTAACACAACTCTTTAAATCAACTACACTTCAATAAAAGAATTGGTTTAAAAAACTAACAAAACAAAATACATGAATAAATCAAACCAAACAAAAACAAACAAATGCATACAGAGAACAGAGTGATGGCTACCATGGTGGGAAGCGGAGGCTGGAAGGGAGAGTGAAATGGGTAAACAGGATGGAAACCAAATTTTTGGTGGGGAGCACACTGTGGGGCATTCAGAAGTAGAAATACAATGTTGCCCACATGAAACATATAATATTATAAATTGATGTTATTTAAAAAATAAACACATACATAAATAAGCAAGTAAAAGAACAACAAAAACAACATACAACCTAGTTATCCCACTTCGGATATTTATTTCGGTGTAACAAAACTCTATGTTCACAATAAAACCTCTAGATGAATGTTTACTGCTGCTTGATTCATAAACATCAAAACATGGAAACAACCCAACTGTCCCTCAACTGGGGAATGAACTCAAAACAAAACTGATACTTTCATACAAGGAACAACTAACTACTCAGCAATAAGGGAGAGCAATTATTGATCCCTGCAACCGCACAAGTGAATCTCAAATGCATTCTGCTAAGAGAAAGAAACCAGACTCACATACTGTGATCCCATTTGTAGGACATTCTGGAAAAGTCTAAATTATAGGGACAAGAAACAGATCAGTGGTTGCCAAGAGGTAGGGGTGGAGCCAGGGCCTGGCTACAAAGAGGTAGCTGGAGAGAAATTTTCTTGAGGGAGGTGGGGTGATGGGACTGCTCTTTATGAGGATTGGTGGTGGATACAAGAACTCTATGCACTTGTCAAAGCTCATAGACTGTCCACCAAAAAAGAGTGAATTTTATTCAATGTAAAAGTTTTAAGCAAATTTTTTAAAAGAAGGAAAAAAAGATATATGAGGTCAAGGGTCACCCTCATGTCGGGGAATATGTTCCCTATGTCAGAGAATAGAAGGACAAATGGATGGAAGGAAGGACAGATGATGGATGGATGAAATGAAGGAAGGAAGGATGGGTGGATGGATGGATGGATGTCTATCTACGGGCATATTTATTCACTGCTCAAATTGTTAGGTTTCCCAGGCCTTTTAGGAAGGAGGGCCAGTGTCTTTTCTACACACTATCCTCAGTTTACAGTACAGTGAGTGTCTGAGGATAAATGAGATACCAAATGTGAAAATCCTTTATAAATTGAAATTTCAATACAAATGCCTGCTGTGTTACTGCTAGAGAAAGAAACAATCTAGATATTCATTTTTTCTGCAACAATATTGAGGCTCCTGAAGGGCCACGAAACAAATACCCCAGGTTAAAAAAATCCATAGACCATACACAAAAATAAACTCAAAATGGATTAAAGATCTAAACGTAAGACCAGAAACTATAAAACTCCTAGAGGAGAACATAGGCAAAACACTCTCTGACATACATCACAGCAGGATCCTCTATGACCCACCTCCCAGAATATTGGAAATAAAAGCAAAAATAAACAAATGGGACCTAATTAAACTTAAAAGCTTCTGCACAACAAAGGAAACTCTAAGCAAGGTGAAAAGACAGCCTTCAGAATGGGAGAGAATAATAGCAAATGAAGCAACTGACAAACAACTAATCTCAAAAATATACAAGCAACTCCTACAGCTCAATTCCAGAAAAATAAATGACCCAATCAAAAAATGGGCCAAAGAACTAAATAGACATTTCTCCAAAGAAGACATACAGATGGCTAACAAACACATGAAAAGATGCTCAACATCACTCATTATCAGAGAAATGCAAATCAAAACCACTATGAGGTACCATTTCATGCCAGTCAGAATGGCTGCGATCCAAAAGTCTACAAGCAATAAATGCTGGAGAGGGTGTGCAGAAAAGGGAACCCTCTTACACTGTTGGTGGGAATGCAAACTAGTACAGCCACTATGGAGAACAGTGTGGAGATTCCTCAAAAAACTGGAAATAGAACTGCCTTATGATCCAGCAATCCCACTACTGGGCATACATACTGAGGAAACCAGAATTGAAAGAGACACGTGTACCCCAATGTTCATCGCAGCACTGTTTATAATAGCCAGGACATGGAAGCAACCTAGATGTCCATCAGCAGATGAATGGATAAGAAAGCTGTGGTACATATACACAATGGAGTATTACTCAGCCATTAAAAAGAATACATTTGAATCAGTTCTAATGAAGTGGATGAAACTGGAGCCGATTATACAGAGTGAAGTAAGCCAGAAAGAAAAACACCAATACAGTATACTAACGCATATATATCGAATTTAGAAAGACGGTAACAATAACCCTGTATACGAGACAGCAAAAGAGACACTGATGTATAGAACAGTCTTTTGGACTCTGTGGGAGAGGGAGAGGGTGGGATGATTTGGGAGAATGGCATTGAAATACATATAATATCATATATGGAACGAGTCGCCAGTCCAGGTTCGATGTACAATACTGGATGCTTGGGGCTGGTGCACTGGGACGACCCAGAGGGATGGTATGGGGAGGGAGGAGGGAGGAGGGTTCAGGATGGGGAACACATGTATACCTGTGGCGGATTCATTTTGATATTTGGCAAAACCAATACAATATTGTAAAGTTTAAAAATAAAATAAAATTTTTAAAAATCCATAGAAAGATGCAGTGATATGAAGGGGGTGCGATGAATGCTGAAGGCACCTGCAGTAGAAAGCCACCATTAACGACAATCCACGACATCCCCTTCAACCTGCCACCTGACAAAATGCTCTATGGAGCCTTGGAAACAGAGGATGAAGCCCATCTTAGCATTTTCTTGAAAAGGAAAATGAAACCCAGAAAGAGGAGGAGACTTTCCCAGGCTCACACTGTGAGATGGTGATAGAATCGGAGCCCCAGTCTCCTGCTGAATGTTCTTCACTGGAGTCATTTCAATTCAGTTTTATTAATAAGTGGTATGCAAAATCCAACTTCCCAGTGGCTGAGCCTTTATAACCAGACTGGCAGATCATTGAAACAGGCAAAATATGCCAGAGATGTAAAATAAGATCAAACAATGTAGCATTCGTATAAAGAAAACATCTATCCCAGGAAACCTTCTAACTGAAAATTGTGACTTTCTTTTTGCTACAATCTGTCCGGGAGGATGTGGTTTCTCTCTTCGCTCCCATGTAAGAGAACAATGACACGATTGTGGGCTATTTTATTAATACTTGGAGAGTTTCTCAACCTCCTAACTTGAGCCCTTCTCTGCCTCTAAATATAAGCCAACCTATGTTCTGATCTGAAGAATTTTTTCAAGATACAAATTTCTGAGGAATAAAGGGGGTCGGTGGACATTAAAGCTTTTATCCACAAATCTAAGGATTGGTTTCCACAAAGTTTCAAAAAGAAAGAAGACCACTGTCCAGGAAATCTGTAATGTATCTTTGTACTCCCCAGTCATGGGAAAGAGAGGCATTCTAGACAGGAGGTACTGCCACATACTGACGTTTCTTTTTGGATTAATCTTAACATTCGAGTGGATCTCAGTAGGTTAAAACTACCGAAGAAAGAACACAAATGTGCCTGAAGCAGAAGACCAAAAAGCAGTAAACAGAAACCCCCGCACGCCACTCCAGAGGGTGCAGAACTCTGAAAATAAAAACCAACAAACATGAACCTAGAGATTACCACACTAAGCAAAGTCAATCAGGAGAAAGACAAACACTGTAAGATACCAGTTACGTGTGGAATCTAAAATATGACACCAGTGAACCTACCTGGAAAACAGAAACAGACCCACAGACATAGAGAACAGAACTGTGGTTCTGGGGTGGGGGTGGCAGAGGGAGTCGGCGATTAGCAGATGTAAACGAATACATACAGGATGGATAAATGGCAAGTTCCGACTGTACGGCACAGGGAGTTACATTCAACATGCTAAAACAACGACAAACAGAAACTTGACAAGTATCTCTGGACAGGTAGAAAGCTCATTGTGAAAACTTCATTCCAGATAACCGTGAACTTGTGAATCTTGGAGAACTGAAGCAAAACTAAGGGCTTCTTCCCTTCTCCGCACAAGACTCACCATTTACAATGGGACAGGAGCCCAAAGCAAAGAAGTGATCATGGAGAGTCATCTTGATGCAAAGGTAGGTGCTTTTATTTATAGATATCATGCCCTTTCTACAGCTGAATGGTTTACTTCCTGATGAGACACATTTAGGATCATCATATGCTCGAATTTACTGGCAGACATTATGCAGTAAATTATTTCTGGCTATAAAAGCAAGCCTGATTTATGTGCCTAGCACAGCCCCGTAAGTATGACTATTACAGTGGCAATAGACAGTGTTTAAGTCCTAATAGTCTCTTCATAATCACTTATGAACATCACTCATTTTTAGAGACAGGAGTTAGTGAATTGGCAGATGTCAGACAGAAGGAGAATTCTGTATTTTGCTTCCCATATCAAATAGCCTGCTTATAACAGATTCATTGGACAAACATCTTGGGATGGGAGCTCAAAGGGCTGTGGCTTATTGGCACCTGGGGTCCAGAGGACTTGCGTGTGCGTGCAGCTTTGCCTCTTCCTTGCCACAGAGGGAACCAACCCTCTCTCTCGGAGCCCCAGTGTTTTCATTGGAAAAATATGGATGCTGTTTTAAGGTTCAAATAAGGTATTTTATGTTATGCTTTGTGAACTGTAGAGTTTTGAAAAAAATAAGAGGACATGTTTGGGTTTTTGTTTTCCTTTCAGCATCTCCCCCCCAATAAAAAGGAAGATGGAATCAAGTGACACCCCCATCAGCACACCTCTCCACTGGTGGTTCAGCCCAGCAAATGAAAACTACTCACAAAATATTCCACATTAATGCTGAGGCAGTTGATGTCTTGCTGCCAAGAGAGAACGGTTAACAGTCAGAACCGGAGCAGAGTTGTTTGTTTACAACTCAGAAAGAGAACTCCACCAGTATATGAATTTGGGATTGCGTGCATTGAGATACTTCATTCTCACCAGCAGAACCCATAAGGAGTCTGGGACTTCCCTGGTGGTCCAGGGGCTAAGACTGTGCTCGCCATGCACAGGCCCAGGGTTTGATCCTGGTCAGGGAACTAGATCTCACATGCTGCAACAAAAGACCCGCATGCCACAACAAAGATCCAAGACCCTGTGTGCACAACAAACCCTGCACAGCCAAATACATAAATAGGTATTTTTTAAAAGAGCCCATGGCGATTTTCAGTCACCTTATCTGATTCACTGGATATTTTCCAAGAATTTTGATACAGAAATGACAAATGTGGCAATTTGGATTTCCTATTTTATAGCTGTTATTTCTAATTGGCTACCCATTAATTCAGTCCATATTGGGAACTCTGCCTGTTCCCTCTCTGGCTCTAGTCTCCTTTCTCTGATTGTTCTTTAATGACCCAACTCTCTCACTTTTTCTGCTCTTAGAGTTCTTCCCCCTTTGGTTAGATATGCACCATTATTGGAGAGTTTCCAACTATCTCAGTTCTTTTTCTACTGTTTTGGATAAATAAAATTTATTTTTCCAAATGAGGGTACCTATCAGCTTTGGATAGTCATTTGCACTTTAGTATAAATGAACTTTTAATATCTATGTAGCTTATTTGCATTCATAAGAAAACGCAAGGTCGAGGAAGGTGCATGAAAGAGAAAATAGGGCATAATTTGCAAAATTCAAATCAGTCAGATGTGGATGATAATCTCCTGGAGAAGGTCTAATTTTTATTTTTCACTTAGTCTCTGCTCTGCTCTCAGCGTTGCTCTGGGTCTTACAGGCTTGATCAGCTCTCTCTCCTCTGTTCTCTGGATGATATTATTTTAACTCCAGCAACGGTCTGTGTCTAGGCTTCAGTAGCTACCTGGGTGTGGCACCTGCAAAAGTCTCCTTTTCTCTGCCTTGCTGGCCTCCCCCTCACTGCGTTCCACATCAATGGTGATGACGTGACCCCCACTGTTTTCTTTCTTTTCAATAAATGTGATTATCTATGTATGCTCTAAGCGGTTTTTTGGGTTTTTTCCCCCAAAAAAGGGTACAAAATCCTTTTTAAAAATCATAAGCCGTTCATCTATCTTGCTGTGGGTTTCAGAAAACCCGGCTCTCTCAACTATGTCCCAGTGTCAGGAATAGGTTCACTACCCTGACAGCTTTGCACTTCCCAGGGCACACCCACTTGCCAGGGAAATAAGACCCACACAGCAGGCTATTTTATAAGGGAACTCGCCAATTTGACTCTTTAATTTTACTGCTGTCATAAAGGCTGGCCCTAAAGACAGGGCATCAAAGGGATCGTTCGATTCCCTCACTGGAGATCAGTGCTGAAATACTCTTGAGAGGCCTCTTCAAGACTAATTCTCTTTCCCTTTAAACAGATAAGCTGTGGCCTCAGCTGTTTCTCAAGGTCTGAGTCACATGGTCTAATGATTATCTTTGTGGGAGAGATTATGTCCCTATCAGAAATTTCAGCCTTCATTCTGCCTTCCCTAATTGTACCACGTTATTCTATTTGAGGCTTTCTTCCTGTTCCTGGTGAGTGGTGTTCATTTTCCTGGGTCTTATTCAAGCATCGGCCTCCCTCTCCACCCTCTCCCTTTTCACTGTGCCATGGTCGTTCTGGTCAGATGACTTATCACTCAAGATACAGGAGGAAAATTAAGATCAGAGTTATTTACAAACTTCCATTATAAAATGTGCTTACAAAACCAAAGGTCATGATACAATACATAGATAATCCTAAAGATGACCGAGAAAACTACTAGAACTAATCAATGATTTTGGCAAAGTTGCAGGATACAAAAGTAACACAGAGAAATCTGTTGCATTCCTATATACTAACAATGAAAGATTAGAAAGAGAAATTAAGGAAACAACCCCATTTACCATCGCAACAAAAAGAATAAAGTAACTAGGAATGAATGTACCTAAAGAGGCAAAAGACCTGTACTCGGAAAACTATAAGATACTGATGAAAGAAATCAAAGATGACACAAACAGATGGAGAGATATACCATGTTCTTGGATCAGAAGAATCAATATTGTGAAAATAATTATACTACCCAAAGCGATCCACAGATTCAATGCAATCCTTATCAAATTACCAATGGCATTTTTCACAGAATTAGAACAAGAAATTTTATAATTTATGTGGAAACACAAAAGACCCCAAATAGCCAAAGCAATCTTGAGAAAGAAAAACAGCTGGAAGAATCAGGCTATGGACTTCAAGCTATACTACAAAGCTATAGTCATCAAGACAGTATGGCACAAAAACAGAACTATAGATCAACAGAGCAGGATAGAAAACCCAGAGAAAACCCAGGGCACCTGCGGTCACCTGATCTATGACAAAGGAGGAAAGGATACACAATGGAGAAAAGACAGTCTCTTCAATAAGTGGTGATGGGAAACTACATGTAAAAGAATGAAATCAGAACACATCCTAACAGCATACACAAAAATAAACTCAAAATGGATTCTTTAATATAAATGTAAGGCCAGACACTATAAAATTCTCAGAGGAAAACACAGAACACTCCTTGACATAAATCACACCAAGATCTTTTTTGACCCATCTCCTGGAGTAATGAAAATAACAAAAATAAACAAATAGGACTACTTAAACTCAAAAGCTTTTGCATAACAAAGGAAAAACAATAAACAAAAACAAAAAGATAACCCACATATTGAGAGAAATATTTGCAAATGATGTGACCGACAAGGGATTAAGCCCCCAAATTTGCAAGTAGCTCACAAGGCTCAGGGCTTCCCTGATAGCTCAGTTGATAGAGAATCTGCCTGCAGTGCAGAAGACCCCAGTTCAATTCTTGGGTCAGGAAGATCTGCTGGAGAAGGGGTAGACTACCCACTCCAGTATTCTTGGGCTTCCCTTGTGGCTCAGCTGGTAAAGAATCCACCTGCAATGCGGGAGACCTGGGTTCAATTCTTGGGTTGGGAAGATCCCCTGAAGAAGGGAAAGGCTACCTACTCCAGTATTCTGGCCTGGTGAATTCCATGGACTGTATAGTCCATGGGGTCACAAAGAGTCGGCCATGACTGAGCACTTTCACTTTCACATGAGGCTTAAAATCATCAAAACAAACAACCCCATCAAAAAATGGGCAGAAGACCTAAACAGACATTTCTCCAAAGAAGACATACAGATGGCCTAGAAGCACAAGAAAAGATGCTCAACATCACTAATTATTAGAGAAAAGCAAATCAAAACTACAATGAGGTATCACCTCACACTGGTCAGAATGGCCATCATGAAGAAATCTGCACACAATAAATGCTAGAGAGGGTGTGAGAAAAGAAAATCCTCTTACACTGTTGGTGGGAATGTAAATTAATACAGCCACTATGGAGAACAGTATGGCGGTTCCTTAAAAGACTAAATAGAACTCCATAAGATCCAGCAGTAGTATTCCTGAGCATATAACCACAGAAAACCATAATTCGAAAAGACATATGCACCCCAATGCTCATTGCAGAACTATTTACGGTAGCCAGGACATGGAAGCAACCTAAATGCCCATCAACGGAGGAACGGATAAAGAAAATGCGGTACATATATACAACGGAATGTTACTCGTCATAAAAAGGAATGAAATTGTGCCATTTTCAGAGGCATGGATGGACCTAGACACTGTCATATAGAGTGAAGTAAGTTAAACAAACATTGTATATTAACGCATTATGTGGAATCTAGAAAAATGGTACAGATGAACCTATTTGCAAAGCAGAAAGAGAGATGCAGACGTAAAGAACAAACATATGGCCACAAGGGGGCAGGCGGGGTTGGGATGCATTGAGAGACTGGGATTGACATATATACACTACTGATCTGTTCAGTTCAGTTCAGTCACTCAGTCGTGTCCGACCCTTTGTGACCTCATGGACTGCAACATGCCAGGCCTCCCTGTCCTTCACCAACTCCTGGAGCTTATTCAAACTCATGTCCATTGAGTCAGTGATGCCATCCAACCATCTCATCCTCAGTCATCCCCTACTCCTGCCTTCAATCTTTCCCAGCATCAAGGTTTTTTCAAATGAGTCAGCTCTTTGCACCAGGTGGCCAAAGGATTGGAGTTTCAGGTTCAGCATCAGTCCTTCCAGTGAATATTCAGGACTGATTTCCTTCAGAATGGACTGGTTGGATCTCCTTGCTGTGCAAGGGACTCTCAAGAGTCTTCTCCAACACCACAGTTCAAAAGCATCAATTCTTCAGCGCTCAGCTTTCTTCATAGTCCAACTCTCACATCCAAACATGACTACTGGAAAACCCATAGCTGTAACTAGATGGACCTTTGTTGGCACTATTGATACTATGTATAAAAGAGATAACTAATGAGAACCAATTATATAGCTCAGGGAACTCTATTCAATGGGTCATGCAGTCTGATCACTTCCAGGTAGGTTACACTTCAGTTTCCAACATTCTGCTTCTCTGCTCAGCATCTCTCCCTTCTTCCTGGAACTGCTCCCTTCCCGACTCCAGCCAAGGGGTTTACATGACAAAGACCCTTTTCTTACACGGTCACACATGAATACTCTGAGGTGGACAACTTCCTAAAGCAAACCACTCAAAGTCATCCCTGGAAATCCTTGGAACTGAGATTGCGGACAGACCATCCTTCTTTCCTGGGGGGTGGCCTTGGGGAGGGGAGTCTTGGCAACTATGGTGCTGACGGTGTGGACAAGGCCAGTGGCAGGAACAGAGAATCAAGGCAACAAACAGGAAGAGTTGAAGGGCAGGGAGAAGGCATCTTGTAGCACTGGGGCCCTTGAGTACAGACACCTTCAGATCCAAGTAGGTGTCTGTTCTTCCTGAAGCCTGGCTCTCCTTCTCATGCTTCCAGGCATGAGCTACCCAGGTCGTTCCAGGTGGGATTCTGTGCTTGAAACCAAGGAGCACCCAAATAAGGGGCAAGCCTAACCATCCGGCCAGGATGTGTCCCAGGAGAATTATCCCTTCCAATTAGGAGGTTGGGATCAACATATATACATTACTATACATAAAATACATAAAAACTTCGCTGGTGGGCCAGTGGCTAGGACTCCATGCTCCCAATGTAGGGGGCCCAGGTGCAATCCTTGGTCAGGGAACTAGATCCTACATGCCATAACTAAAGATCCTATCAGATCAGATCAGTCGCTCAGTCGTGTCCGACGCTTTGCGACCCCATGAATTGCAGCATGCCAGGCCTCCCTGTCCATCACCAACTCCAGGAGTTCACTCAAACTCACGTCCATTGAGTCAGTGATGCCATCCAGCCATCTCATCCTCTGTCGTCCCCTTCTCCTCCTGCCCCCAATCCCTCCCAGCATCAGAGTCTTTTCCAATGAGTCAACTCTTCGAATGAGGTGGCCAAAGTACTGGAGTTTCAGCTTTAGCATCATTCCTTCCAAAGAAATCCCAGGGCTTATCTCCTTCAGAATGGACTAGTTGGATCTCCTTGCAGTCCAAGGGACTCTCAAGAGTCTTCTCCAACACCACAGTTCAAAAGCATCAATTCTTCGACGCTCAGCCTTCTTCACAGTCCAACTCTCACATCCATACATGACCACAGGAAAAACCATAGCCTTGACTAGACGGACCTTTGTTGGCAAAGTAATGTCTCTGCTTTTGAATATGCTATCTAGGTTGGTCATAACTTTCCTTCCAAGGAGTAAGCGTTTTTTAATTTCATGGCTGCAGTCACCATCTGTAGTGATTTTGGAGCCCAGAAAAATAAAGTCTGACACTGTTTCCACTGTTTCCCCATTTATTTCCCATGAAGTGGTGGGACCAGATGCCGTGATCTTCGTTTTCTGAATGTTGAGCTTTAAGCCAACTTTTTCACTCTCTGATATGTAGCAATAATGACCAAATACCCCCATGCCGCCACAAAGATCTGGTGTGGCCAAATAAATAAATTAAATAAAAAATAAAAAAACAAAGTTATGATAGCCTTGGAATGTCATGTCCAAAAACCTCTTATCTGAAGCTCAGCACCTGGGTTGTAAACTGTATACCTGGTTTGTATTGAGACTCTCCTCTCTGTCATGACTTAGACACACACCCCAGTGGGATGTTTCACTTTTTTAAACATCTTTCTTTATAACTAATATGTAACATTGTGTAAGTTTAAGGTACACAGTGTGTTGCTCTGATACATTTATGTATGGCAAACTGATAGCTACAGTGTCCTTGAGAGAAATATTAATTTTTGTTAACTCTGGAATGGGTTTTATCTGTGTCTTTTACCCTGGCCTGATGAGTGGCCGGGCAGATTTTAAAAGTCTGTGCTAACTTTTACTTTCTCATGTCTTGCTGAGGGCCACAGACAATCGGGTCATCACAGCACAGTGCAGAAAGGTGCTCTAGTAAGGGGTTTCATTTATACGTAGGTTAAGGAAGAATGCCTGCAGGAGGTAGACTTCCATCTGGGGAAAGTCGGAGTTGGCCAAACGAAGGTGGGAAGGAGGGTCAGGACTTGGCCAAAGGCCTAAGAGAGAGAGGGTGGCCAGCTGGAGGAGGTGAATCAACAATACACCAAGGGAGTTCCCTGGCGATCCAGGGGTTAGGACTTCATGCTTCCACTGCGGGTGACGTGGGTTTGATCCCTGGTCGGGGAAGTTCCACAGGCCACATGGTGCAGCCAAAACACACACACACACACACACAAACACACACACACAGAGTACACCTAGTATGGGGGGAGGAAGGAGGCAGGCGGCATATAACACAGTTCATTAAAATTTACACCCGACTCTTGCCTTTGAGAGGTGGAAGGCGCAGTCACCTTGGAGTTGTGTGTTCTTGGTTCAGAGAGGAGTTCTTCGCATGGTCTTCCTATGTATGCACAAGTGAAGGGCAGGGGGCCCTCATGGGGCTGCTGAGGGGACCCCTCAGGCTGCCCTTTCCTGAGGCCCCTGGTTAGGGGCACAGCTCATCCTTGCAGAGCAAGTAAAGCCTTTTTGTTGACTTGGCCTTGAAGCATCCTATCCTACTTCCTGAGAACATTCAAGGTATAAGAGGGAAGAGCAAAACCTGACTCCATGTTGGTTCTGTTTCTTTCACTCTGACCTTTGCTCGCCGTTGCTTTTGCTACCACACTCTCTAAAAGGTTGCTGTCTGTAGCTGTAAGCAAGCATAGTGGCCTGCCTCAGGGAACCCTGCCCCTCTGCCTCAGGGAACCCTGCCCCTCTGCCTGAAGGTTAAACTAAAGTGTCTTTGTTCAGCTCACAGGGAGACCTCCTGACCCTGCCCACCTGTGAATGGCCACAGGAAGGAAGAAATGAACACATCCCCACATCCTCTAACCGAGGCCGGCCAAACCAGATGTTTTGCAAGACTTATTTTACTTTACTTCCTCCCCTCCTCCCCATCTCTGATCTGTTAAAGAAACGGGCATCCAGACCCAACAAGATGGCACTGTAGGACTTTAGTCCCCTATCTGGCTTTCCGAATAAAGCCGCTATTCCTTGCCTCAACACCTCGTCTCCCGATTATCAGCATGGTAAGCACAGCCAGCCTGGATTCAGTAACAGGGGGAGCCAGGCTGGCCTTCAACCAGTGCTGAGTTGTAGGGGAGCACAATGAGACTGCAGACGAAGTGATACAGGGAGTAGGGCGGCCTGCAGGAGAGTCCTGGGTTTCGCTGTGGGTGGCATCATTCCTAGAGGGCACAGACTGCCCCCTGAAACAGGCCAGTCCTCCTGCTGGTCTCTTCACTGCGGATGTGAAGGGCCTGTGGAGGCTGTCTGCAGAGGTGGGCCTCCCAGGGCCCAGAGAGGGTGGAGAAGGGAGAATCATGGGTCTGGAGAGACGTGGTGGGAACTCCTAGTGCAGGGGTTAATGCTGAAAGGGCTTTTCTAACCTGCTGACCCTGCCAAACAGCTGAGTTTGAGAAAGTAAGATAAGTGAGTTGTTACTTACTGCAGAGCAAAAAGGGGCAGACCCAAGGTCGGTGGAGTAATCAACTGCCTCCTCAAGCACCAGGCCCAAGAAAAGTTTATTTAGTTTTAATTGTAACTGTTTTATTTAAAGTCACTTATTATTGAATTTTAAAAACTAAAAAAGAGTGACCATGGTCTTCCCTGGTGGCTCACTGGTAAACAATATGCCTGCCAATGCAGGAGGTATGGACTCGACCACCGATCAGGGAAGATCCCACAAGCCACAGTAATCAAAATTAAGCCCGGCGCCACAGCTCCTGAGCCTTCACCCTAAAGTCTGGGGGCTGCAACCACAGAGCCCACCTGCTGCAACCACTGAAGCCTGAATGCTCTAGAGCCCGCAACAAGAGAAGCCATGGCAGTAAGAAGCCCACTCACAGCAGCCAGAGCAGCAACAAACACCCAGTACAGCCCAATAAATAAATAAGAGTAACCATGGCTGTACCCTTGGTTAAAGAAGCAAATCATGCCAGTTCAAGTAGCAAAAGCTGAGGCCAGGATGGCTGAGCAGATCTGGAAGGACTTGAATGTCAGGTAGAGACTTTACCCCCAGGACAGAGTGGGTCCCTGGAAGGCCAACGAAGGGGTCGGGGTGGGAAGCAGGAGAGCACAGTTCCCTGGCCCACCTTGGCTGGATGATCACAGAGATAGACAAACTTCTGCCTCCTAGCTTCCATCACCAGGAAGGACGGACAACAATGCCACCATCAGCTGACTTTCCCACCTAGAGAAAGAGCACGGCTGGAGAGAGGTGGGGACCCAGAGGAGCAGGGGGAAGCCAGTCAGGGAGACAAGACACAGGGATGGAGGCGAGGACCTGCTTCCCAGCCCTGAGCCTTGAAAATATGCGGGAGGAGATTTAGAAAAGCTTAGTTCAAAGCGCCACATTCTTTGGTTTGACTATGTTTCTAAGCTTTTGAGGGATCTATAAGTTGGTTTCCAGAGTGTTCTGAGTTTTCAGTCAACAAAACTATTTATCACCAGCTTGTGCCGGGTACCCAGAGAATGGCAGAGGGTGTCTGACACGTGCTCCCCAGACCCTCCCAGCTTCGAGTAGCCACAGATGCAGGAACCACTGCTTCAAACTGTGCCAAGGCCTGAGAGCAATGCAGGGCATGTTGTAGACAAAACAACATCAAAAAAAAAAAAAAAAGAGCTACAATTTTTAATTGGTTTTTTAAAACAGATGCAGAAATTGAGTTAATCATACTCCTCAGCTCATAGCATCTACATCAGTCTCCTATTTTATTTTCTCCCTTATTTTCCACCTATTCCCTCCCCTCCTCCTGGGATTTAATGGACTTGGTAAGTATTCTTGCATATGTTGGTTAAAATATGTTAAAATATACAAGAGTCATATCATGCCAGATATCTGAATCTGGTTCTTTCAGTCAACACTCTGATTTTAAGATCTGCCCAGAACAATAGCTGAGACATGGAAGCAATCTAAATGTCCATCAACAGACACACGGATAAAGAAAATACGGTATGTATATACAAGGGAGGACAGGGAAGCAGCCTGAAGTGCTGCAGTCCATGGGGCTGCAAAGAGTCGGACATGACTGAGCCACTAAACAATATACAAAGAAATGCTACTAAGCCTTAAAAAAGAATGAAATAATATTATTTTCAGCAACATGGATAGACCTAAAAATTATTATACTAAGTGAAGTAAGACAGAGAAAGACAAATATCATATGATATCACTTTTAGGTGGAAAAAGTTATACGTTCATTTGTATCACTTTAAAAAGTGATACAAATGAACTTATACACAAAACAAAGATGGACTCACAGACTTAGAAAACAAACTTATGGTTACCAAAGGGGAAAGGCAAAGTGGGGAGAGACGAATTAGAGGGTTGGGCTTAACATATACACACTAATATATATAAAATAGATAATCAACAAGGACCTACTGTACAGCACAGGGAAGGAACTCTACTCGATTTTTTTAACCTGGAAGAGAAAAAAATCTGGAAAAAAATAGATACATATGTGTATATAACTGAATCACTTTGCCATACACCTAAAACTAAATAACATTGTAAGTAACTATCAGTTCAGTTCAGTCGCTCAGTCGTGTCCGACTCTTTGGGACCCCATGAATCGCAGCATGCCAGGCCTCCCTGTCCATCATCAACTCCCAGAGTTCACCCAAACTCATGTCTGTCGAGTCGGTGATGCCATCCAGCCATCTCATCCTCTGTCGTCCCCTTCTCCTCCTGCCCACAATCCCTCCCAGCATCAGAGTCTTTTCCAATGAGTCAACTCTTCGCATGAGGTGGCCAAAGTATTGGAGTTTCAGCTTCATACTTTGGTTTAAATAAGTAAATAAATAAGATCTGCCCAGGATGCACTTGCATATCGAGTTTATATCACCTAACTGCTGAAAAGCACCCCATAGGCAGATCTATTCCATAGCCCTATTCCATCACCCTCTTGTTAAATTCTGGTTGCTTCCACCTACTCAATACCTCAAGAATGCTGAGATGAACACCCATGAACCCATCCATTCGTGGGCTATGAGCAAGTTTTCTCTTGAATGCTTAGCCACAAGCATGATGGCTAGATCCTGGCATATACGTGGCATCCTTAAGTGTGGGCACACTGCTCTCCAGAGGACCACACTTGGAACTGTCTGACTCTAATGTGTGCTACCCCAGAAGCTATAAAGTGATACCCCATCCTGTTTTGCATTTCTCGGTTACCTAACCACGTTGAGCACTGCAGGCCATTTGGATAGTCCCTGCGCATATTTTTCATTAGATTTGCTTTATAATGTAAATAGTGTTTGTGTGTGACTTTTTGAGGGTGTAAAAATCTCCCTGTGAGCCACCTGTCAACTTTGTCACTTGTATATTTTAAATAAATTCTATTTATTTATTTGGCTGTACAGGGTCGTACTTATGGCATATGGGATCTAGTTCCCTGACCAGGGATGGAACCAAGGACCCGTGCATTGGGAGCATGGAGTCTTAGCCACTGGACCACCAGGGAAGTCCCTAAAATAAACTCGTAATTGTTATGTACCTGTTAACACCTCTGTTACCCACCTTTAACTTTTTCACCTTTTGGAGTCTGCATTCTGTGTCTTGCTTATGAAATCCTTCAACCCTACTCACATGACAAAGTCAGTCTCCTACATTTTCTTCCTGTAACTTTATACTTTCATCTTTCCAGGGCACCTTAGTCCATCTGCAGTCCAACTTTATAAATGAAGTGAGGTAAGGACCCAATTTAATTTTTCTCCAGTGCTAAGGCAATGGCACCCCACTCCGGTACTCTTGCCTGGAAACTCCCATGGACAGAGGAGCCTGGTAGACTGCAGTCCATGGAGTCGCTAAGGGTCAGACACGACTGAGCAACTTCACTTTCACTTTTCACTTTCACCCATTGGAGAAGGAAATGGCAACCCACTCCAGTGTTCTTGCCTGGAGAATCCCAGGGACGGGGGAGCCTGGTGGCCTGCCATCTATAGGGTCACACAGAGTTGGACACGACTGAAGCGACTTAGCAGCAGAAGGCACTATTTCCTTTCTCTATTGATTTGTGCCAACTTCATCATCTTTCAAGTTCTCCTATACTCAAAGGTTTGTTTCTGAGCTCTCAGTTCTGTTCTATTGGGCTAGCCTGTTCATCCACAATTACCATACTGTTTTTGTTACAGTGGCTTTGTAGTGTGTCTTAATATCTGGGAAGATACCTCTTCATTCTTGGTTTTTCTATTTCAAAATAAACTTAGCAACTTATTGACGTGTATCTTTCCTTAGACACTTTAAAGGAAGATGATATGATTTATTTTTAAAAAACAATCCAACTGAAATATTGTGTGGACTGCATTGAATATATAGACTACTAATCAGAAGGGAATTTTATCTCTATAATATTAAATCATCTAGTCCATTATTTGTGGACTGTCTCTTCATTGATTCAGATAATTTTCTATTTCTTTTTTTTTTAAGTTTTTCAAATTTTCTCCAAAGAGGTTTTGAATACCTTCTTGATATCTTACTTCCCAGATACTTTCTTTTTTTTTCTTATGAAAAATATGTTTTCTGTTATATCTTATACATGTTTATTGCTGGTATAAGAAATGAATGCAATTGAGTCTTGTAAGGTAGTCACTTTTGCAGAGACCTTGTTAAACCCTTATATTTTTATGGTTTTTGTTATTGATTGTTAGGTTTTCTAAAGTTGAGCAAGTAATGACAATTTTACCTCTTCCCTTGTTATCTTTTTACCTTTAGTTCTTTTTTATGTCTTTTTGCATTGACTAGAGCTAGCAGTACTGTGTTGAACAGTAGAGGTGATATCAAGTATCTCTACCTTATTTCTTTTTTCTTTTTAAAAAATTTTTATTGATTGATTGATTGATTTTGGTGAAGCCATGTGACATGCTGGATCTTAGTTCCCCAGTTCAGTTCATTTCAATACGTGAACTCAGTAGCTCAGTCATGTCCGACTCTTTGTGACCCCATGGACTGCAGCACACCAGGCCTCCATGTCCATCACCAACTCCCAGAGTTTACCCAAACTCATATCCATTGAGTCAGTGATGCCATCCAACCATCTCATCCTCTGTCGTCCCCTTCTCCTCCCACTTTCAATCTTTTCCAGCATCAGGGTCTTCTCCAATGAATCAGCTCTTCCCATCAGGTGGCCAAAGTATTGGAGTTTCAGCCTCAACATCAGTCCTTCCAATGAACACTCAGAACTGATCTCTTTTAGGATGGACTGGTTGGATCTCCTTGCAGTCCAAAAGACTTTCAGGAGTCTTCTCCAACACCACAGTTAAAAAGCACCAATTCTTTGGTGCTCAGCTTTCTTTATAGTCCAACTCTCACATCCATACACAACTACTGGAAAAACCATAGCCTTGACTAGATGGACCTTTGTTGCCAAAGTAATGTCTCTGCTTTTTAATATGCTGTCTAGGTTGATCATAGCTTTCCTTTCAAGGTGTATGTATGTATGTATGTATGTATGTGAAGTTGCTCAGTCATATCCAACTCTTTGCGACCCCAGGGACTGTAGCCCACCAGGCTCCTCTGCCATGGGATTCTCCAGGTAAGAATACTGGAGTGGGTTGCCATTTCCTTCTCCAGGGGATCTTCCCAACCCAGGGATTGAACCCGGGTTTTCTGCACTGCAGGCAGATGCTTTATCCTCTGAGCCACCAGGGAAGCCTTCCAAGGAGCAAGCGTCTTTTAATTTCATGGCTGTAGTCACCATTTGCAGTGATTTTAGAGCCCCAAAAATAAAGTCTGACATTGTTTCCACTGTTTCCCCATCTATTTGCCATGCCATGATCTTAGTTTTCTGAATGTTGAGCTTTAAACCAACTTTTTCACTCTCTTGTTTTACTTTCATCAAGGGTCTCTTTAGTTCCTCTTCACTTTCTGCCATAAGGGTGGTGTCATCTGTATATCTGAGGTTATTGATATTTCTCCCAGCAATCTTGATTCCAGCTTGTGCTTCATCCAGCCCAGTGTTTCTCATGATGTACCCTGCATAGAAGTTAAATAAGCAGGGTGACAATATACAGCCTTGACGAACTCCTTTTCCTATTTGGAACCAGTCTGTTGTTCCATGTCCAGTTCTAACTGTTCCTTCTTGACCTGCATACAGATTTCTCAAGAGGCAGGTCAGGTGATCTGGTATTCCCATCTCTTTCAGAATTTTCCACAGTTTGTTGTGATCCACAAACAAACTAGGCTTTGGCATAGTCGATAAAGCAGAAATATACGTTTTTCTGGAACTCTCTTGCTTTTTTGATGATCCAGCGGATGTTGGCAATTTGATCTCTGGTTCCTCTGCCTTTTCTAAATCCAGCTTGAACATCTGGAAGTTCACAGTTCATGTACTGTTGAAGCCTGGCTTGGAGGATTTTAAACATTACTTTACTAGCGTGTGAGATGAGTGCAATTGTGCGGTAGTTTGAGCATTCTTTGACATTGCCTTTCTTTGGGATTGGAATGAAAACTGACCTTTTCCAGTCCTGTGGCCTCTGCTGAGTTTTCCAAATTTGCTGGCATATTGAGTGCAGCACTTTCACAGCATCATCTTTTAGGATTTGAAATAGCTCAACTGGAATTCCATCACCTCCACTAGCTTTGTTCGTAGTGATGCTTTCTAAGGCCCACTTGACTTCACATTCCAGGATGTCTGGCTCTAGGTCAGTGATCACACCATCATGATTACCTGGGTCATGAAGATCTCTTTTGTACAGTTCTTCTGTGTATTCTTGCCACATCTTCTTAATATCTTCTGCTTCTGTTAGGTCCATACCATTTCTGTCCTCTATTGAGACCATCTTTGCATGAAATGTTCCCTTGGTATCTCTAATTTTCTTGAAGAGATCTCTAGTCTTTCCAATTCTATGGTTTTCCTTTATTTCTTCACAATGATCACTGAGGAAGGCTTCCCTATCTCTCCTTGCTATTCTTTGGAACTCTGCATTCAAATGGGTATATCTTTCCTTTTTTCCTTTGCTTTTTGCGTCTCTTCTTTTCACAGCTATTTGTAAGGCCTCCTCAGACAGCCATTTTGCTTTTTGCATTTATTTTTCATGGGGATGGTCTTGATCCCTGTCTCCTGTACAATGTTACAAACCTCCATCCATAGTTCATCAGGATGAACTCTTTCTATCAGATCTAGTCACTTAAATCTATTTCTCACTTCTACTGTGTAATCATAAGGGATTTGATTTAGCTCATACCTGAATGGTCTAGTGGTATTCTCCACTTTCTTCAATTTAAGTCTGAATTTGACAATAAAGAATTCATGATCTGAGCTACAGTCAGCTCCCGGTCTTGTTTTTACTGACTATATAGAGCTTCTCCATCTTTGCCCACAAAGAATATAATCAATCTGATTTCAGTGTCGACCATCTGGTGATGTCCATGTATAGAGTCTTCTCTTGTGTTGTTGGAAGAGGGTGTTTGCTATGACCAGTCTGTTCTCTAGGCAAAACTCAATTAGCCTCTGTCCTGCTTCATTCTGTACTCCAAGGCCAAATTCGCCTGTTACTCCAGGTATTTCTTGAATTCCTACTTTTGCATTCCAGTCCCCTATAATGAAAAGGACATCTTTTGTGGGTGTTAGTTTTAGAAGGTCTTGTAGGTCTTCATAGAACCACTGAACTTCAGCTTCTTCAGCATTACTGGTCAGGGCATAGATTTGGATTACTGTGATACTGAATGGTTTGCCTTGGAAATGAACAGAGATCATTCTGTCGTTTTTGAGATTGCATCCAAGTACTGCATTTTGGAGAAGGAAATGGCAATCCACTCCAGTGTTCTTGCCTGGAGAATCCCATGGACAGACAGGCCTGGTGGGCTGCAGTCCATGGGGTCAGACAGAGTCGGACATGACTGAAGCGACTTAGCAGCAGCAGCAGCAGCAGCAGCACTGCATTTTGGACTCTTTTGTTGACTATAATGGCTACTCCATTTCTTCTAAGGGATTCTTGCCCACAGTAGTAGATATAATGGTCATCTGAGTTAAATCCACCCATTCCAGTCCATTTTAGTTCATTGATTCCTAAAATGTTGACGTTCAATCTTGCCATCTCCTGTTTGACCACTTACAATTTGCCTTGATTCACGGACCTAGCATTCTAGGTTCCCATGCAATGTTTCTCTTCACAGCATCGGACTTTGCTTCCATCACCAGTCACATCCACAAATGAGTGTTGTTTTTGTTTTGGCTCCATCTTTTCATTCTTTCTGGAGTTTTTCCTCCACTGATCTCCAGTAGCATATTGGGCACCTACCGACCTGGGGAGTTCATCTTTCAGTGTCATCTTTTTGCCTTTTCATACTGTTCATGGGGTTCTCAAGGCAAGAATACTGAAGGGGTTTGCCATTCCCTTCTTGGTTTAGTTCCCCAACCAGGGATCAAACCCAGGGCCCCTGCATTGGGAGCATGGAGTCTTAACCCCTGGACCACCAGGGAAGTCCTATCTCTCCCTTATTTCTAATATTAATGGAATGCATCTAAAATTCTTCCTTAGAGTAAGATGTTTTCTATGGATCTTAGATGTAAAGACTCTGGCTGTTTACCGTAATCCATCCTTCCTTTCTTCATTGACGTATCAGCCCAGCTTCCCTAGAAAATGGACTCTAAGGTAAAAGTTTATGTGATGACACTCTACTGGGGAAAAGAGCAAACCCAAGGAAGCAAAGTCACGGAAGTAAAGCAGGAAATCGGGGGGAAGCAAACAGGGAGTATGTTCCCAGGCTGGCAAGAGCATCACACAGTGATGCCAGGACCTTGCAGTATGGCTCCAGCGAGGCTGCGTGAGATGACTGAGTCATAGAACCGTCTGAGGAGGTGGTAAAGGGAGAATGGTTTCTGCTGGATCCTGCCTGCCCTGTCTCCCAGGGCTGGATGTCAGCCCCTCACAGCTTTAACCTCCTTCACGTTTGGATTCATCCCTCATCCCCGTTGATAGCTTCGAGATGATTAGAGCCTCCGCAGGTCCATTCTGGGTGGTGCAGGGAGGGACTCCCTGGACCGTGGAAGCAGTGCTGCCACCATGTATGCATCCTAGAAACACCAGACGGTGACTCATCATGACCCACTCAGGTCTTCTCCCCCGACCTCTAGGTCTCTAAGGTCCCAGGAATGGCATGAGCTGCCACCAGGGGCACCCTCGCAAACGACTAAAGGTAGGCACGGCCACGCAGAGCCGGAGCTGTGTACACAAGGCGGCGGAGCTAGACCCTGGCACGCTTCCTCGACGTGTCTGCAGCCGGACGAGGCCATGTGTCTAAACTGTCATTACTGGAATGTAAAATGATATGGGTCATTCTGCGTCTGGAACTTAAGACACTGGGCATGCCTCCTTCGTGATGTCTTTTCACAGCTGGAACCTGGTCATGGCAGCCACCTAGCTTTCACTAGAGACAATGACACGCCCAGGGGATGCTGCAACTACGACACAGGAGAAACTTGGAATCTTGAACGATGACATGAAGAGGGCCATCCATCCCTAGACCAGGACTGCTCACAGTGAGAGGGTTAAGTGAGAAAGAAATAACGTGTTTGTTTGAGCCACTGTTCACACCTTTTTGTTTTAGCAGGTCACTGTACCCTAATGTAATAGCCTTTATCAAGAAAACAAAATGACCACAGTCTATTCCTAAGTTTCTGAGTTTTTATCATGAATTGTTTAATTTGATTAAATGCTTTTTCTATATTATGATAATTTTGTGATTTTACTCCTTTAATCTATTAGCAGGGTCAGTTGCATAGAGATTTTCTAAGGTCCTTGCATTATGTATGTATACGTCTGTGTAAGTGTGTGTATAATACACACATCCATATCTATGCATAATTACCAGTAGGTTTAACTAATATTTAATTCAGAATTTTTGTATCTGTAGTTGTGAGGTAGACTTGAAACTAGTCAGGGTTTAATTGCTTACGACAGGTCACAGAGGGCTTCCCTGGTGGCCCAGTGCTAAAGAATCTGCCTGCCAGTGCAAGAGACGTGGGTTCAGTCCCTGGGTCAGGAAGATCCCCTGGAGAAGGAAATGGCAGCCTGCTCCAGTATTCTTGCCTGGGAAATCCCATGGACAGAGGAGCCTGGCGGGCTGCAGTCCACGGGGTCACAAAGAGTCAGACACGACTTAGTGACTAAACAACAACAACAACAACGAGGTCACACAAGCAGGAAGTATTTAAATACAGGCAATTGGGAAGACTTCCCTGGTTGTCCAGTGGCTAAGACTCCATGCCCCTAATGCAGGGGGCCCAGGTTCAATCCCTGGATCGGGGAACTAGATCCCGCATGCTGCAACTAAGACCCAGCGCAGCCAAATAAATAAATACATTTTTTAAAACATTTAAAAAATAAAATAACTAAATAAATATAGGGAATTGGGTGCTTATAAAGTCATAAACAGCTGACTCATTGGAAAAGACCCTGATGCTGGGAAAGATTGATGGCAGAAGGAGAGGAAGGGCGACAGAGGATAAGATGGCTGGATGGTTTCACTGATGCAATGGACATGAACTTGGGCAAACTCTGGGAGACAGTGACGGACAGGGAGGCCTGGTGTGCTACAGTCCATGGGGTCTCAAAGAGTCGGACTTGACGAGGTGACTGAACAGCAACAACAAAATCATAAAAGGGATGGAGAAGCAGGCGCTAGGGTGGGTCTGCAGGGATGCCTCTCAGAGCAGACCTGGGGCACTGTTTTCACGGTCTCAGTTGCAGAGGAAGAACTGAGAGCTGCCACGGAGAAGCAGCTGGCAGCACCCACCCGGAGCCATGACCCACAGAGCAGGGGGCTGCCGCACTGTCACCAGAACTGCCTCTTACACCCCAGAGCTAGTGATGGGACCCAAAAATGCAAACGCCAGGCCCTCATGCTTCCCAAGTGGTTTCTCAGCACTCACAGCCAGGGACTTCCCTGATGGTCCAGCGGTTAAGAATCTGTCTGCAATGAAGGGCATGGGGGTTCAGTCCCTGGTTGGGGAACTACAGTAAGATCCCACATGCCGCCGAGCAACTAAGCCTGCTCACTTCAACTAGAGAGCGTGAGGCAACCATCCCGAGTGCGGAAACCAAGACCTGACACAAGTAAATAAATATTAAAAAAAGAGCACTCCCAGCCTGTGGGTGGGCTCCACAACGCTGCTCCAATGAGGAAGGCGGCAGTAAGAGCGTTGGGAAGCATGCTCCATGGTCGGCACATCTACCTTTTATTCAAATGCGGCTGCCACACCCAGAACTCCAGCAGCAAGGGAGCAGGAAAGGGTTGCGTTTTGTTTTCTAGGTTTGGCAGGACTGGTGGGCTCGCTGCTGGCATTCCTTGGTTGTGGCCGCAACACTCTAATTTCTGCCTCTGTCTTCACATCACCCTCTTCTCTGTGAGTCAAATCTCTGTCTGCCTTTCGCTCCTTCCTTTGGCTGCACCACGTGGCATACAGGATCTCAGTTCCCTGACTAGGGATCGAACCTGCGACCCTTGCCATGGAAGTGCAGAGTCTTAACTCCTGGACCACCAGCGAGTCCCTGTTTGCCTCTCTTTTAAAAGGACACTTGTGATTCACGTAGGGCACACCCATATCTTTCAGGATAATCTCCCCATCTCAAGATGCTTAACTGAATCACATCTGCAAAGACTTTTTTTTTTTTCCAAATAAGGTAATGTTTACAGGTTCCACGGATTAGGATATGGACACTGAGGGGAGACACTGTTCAGTCTATTATTGTTGTTTAGTTGCTCAGTCGTGTCTGACCCTTTTGTGACCCCATGGCCTGTAGCCCACCAGGCTCCTCTGTCCATGGGATTTCCCAGGCAGTAATACTGGAGTAGGTTGTCATTTCCTTCTCCAGGGGATCTTCCTGAGCCAGGGATCAAATCCCCATCTCCTGCAATAGCAGGCAGATTCTTTACCACTGCGCCACCTGGAAAGCCCTCAGTCTATTACAGGAATAATTAAATAAATCATGGTATATACCTACAGTGAAATATTTTGCCATTACTAAGAAGAATGAAATGAAACTACATATATTAATATGAAATGATGTCAAAGATGTACTGTTAAGGATTAAAAATGTATATTACTGAACAATTATAGTCTTCTCCTACACTATAATTTACATATATTAAATATCTGCTTATGTGTGCTTAAAATATATTTCTGACTACATGCATGAAAGTAGTAATAATCACCTCTGGAGAATGCAGCTGAGGATGGAACAGGAAGATGAGAAAACACATTCTTCCTTTATACTTTTCTACATTGTTTGGATTTTTAAAAATCATGGACAGGTTATTTTTACCATCACTGTAGTTTTGGTTACAAAGTATTCTGTAGCCCATCAGCTTATTGGGCCCTGGCCCTGTCATGGAGAAATTATTTGTTTTCCCCCCTCAATCCTTTTCTACATGAGAAGCAAAACAAAATAATCATTTTCCAGTGCCCTGTGAAGGTCTGCAGTTGCCCTCTTTCGCTGCCTGTTGTTGAACCTGAAGAGATAAGTCAAATAGGATCGGAGAAAGAAGCTGATGACTCAGCTTTCAGAGCTGGCAAACACATAAGCTATTCAGTTCACCAGCACATAAACCTTGAACTCCACATCCACCTCAGGCTATGTCTCATATTCGCTGGAGAACCTTGAGCAAGGGACTTAATCTTTCGGACATCCTTATCTATAAAATGAGGAAATGTTACGGTCTCTCTACGGAGAAGACTAAATGAGACACTATATTTCCAAGTAAAATGCTTGGCAGGAGCAAGTTGCTATCTGCCTAGGCATAAAGAAAGCGTTGGTGAAATTCAACGTGGTAAACTAAACAGCAAGAACGATACCACATACAAAATCAGATTTGAAATAGCCTGGTGCACTGCAATCGAGTGAGCCCAATTCCACATGGGATTCGGGGTTCCAGTATGGGCGCCAGTGAGTCCCAGCTGTGTGACCTACACACAAGACTCATCCCCATCCGGGCTCCAAGTTTCATCAACTAAAAACTGAAGGCACCAAAGTATGATCTGTAAGGTCCCCTCTGGCACTCACATTCTATGATTTTGCAGAGTTGGACACAAAATTCATGACTGTGCTTGTCAAAGTGTTTCTGCAAGTATTTATAGAAAACACTCTTATTACTTTAAGGATAAAAATTGGGATTTTTTAAATAAGCTGAATTGTCCCCCTCTCCCCAAATTTTCATACGTTGAAGTCCTGACCCCTGTAAAGTGATTATATTTGGTGATATGGCCTATGAAGAGGTAATTAAAGTTAAATGAGGCCAAAAGGGTGGGGCCTGAATGCAATAGGATTGGTGTTCTTATAAGAAGATGAAGAGGAGCGGCATCAGTAAGATGATGGAACCGGAGTCCCAGCCCTCATTCTCCCCACCCCCTGCCACACACATAAATCTTTCATGACTGAAAACTCAAAAACTAATTATAGAAAGAATTTACCTTAACCTAACAAAGGCCAGATATAAAAAGCCCATAGCTAACATCATACTCAACACTGAAAGACTGAAAGCTTGTCCTCTAAGATCAAGAACAAGGCAAAGATGCCCAGTCTCATCACTTCTATTCAACATAGTATTGGAAGTGCTCATCAGAGCAATTAAGCAAGAAAAGGAAATGTGAGTCATTCAAATCAGAAAGGAAGAAGTAAAATGACCTCTGTTCACACATGACATAATCTTATATATAGAAAATCCCAAAAATTCCACCAAATACTCTTAGAACTAATAAAGGAATTTAATAAAGTGACAAAACACCAAATCAGTATACAAAAATTACTTGTGTTTTCATTTCATTTCATTACTGTATCCAAAAGAGAAATTAAGAAAACACTCCCAATTATAATGCTTAGAGATAAATTTAATGAAGGAGATGAAAGACTGGCCTACTGAAAACTACAAAACATTGATGAAAGAAATTAAAGAAGACACAAATAAATGGAAAGACAGCCCATGCTCATGGCTTGTAAGCTGTGGTACATATACACAATGGAGTATTACTCAGCCATTAAAAAGAATACATTTGAATCAGTTCTAATGAGGTGGATGAAACTGGAGCTGATTATACAGAGTGAAGTAAGCCAGAAGGAAAAACACCAATACAGTATACTAACGCATATATATGGAATTTAGAAAGATGGTAACGATAACCCTGTATGCGAGACAGCAAAAGAGACACAGATGTATAGAACAGTCTTCTGGACTCTGTGGGAGAGGGAGAGGGAGAGGGTGGGATGATTTGGGGAGAATGGCATTGAAACATGTATAATATCATATAAGAAACAAATCGCCAGTCCAGGTTCGATGCAGGATACAGGATGCTTGGAGCTGGTGCACTGGGATGACCCAGAGGGATGGTATGAGGGTAGTGGGAGGAGGGTTCAGGATGGGGAACACGTGTACATCCGTGGTGGATTCATGTTGATGTGTGGCAAAACCAATACAATATTGTAAAGTAATTAGCCTCAATTAAAATAAAATAAATAAATAAAATAAAATTTTAATTCTGTTAAAATGTCCATACTATCCAAAACTATCTATAGATTCAATATTATCCCCAATGACATTTTTAAGGGAAATATTAAACATAATCCTAAAATTCATGTGGAACCACAAAAGATCCCAAATAGCCAAAGCAATTGCAAGAAAGAAGAATGAAGCTGGAGGTATCACATTTTCTGATTTCAAAATATAATACAAATCTACAGAAGTTAAAAGTATGGTACTGACAGAAAAACAAACATATTTACCAAGGGACAGAATAGAAGGCCCAGATGGGCTGGGACCTGGGACGCTTCACTGCAGTGCTTACACCTGGACAAATGTCTCCTCGAGCAACAGAATATGGTTTCTCTGGGAAACCATAAGGGATTAAAAATAACTGTGTGCATGCACCTTTAGGGTAAATTATGAACAAGATACAAGAAGACCAAAAACCCAGCTGCCGCTTCTGAAGAGCCAGAAGGAAAAGCAGGGTCTTGTGCATGGTCCTGACACGCAGTACCACCGGCGGGGGGCAGACCTCCTCAGCCACCCGCTTGATCTACCAAGCTGCTCCCACCCTCACCCCATGTAAGGGACCAGCTCACCCCACCTAGGGGAGCAAGCAAGGGCACCACTTACTTGTTTTTGCTCCCTCCTGCTACAGCATGAGTCCCATAAAGCCTTGCCTAAATTCCCCTCTGGTCTCTTACCAATTCCTATTGAATAAAGAGTCCAAGAATAAGGGTGCCAAATACACAATGGGAAAAGGACAGTCTCTCCAACAGACGGTGTTGAGAAAACGGAATCCACAGGCAAAAGAATGAAATCGCACTTCCCTGGTGGCTCAGACGGTAAAGAACCTGCCTGCGATGCGGGAGACCTGGGTTCGATCCCTGGGTTGGGAAGATCCCCTGGAGAAGGGGAAGGCTACCCACTCCAGTATTCTGGCCTGGAGAATTCCATGGACTGTATAGCCCATGGGGTCACAAACAATCGGACACGACTGAGCAACTTTCACTTTCACGCACAACCAGATCAAGAAAAAGCAGCCCCTTCATCCCATCCCTCACTGTCATCCCCGACCCCTGTAGGTGCCACTATTCTCATCGACCGGACCACCAGCGAAGTCCCTGTTAATAAAGATTTTAAATCATCTGACCACCTCTAATGCTCTTGTCTTTAACATTCTATTATGTCAGGGGAATTCTGAGCAATTACATTAACTGTATCTCTAAACTTAAAGAAATAAGTGATTACAGACTCTTAAAAGAGTTGTTAAAACTTTATGATAAAGAAGTTTGATCCCGGCACTTTGGAAATCAGCTTTTTACATGGGGGGTTTGTGCACCGGTAGATGGGCAGTGGGAACAAAGATCAGACTGAGGCTCAATATTAAAGAAAAAAAAAACCCAATCAAAAAAAAATGGGCAGAAGACCTGAACAGACATTTCTCCATAGATAACATACAGATGGACAACGCGCATATGAAAAGATGCTCAACATCACTAATTATTAGAGAAATGCAGATCAGAACGACAATAAGGCAGTTCTCAGTGTGACTATTCTCACACCAGTCAGAACAGCTATCATCACAAAGCCTGAGTAGCATGGAAACATATGTTTATTACACATGTAAAATTAAATAGTCAGTGGAGAGTTTCTGTATGATGCAAGGAGCTCAGATCTGGTGCTCTGTGACAACCTGGAAGCGGTGGGATGGGGAGGGAGGTCGAGCGGGGGAGTTCAAGAGAGAGGGCCATATGCATACCTATGGCCAATTCACGTTGATATACGGTGGAAACCAACACAATATTGTAAAGCAATTATCCTCCAGGACCAGGGATCAAGCTCATGTGCCCTGCACTAGCAGGTGGATTCTCGTCCACTGTACCACGAGGGAAGTCCCCACGGTGTCCTCTGCGTGCTAAGTCACTTCAGTGCACGACCCTGTGGGCCACAGCCCGCCAGGCTCCTCTGTCCATGAGATTCTTCAGGCAAGAATACTGGAGTGGGTTGCCACGCCCTCCTCCAGGGGATCATCCCGACCCAGGGATCAAACCAATATCTCTTATGTCTCCTGCATTGGCGGGCGACTTCTTTACCACTAGCACCACCTGGGCAGTCCTGTAAACAAAACGGAAAGAAAATAATGCTTCCTGTGTGTTCACACTGGGAACAGCTGAATATAATAAATAGGCAGAAATCAAAAGGAAATCACAATTTCAAATAACTGAGTAGTGAAATGTTGATAACAAGAAGTGAAGGGTGCAAGACATCAAAATTGGTGACAAGGGTGGGGGAAGGTCCATAAGGGAGAAAAGGGAAAAGTGACAGAAGGAGTAGGGAGCGGGGAGAAATGCAAAAAAGGTCATTTCCACCAAGAAAGAGTCCAAGCCGCTCTTGATTTGAGGGGGTCATGCAAACATCACCACATTCCAATTTTAGAACATCGCCCTCAAAACTCTTGAATTGATTCCCACAAATTTTGAGCCTTCCAAAGTCCACAGGAGTTGGAAGAAATGGGCCAGCCTTCTGAAAAGTTGAGGTTGTTTTTCTATTTGGCCACTAGGGGGTGGTACATTCCATTCAATGCAACAAGCACTTAGAGGTGCCCTAGGAAATGGCAACCCACTCCAGTGTTCTTGCCTGGAGAAGCCCAGGGACGGGGGAGCCTGGTGGGCTGCCGTCTACGGGGTCGCACAGAGTCGGACACGACTGAAGCGACTTAGCAGCAGCAGCAGCGGCAGAGGCAGGACCAGTAAGGCACCGTTCTTTGTGCACAAGCATGCTTGATCATCTATTTACACAAATAATCATAGCTCTAGGAAGAAAGGAGCTATGGAGTGGTATGTGAGTTAGGTCTTTAAGAAGAGGTGAAAATTCAACATAAGCAGATATGTGTGGTAGGAGGAAAAGCTGTAAGAAAGGAAAACACTTGCAAAGAAACACTGATGACAAAGATCATGCAAGCTTCGATTATATAGTAGGAATAGAAAGCATTTTCTTACCTTGATGTTTTCGTACATTGAATATCTGCAGACCACTTAATGGGGATCAGCCCCATATGTTAATAACTGAAGAGAAGTGAGTTATACAAAATTATTCAGGGACTTCTCTGGTGGTCCAGTGGCTAAGACTCTGCGCTATCAATGCAGGGGGCCTGGGGTCGATTCCTGGTCAGGGAACTAGATCCCACATGCCAGAACTATAGCACAGGGAGCTCAGCTTGGTGCTCTGTGATAACCTAGACGGGTGGAGTAGGAGGGTGTGAAGGAGGCTGAAGAGGAGGGGATACATGCATACATATGGTTAATTCATGATGTTGTACAGAAGAAACTACCACAACATTGTTAAGCAATTATATTCCAGTAAAAATAGAATAAAGATCCCACATGCCGCAACGAAGATAAAAGATTCAAAGATGGGAGACTCCATGTGCTGGAACAAAAAGCTGGAGCAGCCAGATAAATATATGCTGGTGCTGCTGCTAAGTCACTTCAGTCATGTCCAACTCTGTGCAACCCCATAGACGGCAGCCCACCAGGCTCCCCCGTCCCTGGGATTCCCCAGGCAAGAACACTGGAGTGGGTTGCCATTGCCTTCTCCAGTGCATGAAAGTGGGAAGTGAAAGTGAAGTCGCTCAGTAGTGTCCGACTCTTCGCAACCCCATGGACTGCAGCCCACTAGGCTCCTCCATCCATGGGATTTTCCAGGCAAAAGTACTGGAGTAGATAAATATATAAATACAGACAATAATAAAGTTAAAAGACAATAAAATCTTTAAAAAGATTCAACATATTTTTTAAAAGCAATTATACAAGTTGTTAAACATGAACTTGTTTGCGATCTTTCCTCGTGTTATCTCCACTTGACTCCATGATCAATAGCTTGAATTGTAGTCTGATTCTTCAAGTTAGTTTCCTTTCCTATCCTTTATTTCTGCTTAACTAGACAATAGAAATCACACTTACAGATCTCCGGCTACAGCAGCAAGGGCCTCTGCTTTTATAGTGGGCACTAGATACTTGATCAAACCTAGACTCCAAAGTCATGGAGAGATCTCTCTCAATTTCCACTCACAGTGCTCAGTAGAAGCAGACTTAAGGAGCCTAACACCCGAAACATCAGAAATCTGGATGTCTCTCCACTTACAGGATACAATTGGCTCTGATAAGCAATGTTCATAGTTTCTTGCAGCTGCTGCTGCTGCTAAGTCGCTTCAGTCGTGTCCAACTCTGTGTGACCCTATAGACGGCAGCTCACCAGGCTCCACTGTCCCTGGGATTCTCCAGGCAAGAACACTGGAGTGGGTTGCCATTTCCTTCTCCAATGCATGAAAGTGAAAAGTGAAAGTGAAGTCACTTAGTCGTGCCCGACTCTTCGAGACCCAATGGACTTCAGCCTACCAGGCTCCTCCGTCCATGGGATTTTCCAGGCAAGAGTGCTGGAGTGGGTTGCCATTGCCTTCTCCGTTATTGATGTACAATTTATATACCATAAAATTCACCCATTGTAAATTCATTCACCCAATGATTTCCAGTAGACTTACAAAGTTGAATGATCATCACATTCAAATTTTATTTTTTTTAAAGAGTGTTTCTTGCTCACTTTATTTACTTATGAGTGGCATATGGAACCTTATTTCCCCAAACCACACTTCCTGCATTGAAAGTGTAGCATCTTAACATTTGATTTTTAGAACACCCCTTCAGCCAATTCCCTAGAGCCCTTTTGCAGACAATCCCATTATCCATATCTAGCCCCAGGCAGCCACTGATCTACTTTTTTTTTAATTTATTTTTAATCAAAGGATAATTGCTTTACAATATCATGTTGGTTTCTGACATACATCTACATGAATCAGCCATAGGTACACATATGTCCCAAGTTTGCCTTTTCTCAACACTTTATATAAATGGAATCATGCTATGTGTAGTTTCTTGCATTTGGCTTTTTTCACCTAGCATAATGTTTTCAAGATTCATCAATTCTGTAGCACATCTCAGGATACTGGTATCCTAACTGGCATAATAATACCTTTTGCATATCAGAGCTTTAATAAGTTTTGAGATTGAACAACATAAATCCTCCAATTTTGATTTTCCTTTTCAAAACTGTTTGGCTCTGCAAGGCTATTTGTATTTCCATATACATTTTCTGATCAGCTTATCAATTTCTACAAAAAATAGTCTGTTGGGATTTTGATAAGAATTGTATTGAATTAAGTCAGTTTTGGGGAAATTGCCATCTTAACAATAACAAGTCTTCCAACTCATGAACTTTGATGTGTATTTATTTAAATCTTCTTTCATTTCCTTCAGCAATATTTTGTTGTTCTCAGTGTATATATCTGGCACTCAGTTCAGTTCAGTTCAGTCGATCAGTCATGTCCGACTCTTTGCGACCCCATGAACCACAGCACACTAGGCCTTCCTGTTCATCACCAACTCCCAAAGTCTACCCAAACCCATGTCCATCGAGTCAGTGATGCCATCCAACCATCTCATCCTCTGTCATCTCCTTCTCCTCCTGCCCTCAATCTTTCCCAGCATCAGGGTCTTTTCAAATGAGTCAGCTCTTCTCATCAGGTGTCCAAAGTACTGGAGTTTCAGCTTCAATATCAGTCCCTCCAATGAACACCCAGGACTGATCTCCTCCAGGATGGACTGGTTGGATCTCCTTGCAGTCCAAGGGACTCTCAAGAGTCTTCTCCAACACCCCAGTTCAAAAGCCTCAATTCTTCGGCGCTCAGTCTTCTTCACAGTCCAACTCTCACATCCATACATGACCACAGGAAAAACCATAGCCTTGACTAGACAGACCTTTGTTGGCAAAATAATGTTGCTGCTTTTTAATACACTGTCTAGGTTGGTCATAACTTTCCTTCCAAGGAGCAAGTGTCTTTTAATTTCATGGCTGCAGTCACCATCTGCAGTGATTTTGGAGCCCAGAAAAATAAAGTCAGCCACTGTGCCCACTGTTTCCCCATCTATTTGCCATGAAATGATGGGACCGGATGCCATGATCTTCATTTTCTGAATGTTGAGCTTTAAGTCAACTTTTTCACTCTCCTTTTTCACTTTCATCAAGAAAAAGGAGATTTCTTTTTCCTGTTTATCCTTTCATACCTTTTGAATTTTGTACCGTGTACAAGTATTCCTATACACACGCACATACTTTTATTTTATAAAAATGCTTGTATCATAAGGAAACATAGTCCCAAACAAGCTGAGAGTCACAGAAACAAGCTTTGTGTTGGAAGAAATGCTGGGAGTCGGGCATTGTTCCTGGCTCCATGGCCTTTAAGCTCAAGGAGTTGGTCCTCACTAAGATTCTATAAGAACTTTAATATTCTTTAAGGAATTCTTTTTCTTTTTTAATATTTATTTTTATTTATTTACTTGGATGCACCAAGTCTTTGTTGCCGCATGCAAGATCTAGTCTCCCGACCAGGAATAGAACCCATGCCTCCCGCACTGATAGGCTGGAGTCATAGCCACTGGACCATCAGTGAAGTCCGTAAGGGGTTTCTATTCTGCTTAATATAACTTCAACGTAGAACCCAGATTGATGTTGTCAACTACAAATTGGTACTTGTCATGGGCACTCACCATGTACCCCTACAAAGATTAAATCAGGTAATGCAGCAGTTGCTGATTTTCACCCCCCCCCGATAGTAGGTCAGGCTGGAGAGAAGGAATGAGGCACTCTGTGCTCTGGGAAAAACTGAGAGAACAGGTCTTCAGACAGTTAGATATTTTCAGGAGCTGATTTTATCAGACCAGTTCTTGTATCTCCTCATATCTAGAAAAGCAGTTAATCCCTGCATGATGACATCAGCTCCTCCTGACTAGCAGAAGACTTTTGCAAAGATAAATATTTGTTGCATGACCATTCACCAAATCATACATACATCGACTTTCTTCTCACCCCCCACCTCTTTGGAGCAGCCTCTCAGAGCGACCTGAGGTGCTGTCTCCCGGGCTGCAGTCCTCATTTCGCCCCCAGTAAAGCTTAATTCACAACTCTCACGTTTTGCATTTTTTTAAGTGAACAATGTGATTATAGGAATGCCTAAAGGGACAGCTGAAGGAGGTATGTGTGTCGGAAAAGTCCCTTAATGACTATTACCCCCGGGGGCTTCCTACCACACACGGACTGGTCATTAAAGAAAACCCTGCATCAATTGGTATCTGCAGCACGTTTGGCATCTTGAACAAAGATTGTTCTTGGAAAATGGCCAGCGATGCTGCTAACTCTCTCATTTCCAAATAGGAGCCCTCACAGCTGAACTTTGCAGGTGGTGCTCAGCTTCTGCTATTTTTAGCCAAGCGTGCTAAGCGGAGGAAGCAGGCAGGACTGAAATTCCCCAGAGGTCCCCCTCACTTCCTCAGTGACACCCTCACTCCTGGGCCAGAGGCACTGCAACTGCATCCACAGATCTGCCTCAGACCCCAGACAGGCTACTGTCATGCCCAGAGAGGACAAGCTCTGGAGTTCTAGGACACAAACTTGAGTGAGAATAGCCATGGCTTGCGGAGCCATACTTCATTAATAAAACAGTATGTGAATTAATACCCTACATTGGCTATTATGTATGAAAATTATAAAATATGGATTGGAAAACACAGATAAAACTCATCAGGGCTGACTGAAGTCAGGGCAAAGAGAGGAGAGGAATAGGGGTGGGACTCCAGCTTCATCTATAATGCTTCATATTTGTTAACAAGAAGATGATATGCATATCAGACAAAACAGGTAAGTTATTAATTCCTGACGCTGGGGAACTTCCCTGGTGGTCCAGTGGTTGGGACTCAGCTCTCTCACTGATGAGAGCCTGAATTAGTGAACTAAAATCCTGCAAGCCGGGCTTCAAGGTCAAAAAGGCAACCAACCAACAACTTGGTGTTGTAAATGGGAATGTTTGCTAAATTTTTCTCTATATTTTTCAATACGCTTAGCTCAAAAAACTAATAGAAAATTGAATGTGTTCAGATTTTGGTTTTTGGTTTTTGGGTTTTTTTTTTTTTTGGCTGCACCATCAGGGATCAAACCTGGGCCCAAGGCAGTGAAACCCTGAAGTCCTAACCACTGGACCTCCAGGGGATTCCCACCCCTCCCTCCTTTTTTTAAGCTCTTTTTGGAATGTGTTCAGATTTTAACCAAGAAGATGTTGTGCAGAATCCTGCAAAAAATGGAAACGCTCCTTCAGGCATCATAATTTAGCTTCTTCTCACAGCAAGACTCCAGTACTCATGTATGGATGTAAGAGCTGAACCATTAAGAAGGCTGAGCGCTGAAGAATTGATGCTTTCAAACTGTGGTGCTGGAGAAGACTCTTGAGAGTCCCTTGGACTGCAAGGAGGTCAAACCAGTCAATCCAAATGGAAATCAACCCTGAATATTCACTGGAAGGACTGATGCTGAAGCTGAAGCTCCAATCCTTTGGCCACCTGATGCTGGGAAAGATAGAAGGCAGGAGGAGAAGGGGACAACAGAGGACGAGATGGTTGGATGGCATCACCGACTCAACAGACATGTGTTTGAGCAAGCTCTGGGAGATGGTGAAGGACAGGGAAGCCTGGAATGCTGCAGTCCATGGGGTCACAAAGAGTCAGACACAACTGAGCGCCTGAACAACAGCAATAACACAGCAAGACAAGACCTAGAGTTTCGTCCTTCCTATTCTGCTCCTGGTGTAGCAAAGGGAAGAATGGAGAGCCATCTTCCATCCTTCAGCCACCTTGGCCGTCAGAAAATACCTAGTCACTGGGTTCTGGAAGTGGGTCCTGAATGTGGATGCAGGCTCAGCCTGGGATGAGGGAAAACACTTAAGAATCTTCCTCCCTGTTCATGACGGCCCCACTGCTTCACCCAGTCATCTCTTTAGCTAGTATCTTTCAACCCACCTCTCAGCCTAGAGCTCACATGGTCCTGCTCAGGAAGGGGGAAATACAAACGGCCTCTCACATGCACACATGCTCACACAGGTAGATGTGGGGGGTCAGCTTGGTCTTGACTTCAAATATCTGTCTAACTGTGGGTCACAGCCAAAATGTGTGAGTGCTGCTATCCTAAGCAACGCAAACATCACGTGACCAAGTCAGAAATCTTCCTCTCATTCATTTTCTTCTCTCTAAATGTCTGAAAAACCCCTCCTGACTGTCTCCATCTCGGTAAATGATACCAGCATCCAATCCAAGTGCTTCATCCAAAGACCAAGGGGCTGTCTTCTCTTACCCTCTACATGCCAGCCACTGGCTACAGAATAGATGATACGTAATATTTGCACTGCAAGTACCGGTTTGTAAAACTTGTGTTTTGGACACAGACATGCACGTCCACACACATAATATGCACACTGCACTGCAATATAAAATGTGTTTCTTCCTTTCTCTTGAAAAGGAAGGACTGTTACAAAGATGCAGTTTTTATATTTTAATCCTCTTTAAGGTGGTTGGAAGCAAATATCCAGCGCTCCGAGATGCCTCCTGTCCTCTTTTGTATTGCTAAATGTTTGGTATCCTCTTCATCTGTTGCCTTTCCTTTTCCACTGCTAAGAAATATGCTCTTTTTGTAAGAAAGAACTGATGGAAAGTAGGAGCAAAGAGAGACTGAGGAGAATAGGGTGTGTTTGTGGGCTTCCCCGGTGGCTCAGTGGCAAAGAATCCGCCCGCCAGTGCAGGAGACTCAGGTTCAATCCTGGGTCGGGAAGATCCCCTGGAGAAGGGAATGGCAACCCACTCCAGTATTCTTGCCTGGAGAATTCCATGGACAGAAGAGTCTGGCAGGCTACAGTCCATAGGGTGGCAAAGAATTGGACACGACTTAGCGACCAAACAACAGCAACGATGCATCTGTAGTCTGCTGTGTCCCTGTTGATAGTGTGAAGACCAGCTAGAAGTCTCCTCCGTCCTCTGGATTCCCCAGCACTCCATCTAGACCCTCTGTGCCACTTCCCACTTTTGACCTTGTGCTGTGCGTATGGAACACATGTTTTATCCTCTCTAATTATCTATACTCTGGTTGGGGAAGGTTCCTTCTATATTTTACCTGTTTTCCCCCCAACCCTGCCTCGCCACCAGAGAGCCTAGGGAACTCTCCGACACCGTTTGGTGGAAATGTAAGTTGGTGCAGCTGCTGTGGAGATATGGAGTTCCTTAGAAAACTAAAAATAAAGTTGCCATGTGGTCCTGCAATATACCCTGAGGAAACTGTAAGTCAAAAAGATACACGCACCCCTATGTTCATGGCATCACTACTTACATTAGCCAAGACATGGAAGCAACTTCAATGCCCATGGACAGATGACTGGATAAAGAAGATGTGGTACATACAGATAACGGAATATTACTCAGCCATAAAAAGTGAAATAAAGTCACTGACAGAAACATGGATGCAATTAGAGATTACCATATTAAGTGAAGTAAGTCAGAAAGAGAAAGACAAATACCATATGCTTTCACTTATATATGGAATCTAAAATATGACACAAAATGAAAAATAAACCTGTCTATGAAACAGAAATAGAATCATGGACATAGAGAACTGACTAGTGGTTGCCAAGGGGGAGCAGGTTGGGGGAGAGATGGAGTGGGAATTTAGGGTTAGCAGATGTAAGCGCCTATATACAGAATGGATAACCAAAAGGTCCTACTGTATAGCACAGGGAACCATATAGTCAATGTCCTATGATAAATCATAATGGAAAAGAATATTTAAAAATGTATATGTATGTACGTATAACTGAATCATTTGCTATACAGTAGAAATTAACACAGCATTGTAAATCAACTATCAGTCAGTTCAGTTCAGTTGCTCAGTAGTGTCCGACTCTTTGTGACCCCATGAATCGCAGCACGCCAGGCTTCCCTGTCCATCACCAACTCCCAGAGTTCACTCAGACTCACGTCCATCGAGTCGGTGATGCCATCCAGCCACATCTCATCCTCTGTCATCCCCTTCTCCTCCTGCCCCCAATCCCTCCCAGCATCAGAGTCTTTTCCAATGAGTCAACTCTTCGCATGAGGTGGCCAAAATACTGGAGTTTCAGCTTTAGCATCATTCCTTCCAAAGAAATTCCAGGGCTGATCTCCTTCAGAATGGACTGGTTGGATCTCCTTGAAGTCCAAGGGACTCTCAAGAGTCTTCTCCAACACCACAGTTCAAAAGCATCAATTCTTCGGCACTCAGCTTTCTTCACAGTCCAACTCTCACATCCATACATGACTACTGGAAAAACCACAGCCTTGACTAGACGAACCTTTGTTGGCAAAGTAAGGTCTCTGCTTTTTAATATGCTATCTAGGTTGGTCATAACTTTCCTTCCAAGGAGTAGGCGTCTTTTAATTTCATGGCTGCAGTCACCATCTGCAGTGATTTTGGAGCCCCCAAAAATAAAATCTGACACTGTTTCCACTGTTTCCCCATCTATTTCCCATGAAGTGATGGGACCGGATGCCATGATCTTCGTTTTCTGAATTAAGTTGAGCTTTAAGCCAACTTTTTCACTCTCCACTTTCACTTTCATTAAGAGGCTTTGAGTTCCTCTTCACTTTCTGCCATAAGGGTGGTGTCATCTGCATATCCGAGGTTATTGATATTTCTCCCGGCAATCTTGATTCCAGCTTGTGTTTCTTCCAGTCCAGCGTTTCTCATGATGTACTCTGCATAGAAGTTAAATAAACAGGGTGACAATATACAGCCTTGACGAACTCCTTTTCCTATTTGGAACCAGTCTGTTGTTCCATGTCCAGTTCTAACTGTTGCTTCCTGACCTGTATACAAATTTCTCAAGAGGCAAATCAGGTGGTCTGGTATTCCCATCTCTTTCAGAATTTTCCACAGTTTATTGTGATCCATGCAGTCAAAGGCTTTGGCATAGTCAATAAAGCAGAAATAGATGTTTTTCTGGAACGTTCTTGCTTTTTCCATGATCCAGCGGATGTTGGCAATTTGATCTCTGGTTCCTCTGCCTTTTCTAAAACCAGCTTGAACATCAGCAAGTTCACAGTTCACATATTGCTGAAGCCTGGCTTGGAGAATTTTGAGCATTACTTTACTATCATGAGAGATGAGTGCAATTGTGCAGTAGTTTGAGCATTCTTTGGCATTGCCTTTCTTTGGGATTGGAATGAAAACTGACCTTTTCCAGTCCTGTGGCCACTGCTGAGTTTTCCAAATTTGCTGGCATATTGAGTGTAGCACTTTCACAGCATCATCTTTCAGGATTTGAAAGAACTCAACTGGAATTCCATCACCTCCACTAGCTTTGTTCGTAGTGATGCTTTCTAAGGCCCACTTGACTTCACATTCCAGGATGTCTGGCTCTAGGTCAGTGAGCACACCATCATGATTATCTGGGTCGTGAAGATCTTTTTTGTACAGTTCTTCTGTGTATTCTTGCCATCTCTTCATAATATCTTCTGCTTCTGTTAGGTCCATGCCATTTCTGTCCTTTATCGAGCCCGTCTTTGCATGAAATGTTCCCTTGGTATCTCTAATTTTCTTGAAGAGATCTCTAGTCTTTCCCATTCTGTTGTTTTCCTCTATTTCTTTGCATTGATCGCTGAAGAAGGCTTTCTTATCTCTTCTTGCTATTCTTTGGAACTTTGCATTTAGATGCTTATATCTTTCCTTTTCTCCTTTGCTAAATAAACAATAAATCTTTTTGCTGCTACTGCTGCTGCTAAGTCGTGTCAGTCGTGTCTGACTCTGTGCGACCCCATAGACGGAAGCCCACCAGGTTTTCTGTCCCTGGGATTCTTCAGGCAGGAACACTGGAGTGGGTTGCCATTTCTTTCTCCAATGCACGTGAAAGTGAAAAGTGAAAGTGAAGTCGCTCAGTCGTGTCCGACTCTCAGCCACCCCATGGACCGCAGCCTAGCAGGCTCCTCCGTCCATGGGATTTTCCAGGCAAGAGTACTGGAGTGGGGTGCCATCGCCTTCTCCATGAGTGACTGCCTAATTCTAACTGCCTTCCTTCCTTCCTCTGGTCCTTCCTTCTTTCTATGCTTCTGTCCCTTTCTCCTTTCCTTCTTCCTTAGCGAGCTGGAAAACTGTGCTTTAGAAACTCCGTTTTCAGCTGGAATCAGAAGGGGCAGGGCCCTTGGTGCCAAGAGCACCCCCCATAGCACCTGCCCTTGTCTGTCCAGTAAACGGGCCTGCAGAAAATAAAGTGTACGGCAAGCACAAACAAGCCTAAGAGAGACAGTGGGACCTCCCAGGTGATGCCGTGGTCAAGACTCCACTCTTCCAGCGTAACAGGAGAAGGTTCAGTCCCTGATCCAGGAACTAAGATCCCACATGCTGTGTGGCATGACCAAAAAATTTAAAAAATAAAATAAGAGAGACAACTCTTATCAACCTGGGCACAAGCAGAGTTTGTCAAGTGTCCTTGCCAATGTGAGGGAAGAAATCCCTTTATCTCATCCCTGTGGGGAAATGTCTCTTCAATCAGTTTTGAGTGACTCTGACCTCTATGGTTATCTCCAACACTCACTCGCTGACATGGGCAAGGCAGCATAAGGCTCATCTTGGCATCAGGAAGCAACGTGATCTGCAGGCAGAGGTCACTGGTACACCTTGACACTGCAGTGCTTTCTCTTAGGGAGTTCAACTGGACTGCCATGGAATCTAATACTTGTGGGAAGAAGGTCAGTGAAAATAAGGTGAAAAGGCATCATCTCACACTAAGCAATATCCATTCCCTACCGGGGATATAGCTCAGATAGAGTCAGAGAGACCATATGGAGACACATCACTTTTATTTGCTGGATAATGGAGCATAGGGCGATGATTACAGCTTCTTTATGTCTCATGTGACTCCAAGCACAACCACCAGCAATCAACAAATAATTTTTAATAACAATAATGACGTTAGAGCTGAGAGCCATAAATCCTCTAGCACTGCCCATTAAAAGTAGCCTGTAAACCATTTCTTGCAATTGCTTTCCAGCCAGTTCCAAACATGATTCTATTAAACCATTAAATAAAACAGAACAGACTGTCATAAAGTGAGAGTGAGGATTATGTCAAAGAAGGTTAGAGGCTAAATTGATAGTATCTAGATTTTCTTGAGGAAGCAAGTAATAAAATTTTACTAACCCTTAAGTTACATAAAATATTCTCTGGCTGGAATCACATTTTGTCCAAAAGTACTTCTTTATCTCAAGGGGGTGATAAGATAATATGAAATATTTTAACAAGGGAAAGATTGAAAATAATCGAGGAGAACTAAAGTGAACTTCACCTACCAAAAAATAACAAAACACTTCACAATTATAGAATTTCAGGGAGAGCAGCAGGGTTTGTCCTGTCTGAATATACCATAAGCTCACAGATGAAGCCAAGGTCATTGGTATTTAGAACTTTTAATTTTTCATATAATGAACATAACTTTTTTAAAAGATGTGATTTGGACCAGAAGCTAACTTCTTGAAATAAACACGTTTTTAGATTGTCTTCCATTATTTAATCCGAAGAGCTTGGAATACACTGAAAGAATCCATAAAAGTCTAATGTTAGTAGCTTTTACCAATTGTTTATTAATTTAATTATTTAAAAAAAATTTTTAAATTGAAGTATAGCTGATTTAATGATATTTAAATGACTCTTAAATGACTATTTGGAGATGGACTCAAGAGAGAAAAAAACTGATATAGGAAAAGCATAATGTAAAAGCAAACAATGAAAAATAGGAAATAGGAATACAATGGGAAAGTGAGCTGGAAATCTTAGCGTATTTCAGAATCCAGTGCCACATAGAATTGCATGCTAACCTTCAACCCAATGGAACTATGTTTCAGATTCCTGTTAATTAGAACAGAAGAAACAATCCATGGAATTCTCCAGGCCAGAATACTGGAGTGGGTAGCCTTTCCCTTCTCCAGGGAATCTTCCCAACCCAGGGATCAAACCCAGTTCTCCCACATTGCAGGCAGGTTCTTTACAAGCTGAGCCACAAAGAAGCCCAAGAATACTGGAGTGGGTAGCCTATCCCTTCTCCAGGTGATCTTCCCAACCCAGGAATCGAACCGGAGTCTCCTGCATTGCAGGCGGATTCTTTACCAACTGAGCTATCAGGGAAGCCCAGGAAAAACAATAGGAAAAGTTAACCTCTGGCACAGTCCCAAATGAACTCACCATTAGCACAGAATTGCAAAAAATAAGATTTGTTGTTTGTGGAGTTTCATTGAATAAAAATTCATGTCTTTACTCAAGAATATCCCATTTACTTCTAGTGATAACATGAAAAAAAAAACAGTCTTCTGAATTATTAATGCCTGTAGTCGGTAGTAATATTTAAGGGCTTGTCAAACTACAATTTGATGGGTTTCCTAAAAAGTGCACTTAGATTTTACAAGTTGTGTGAACACATCTGTAATTTCCAATACCATAAAACAATTTGCAATGTGTATTAAAGCTCATAGGAGTTGGTTGGGGTTTTGTTTGTTTCTTTTGGTAGAATAATTTTGGCTCAACTTGTCAAAATTTGAGGATCTTAAGAGCTGTTTCAGATATAGGAAGGCTTTCAATTATCTGTATTAATCTTATACGATTAATTTTCATCTTAATAGGAATTCTTATTTTTTAGCTAGAATTAATTAACTTGAAACCTAGTTATCCAGTAGAATTTAAAATCTGGCAAACCATGAACACCTGTCCTCAGGCTAGAAATTTAATGATAAAATGTGCTCGGTTGCTAAGTCATATCCAACTCTTTTCAATCCCATGGTCTGTGGCTCTCCAGGTTCTTCAGTCCATGGGATTTCCCAGGCAAGAATACTGGAGTGAGTTGCCATTTCCTTCTCTAGGGGATCTTCCCAACACAGGGATCCAACCCACGTCTCCTGCTTCGCAGGAGGGTTCTTTACCACTGAGCCAGCAGGGAAGCCTGATTATAAAATGCCTAGCATCTGAAAGGCACTCAAGGCATGTCTGTAGATGCAGTGAATGAGGCCAAGGAATACCTCCCTGCTGGTCAAAGCGTGACAAGGTCTGAACTGCAGCCGAAGAATGCTGTAGAAGAAAATACCTAAGAATCTTCAGATTCACATTTCATTGTCAGCTACAAGTGACATCAACTTCCACAGAAGGCCAAAAAAAAAACAAAAACAGACAAGATTCCAGTAAAGTTATTCATACCCTTTATGATGGGGGTTACAGGGCATTTAGCCCAGAGTGAGATGAGCTGCCCTCAAGATGGGAAGGCAATAAGAGCCCTTGTTATTATAAGACTTTCTTACTCTGTCTCTAGCGCCAAGAAAGAGGAGCAGCAAGGTGAGAAATAAGGCTTCATATCAAACACAAATGTCCTCCTCTCCAAAAGCTCTGAGGCTTCCTCAAAGAAAACTAATCAATAGTTAAGAGTCCAGTCAATCACAAGCTCTGAGACTGATGAAAACTCAACACCAGGATTCTCCTCAGTAAAGAAAACAAAGCTTGGGACTTCCCTGGTGGTCCAGAGGCTAAGACTCTGCACTCCCAATCAAGGGGTCCCAAGTTCGATCCTTGGTCAGGGAACTAGATCCCACATGCCTCAACTGAAGATCCCACATGCCTCAACTAAAGATCCCACATGCCTCAACTAAAGATCCCACATGCCTCAACTAAAGATCCCACATCCCTCAACTAAAGATCCCACATGCCTCAACTAAAGATCCCACATGCCTCAACTGAAGATCCCACATGCCTCAACTAAAGATCTCACATCCCTCAACTAAAGATCCCACATGCCTCAACTAAAGATCCCACATGCCTCAACTGAAGATCCCACATGCCTCAACTAAAGATCTCACATCCCTCAGATCCCACATGCCTCAACTAAAGATCTCACATCCCTCAACTAAAGATCCCACATGCCTCAACTAAAGATCTCACATCCCTCAACTAAAGATCCCACATGCCTCAACTAAAGATCTCACATCCCTCAACTAAAGATCCCACATGCCTCAACTAAAGATCTCACATCCCTCAACTAAAGATCCCACATGCCTCAACTAAAGATCTCACATCCCTCAACTAAAGATCCCACATGCCGCAATGAAGATGGAAGATCCTGAGTGCCGCAACTAAGACCTGGCACGGCCAAATAAATAATTTAAAAAAAAAAACAACAACAACTATGGAGCTTATTGTAGTTATTTCAAGGAAAACAAATACCTGTACTGCTCCTAGTCCACAGAGTGGGAGACTTGCATTGGTCTTCAGGGCAACACCTACTATGCTGCATGCATTCAACCTTGGTCAAGACACTGCTTGCCAAGAGGCAACAATTCCAGGCTCAGTCCACGGCTTCAGTGTCCTCGAGCTCACATCTATTCATACTACATCAGACAGGTGTTATGAGAATCAGTATTCATCAATGCATGGTAAGTCAATTTCAAACTACAAAAATCCATAAAACACATCAAAATAAGTATAGTGCATACAACTATTCCACAGTCTAAGAAAAAGAAGCCTACATATACATATATATATAAACTTACAGAGTGATGATGCTGGTAAATATGAAGTATTTTTTTTAATATTTATTTATTTGGCTGCACCAGGTCTTAGTCGTGGCGAGCGATATCTAGCTCCCTGGCCGGGGATCAAACCTGGGGCCCCTGCTTTGGGAACACAGAGTCTTGGCCACTGGACCATCAGGGAAGTCCTGTGAAGTATTTTAATACGTGACCGACAGGTCCCCTCCTATCACTGAGGTTGTTTTACAGAAACAGCAGTGTCTACACTCAGTTGCACCAAGTACACAATCACGGCCCCCCACCCCATCCCCCACCCAGAGAGAACCTTGAGATGGAAAATGAGGAGGCAGGATATACCATGGAGGCTATTTTATAGAAAAAATACTTTAAGTATCATACTAAGTGAAGTAAGTTAAAAACAAGTATTATATGATATCACTTATATGTGGGATATAAAAAATAATATAAATAAGTCTATAAACAAAACAGGAATAGACCCACAGTCATAGAAAACAAACATATGGTTACCAAAGGGGCGAGAAGGGGAGAGATAAATTAGGAATGTGGGACTAACAGATACAAACCATTATACATGAACTAGATTAACAACAAGAACCTAGTATACAGCACAGGGAACTCCATTCAGTATCTTGTAATAACTTATAATGGTAAAGAATCTGAAAAAGATGTTATATTTATATGTGTGTGTGTGTGTATCTGAATCACTTTCAGCTGAATACCTGAAATTAACACAGTATCGTAAATCAAGTTTGTATGTATATGTGTTGAGTGGCTCAGTCGTGTCTGACTCTTTGCGACCCCATGGACCACAGCCCTCCAGGCTCCTCTGTCCATGGGATTCTCTAGGCAAGAACACTGGTGTGGGTTTTCATGCCCTCCTCCACGGGATCTTCCTGACCCAGGGATCAAACCTGCATCTCTTGCATCTCCTGCACTGGCAGGCGGATTCTTTACCACGGCACCACCTGGGAAGCCCATGTAAATTAATTATAGATCAATTTAAGAAAAGGAAAAAATACGGTACAACAAAAACTCACAACAGATGCATCATCTATATAAAAGGAACAGATACTGATGTTCTTTTTTAATGAATAAAAATATTGAGAGAAAGAATGCTTGTAAGAGCCCGTAAGAGAATATCCATTCATCCCTCAACCTTCTAGCAGGAAAAGAACTAAAGCTATGTTCTCAGATTTAACAACAACAACAACAAAAAAAAGAGGCAAATCCATAGACAGAAAACAGAGGATGAAAGCCTGTGTTATAAAATGTACCACCTCGAGCTTTTCTAAGCGTACAGTCCAGTGGCGTCAAGTACGTTCACAGTGCTGTGTAGCCCTCGCCACCATCCGTCTCCAGAACTCTTTACCTTGTAACTTTTTCATTTAATATTTATTTTATTTATTAGGCTCCCCTGGTGGCTCAGATGGTAAAGAATCTGCCCATAATGCAGGAGACCTGGGTTCAATCCCTGGGTTGAGAAGTTACCCTGGAGAAGGGAACAGTTACCCACTCCAGTTTTTTTGCCTGAAGAATTCCATGGACAGAGGAGCCTGGTGGGCTCCAGTCCCTGAGGTTGCAAAGATTTTTTAATTTATTACTTATTTCTTTGGCTGTGCTGGGATAATTAGTTTGGGGGTCTTCGATCTTCATGGTGGCATGTGAACTTTTAGCTGCAGCGTGTGGGATCTAGTTCCCTGACCAGGGATGGATCTGGGGCTCCCTGCATTGGAAGCTTGGAGTGTTAGCACTGGACTGCCAGGGAGGTTCCTCATCTTGTAAAATTTAAACTCTGCGCCCATTAAACACTTTCTCATTCTCCCTCCCCACACCTCTGCTAACTAACCATCATTCTACTTTCTGTCTACATATCCGACTACTCCACGTACCTCATTATGTTACACATATTTTACCACAATAAAAACAAAAGTTTTAAGGAAAATATAAGAAGCTTTCCCCTCCTTTCCATATCAATTGCCCTGTCCTGGCCAGGCCAAAGTCTTGTCTTATGTAGATAATAGCAGGAACTCCATGACTAGTCTGCATCCCTGTCATGAATCTGACCTGGGACCCACTCACCTCTCCGTTTCCATTCTGAAACTGTCAAGGATTTTCAAATTAATTTCCACACAATCAAATGGGCAGGTGGCTCAGTAGTAAAGAATCTGCCTGCCAATGCAGGGGACACAGGAGATACAGGTTCAATTCTTGGGCCAGGAAGATCCCTAGTAGGAGGAAATGGCAACCCACTCCAGTATTCTCGCCTGGAAAATTCCATGGATAAAGAAACCTGGAGGGTTGCAGTCCATGGGGTCTCCTGGGGTCACAAAGAGTTGGACACGACTGAGTGAGTGCACGCATACAATCAAATACAAAATCCTTAGACTGCCTCAAGGCTAACAGAGGGTGAACCACCAGCTTCCCAACTTGCTAAGATGCTGCTCCTCAGAAAGACACAGAGAGACAAGAAAAACACAGAGGTCACACAGCAAAGCCTAATAAGAGACCTTTCTGCTAAATGCAGCCTTTGATTGTAAAACATACCGGTAGCAGTATCCGCTCGGCTCTCGGCACCGTGGAAAGCCAAAAAGTAAGCGACTGTATCCCCATTCTGACCAAAGTTATGTGGAAGTCTGACTAGTTTTGGCAAACTAGTTTGATCTAAGCTAGTCTAAACCACAGTTGGGCCTCACTTTGGGGGCCGCCCCCATTCAATGACAACAACTACCATTACTAATGCACCCACTGCATCTCGGGCAGTGAGCATCGTCTCAGGCAGCACCCCCAACAGTAAGTGCTGGAGGAAAGGGCTCCCCGCACACCCCAGCCAACAGGGACTGTGCCTCCCGGCTCACTAGGAGGGCTGGGCCCAGCAAGCAGGAGGCAGACAGCCTTCTCCCTGCACTGTGGGCAGCTTCCTGGACTGGTTCAGCAGCCGGAAAAGTTTTCCTTCTGCCAGAAGAAAGCTGCATAGGCCCCAGAAACTGTTTTGGAAGACAGTGCAGTTCGGTTCTCCATCAGAAATCTGACACCTGCCTCAGTGAAGGGGGTAAGGAGAGTCCAGTCACCTGCCTGCTGACCATCTCCTACTTCACAGAGGGCAGAATCTGTACATCCTAGAAGAGATTTTGCAGCTTTTAAAGGAAAAAGAGGACCGTTCTGAGGACTCTGGGGGAAAAAAACACACTGTTGCCAAAATTTAAGAGCAAAACAGTTTATAAAATAGCTGAAGGATCTGGGGCTTCCCTGGTGGTTCAGTGGTTAGGAAGCTGCCTGCCAATGCAGGAGACAAAGGTTCAATCCCTGGCCCAGGAAGATCCACATGGAGGGGAGCAGCAGAGCAAATAAGCCCATGTACCACAACTACTGTGGAGGGAGAGCCGGGGAACTGCAGAGAAGCAGTGCTCCACAAGAGAAGCCACTGCCGTGAGAAGCCTGCTCACCGAAACTAGAGAATAGTTCCTCCTTGCAGCAACTAGAGGAAAGCCCACACAGCAATGAAGACCCAGCACGGTCATAAATAAATGAATAAATAAAATTATTCCAAAAAAAATCCGGAGTAATGAACCAGGAGTCAGGGAGTTGCAAAAGGTCCTCTGGAGACCTTGGCAAAGTGCTGATTTCTGCCTGAATCTAGGGGAAAACCACCAGAAAAGAGTAGGTGAATAAACCTAAAATATCAGAAGTACTGATACATGTAATGTGCTAAGTCCCTTCAGTCATGTCTGACTCTGAAACCCCATGGACTGTAGACTGCCAGGCTCCTTTGTCCATGGGGTTTTCTAGGCAAGAATAGTGGAGTGGGTTGCCATTTCCTTCTCCAGAGGATGACCTTCCAGGCCCAGGGATCAAACCCACATCTCTTATGTCTCCTGTATTAGCAGGCAGGTTCTTTACCTCAAGTGCCACCTGGGATCAAGTGCCACAACTGATCCATGGGTGGGCCTCAAAAACATTATGGTTAGTGAAAGAAGCCAGGCAGGAAAGACTGGATATTATATGATTCCATTCCATGAAGTGTCCAGACAGAGCAAAGCTACAGACACAGAAAGCAGATGGAGGGTTGCCTGGGGCTGGGGGTGAGGAGGAGGGCTGACTGCAAACAGCTATGAGTTACTGGGACATCCCTGGTGGTCCAGTGGTTGAGAATCCACCCACCAATGCAGGGAACACAAGTTTGATCCCTGGTCGAAGACCCCATATGCCACAACTACTAAGCCTGGGTAGCCTGGAGTCCTCGTGCCACAATGAGAGAGCCCATGCACCCCGACGAAAAGATCCCACATGACGCAGTGAAGATCCCATGTGCCGCAACTAAGACCCCATGCAGCCAAATAAATATTAGAAACAAAAAGCAGCCATGAGGTATGAGATGGCATGATAGAAATGTGTTAAAGTGGATTGTGGTGATGGCTGCACAACTCAGTACCTTTACTAAAAATCACTGAATTGTCCACCTAACCATGGGTGAATTTTATGATACTTAAATTCATAATTCAATAAAGCTGTTCAAGATTCCCAGATGGCACAGTGGTAAAGAATTCACCTGTCAATGCAGGAGATATGGGTTGTGAAGATCCCCTGGAAGAAAAAAATGACAATCCACTTCAGGATTCTTGCCTGGGAACTCTCATGGACAGAGGAGCCTGGCACGCTATAGTCCACGGAGTCACAAAGAGTTAACCACAACTGAGCAACTATGCATACTCACACACACACACACAAAGCTGTTAAAAACAAAACAAAACCACACCCTAGACCAGAAGAATAAAATAAATGGACAAAAAGTCTTATCTAGAAGTGAAGATAAACTGAAAGACTACTCCAAGTAAACTACAAAGGTAAATTAAAATAAAATGATTATTAATTAACTAACTAGAAGAGAATAAGATTAATACAAAAATTTTAGGAGCTATTAAAGAATTAATAAAAAGAGCTTTCATTAAAAATTTATTTAAAAAAAGAAAATAGAAATTCCAGAGGAGATGTATAAAAATAAACTGAGGCTTATTGAAATTTTTGAGCTTGAGCAAAAATGTATTCAAACCAGGCAGCATCTAACCTAGCAGATGGAAAGGAGCTCTAAGGTGCTACACAGAATGGAAGACTTTTTTTTTTAATGAAGAACAATTGAATTACAATATTAGTTTTAGATGTATAACACAGTCATTCAATATTTTTATACCCTATAAAATGATCACCAAGATAAGTCCAGCTTTATAATTACCATATTATTGACAATATTCCCCATTCTATACATTACATACCTGTGACTTGCTTATTTTATAACTGGAAGCTTGTATTTCTTAATCTCCCTCACTTTCTTCACACATCCCTCAAGCCTTCCCTTGGCAATCACCAGTTTGTTTTCTGTATCTATGAATATTCTTCTGTTTTATTATCTTTGTTCATTTGCTTTGATTTTTAGATTCTACCTATAAGTGAAATCATACAGTATTTGTCTTTATCTGACTTATTTCACTTTGCACAATGCCATCCATGTTGTTTCAAATAGCAAGATTCCATTCTTTATTACGGCAGAGCGATAAAATGAAAGATTTTTGTAGCCAGAGGGAAGCAGGAATAAGGAAGCTGTACTAGGCAAAAAAGTGGGTTGGTGATTGTAAAGTCTCTTTCCTTTAGGGGACTACAGTGGTCTATCAGGCAGATTGCCTGACAGTGTTTCAGGTCCTTTCAGATTGACTGGTTTAAGATTCCTGGAGTTCCCTGGTAGTCCAATGGTCAGGACTCTGCCCTTGCACTGTGGAGGGCCTGGGGTTCAATCCCTGGTCAGAGAACAAAGATCCCACAAGCCACACAGTGCAGCTTAAAAAAACAAAAAATGTTGATTCCATTTCTGGGAGAGGATGAAATTGTAATTAAGACTCTTTGGTATTTATGAGGTGTAGCATAACTGATTCCATTTTGGCCCTGTTGCATTGTATTTTAACAGAGGTATAAAAATGAAGATGTAGGATTTGTTTTTAACTTAAAAGAAAACAGAGGAAATACCCCTAAATGTTAAGAGTGATATTCTCTCTTTAAATTAATTATAAGTGGTTTTTATTTTCTCTTTTCTTTTCTAAATTTCCTATACAACACAATTTTGATTATAAAATTCGATTATCTGTGAGCATGTTTATAAGTAATTAATTGGAAAATTTAAGTGAAATTGGTGAACTTGCAGAAAATATAAATTACCCAGGACTTTACAGGTGGTCCAGTGGTTAAGACTCCAAGCTTCCACTGAAGGGGGATTGGGTTAGATCCCTGGTTGGGGAAATTTCTCAAGCTGTGGTGTGTGGCTCCTCCCAGAAAAATTACCCAGATTGCTTTAAGAAGAAACAAGGTCTCTTAATAACCAGCAAGGACCTAGCGTATAGGACAGGGAGTGAATGACATTCACTATCTTGTAATAACCTATAAAGGAAAAAAATCTGAAAAAGAATATATATACACATATACAAAACTTAATCACTTTGCTGTACACTTGAAACTAACACAACACTGCAAATCAACTATACTTCAATTTAAAGAAAACAACGGGAATTTCCTGGTGGTCCAGTGGTTAGGACTCAGCACTTGCACTGCCAGGGCCCAGGGTTCAATCCCTGGTGGAAGAACTAAGATCCCACCAGCCACCAGGTGTGGCCCCTCTCACCACCATCCCCCCAAAAAATCCTAAAAAAAAAAAGGGGGCAAAGAATTTGAATAGACATTTTCCCAAAGACATACAAATGGCTAAAGGACAAATGAAAAGGTCTTCACTGTTATTAATCATTGGAGACATGCAAATCAAAACCACAATGAGGGACTTCCCTAGTGGTCCAGTGGTTAAGAATCCACCTTGCAATGCAAGGTACGTAGGTTAGATCCCTGGTAGGAGAACTGGGATCCCATACACGATGGAGTAAGGAAGTCCTCGCACCGGAACTTCTGAGCCTGAGCACCACAACGAGAGAATCCATGTGCCACAACGAAAGGTCCCGTGTGCCATGACTCAGCCAAATAAATACTTTTTTTTTTCTTTAAGAACACACACAATGAGATACCACTGCCCATCCACTAAGATGGCTATGATCAAAACAACAGAACAAGTGCGGATGAGGATGTGAAAATATTGGAAGCCTTAAATATTGCTGATAGAAATGTAAAACGGTGTAGCCAGTGTGGAAGACAGTTTGGTGGTTCCTCAGTTAGTTAAACATAAAACTACCATATGACCCTGAAGTGCCATTCCTAAGTTAATATACCCAAAATAACTCAAACAGGTGTTCAAATGAAAACTTACCCACAAATACTCACAGCAGTATTGCTCACAATGGCCAATGGAGGAACCCTATAAATGTGTTAGGTGAAGGAAACCAGCTACAAAGGCCTTATCTTCCATGTATATGAAATGTCCAGAAAAGACAAATCCACAGAGACAGAAAGGAGATCAGAAGTTGACAGGAGCTGGGGGGAGGGAGCAAAAGACTGATTGCCTCACTGCATTTGGGGTTTCCTTGGGGGCAGAGATGTTCTGGGGCCACTTAGGGGTGATGGCTGCCTAATATTGTGAATGTACTAAATATACTGATGGTAAATTTTATGTTATGTATATTTTACCACAATTTAAAAAAAAGCTGAGGCAGATCCTGTAGAAGCTGGAAGCTGCCAGACAAATATACTTTGCAGAGCTGGGTGGCCAGTCCTTCCTTGAAGGGCTCTGAGTGGGGCCTCTGTGTCTTCCTCACCAGGTTAGTCATGGGAGTTTTTTTATGAGATGATCACTGCTCTCTCTCTTCACTCCCACTCCCTGGACCTTCTCTTTCGGGAGAAGCTGTCCTTCCCTCTGCCCTGCCTCAGGGACGGGGTGACTCCAGGACCTGAGTCCTATCTTTACATTTGAGTTTGGAAAAGTGAGATCCTCTGGGCATAAATAGAAAAGATTTTGGAAGGATGTGGTCAAATTTCCAGCCTCAGGGGTTTAACATTGGGTTAGAATTTAAGGAATCCTTGCTTGGGGTGGAAAAAAGATAAGGGAAAATGGTAAAATTATTTACTCAAAGAATGATATCTCTCAATTTTATTTGAAATAGCAATTCAATGCAGCTTCTACTTGAAACTGGCAGGGGAGGGAACTTGGATTTTTGAGAGGCAAGGGAGTGAGGGAGAGATGCCAGATAGATTTGGAGGGTCTAGAGGGGAAGTCTGGCTTCTATAGCTGGCTTAAAACTCAACATCCAAAAAATGAAGATCATGGCATCTGGTTTCATCACCTCATGGCAAATAGATGGGGAAACAATAGAAACAGTGCAGACTTTATTTTCTTGGGCTCCAAAATCACTGTGGATGGTGACTGCAGCCATGAAATTAAAAGACGCCTGCTCCTTGGAAGAAAAGCTATGACAAACCTAGACAGCATATTAAAAAGCAGAGACATCACTTTGCCAACAAAGGTCCGTCTAGTCAAAGCTATGGTTTTTCCAGTAGTCATGTAAGGATGTGAGAGCTGGCCATAAAGAAGGCTGAGTGCTGAAGAATTGATGCTTTCGAACTGTGGTGCTGGAGAAGACTCTTGAGAGTCCCTTGGACAGCAAGGAGACCAAACCAGTCAATCCTAAAGGAAATCAATCCTGAACATTCACTGGAAAGACTGATGCTGAAGCTGAAGCTCCAATACTTTGGTCACCTGATGTGAAGAGCCAACTCATTGGAGAAGACCCTGATGCTGGGAAAGATTGAGGGCAGGAGAAGGGGACGACAGAGGATGAGATGGTTGGATGGCATCACCGATTCAATGACATGAGTCTGAGCAAACTCTGGGAGACGGTGAAGGACAGGGAAGCCTGGCACACTACAGTTCATGAGGTAGCAGAATCAGACACAACTGAGCAACTGAACAACAGCAAGGAAGGAGCCTGATTGTCACCTCTGTGTCTCTGTGCAACTGGCCTGGCACAGGAATGAATGGCAGTCGGTAGACAGAGAAGATAGCAAAGCACCTCCAGAGTTCCCTGCAGCCCCAGGGTGGTGCAGGAGAGCAGCCAAATCCCCTTTCTACCACCCCCACCCCCATGTCCAGTGAACAAGCGGTTCTAGGTGAACTAGAATCGATCTCAAGAAGCACAGCAGGGCCTCTCTGGTGGTCCAGTGGTTAAGAATCCACGTGCCAATACAGAAGACTCGAGCCCTGGTCCCAGAAGATTCCACATGCTGAGGGGTAACTCAGTCTGTGCATTCTAGAGCCCAGGCTCTGCAACGAGAGAAGCCACCCCAATGAGAAGTCCATGCACTGCAACTAGAGAGTAGCCCCTGCTTGCCACAACTAGAGGAAAGCCACACGCAGCAAGTAAGGCTCAGTGCAGGCAAAAGGAATAAAGAAATAAATATCCAAAAGCCGAAGAGCAGCAGGAAGGGACAACACGGTGAATCACTTTCCTGGACAAAGTGGGGCATTCACATCTGGGCAGATGCCAAGTGGGACCAAAGTTCACACTGACCCGGCTCCCTCCACACTGCATATGCCCCAGAGAAGGGAGGAGGGGGACTGAGCTGCAGTGATCCAGAGCAGCGGAGATCTTCCAGAACCAAGATTAAGTCTCCACGCCCTGATGGAATTTCTCAAAAGAAGCAGCAGACTGACTCACAGAAAAACGAAGTTCTCTTTCTCCTGCAATACACAGCTTCAGAGACGGTGCCTGTCACAGAGGCAGTAAAGGGTATTCACACCAGGGCCCCCGTCCACATCCACAGCCCCATTTCCTGCCTGTTTCTGCTCCACACCAGAAACTCTAGCACATAGACCATTCTACAAGCCCTCCTACTTCCTCAGCTCACTGGTAACAAGTATTTAAACGGCCATATGCCTCCCACAAAGGGGCGAGGGTCTATGGCTTTTACACCTTCGTGGCTCTTCTGTAACCCACGGGATGAAATGGAAGAGATACCCTGTGACTTTCAAAGCTAGGTTGGAAAACTCCATGCAGCTTCTGCCTGGTTCTCCAGAAGCACTCATTTTGAAGCCCTGAGCCACCAAGTTAGGAACATCTGACAGGGATAGAGCAGGATAATCAAATTATTAGCTTAGAAACCCTATTAGGAAATTATAGATAGACAAGAAACTTCATGGGGGCTTTGGGAGACCACAATAAGACTAATGATCCCTCAAGAAAGTAATGGAAAAATTCTGAAACAATGTGGGCTTGCTTGACTCACAAAGCAAAAACAAGTCATTAAGCATCAAAGCCGAATTGGCTGGCTTAACAATGAAATCAAGCTAGCCTGCTTAGCAACAAAACCACGCAACAGAACTACAAGACATGCCCCCAAACAATAAAATAATGGTGTCATAAGACCTACATCCTGCCCAGTGAGCTCAGTGAGTTAATAACTCTCAAATCACGCTCTTCGGCCCTTAAGACATGTTCTTTGCACAGTGCCCCCAAACGATAAAACAACAGTAGAGAATAAGGCCTACAACCTGCCCAGCAGTGTCATCAAGTTAATGACCCCCAAAACATGCTGTGTGCACACACAAAAAAACAATCATTTATGGAAAGGCGATTTTTCAAAATGAAAGACCTTCACTGTACTGAGACCTGAAAACACTTTCCCAAAGTGCTACGGCAGTCCTGGCCTGACCACACAGGGACAAGAAAACCTCCCTGCCCAACCTGGGAGAGGAACTGATGCTGGAAACGTGATGTCTACTCAAGAAAGACTAAAAAGATCCTCTTACCCTCCCCTTCTTTCTTTGAGCATAAAAGTGTAACCCACTGAGCACTTGAGGGCACAAGCATCCTATTCTAGTAAATCACTTCTGATCTCTCACTGAACTCCTTTCTGCTCTGAGACATAAAGGATCACAGCACCAGAGTTCTTTGGAGCCCTGGAGACACACCTATCAGCTTCACATCCTGAGTCCAGCCGCCATGCTGTGAGGAAGACCCCAGCACACAGAAGCCTAGATCAGGTATCCTGCTGACAACCCCCACAAAGGTCACATCCAGTAGCCAACACCAACCGCTGGACATGGGAGTGAAGACGCTTCCAGATACTTCCAGCCCCAGCAGTGGGGTCCCCGGCAGCCTTAAAGCATTTCTACCTAGGGAATCCGTTGCACTCTTATTGAATTCCTGATACAGAGTGTCCATGAGCATAGCAAAATGATCGTTTTTGGCTACTAACTTTTAGGGCAGCTGATTGTACAGCAGTCGTAACTGGAACATGGTTGTCGTTGTTAGTCACTCAGTCATGTCTGACTCTTTTCAACTTCATGGGCTGTAGCCTGCCAGGCTCCTCTGTCCGTGGGATTCTCCAGGCAAGCACAGTGAAGTGGGTTGCCACGCCTTTCTCCAGGGGATCTTCCCAACCCAGGGATCGAACCCAGGTCTCTTGCCCCGTAGGCGGATTCTTTACTGACTGAGCCACGAGGGAAGTCCAAGAATACTGGAGTGGGTAGCCTATCCCTTCTTCAGGAGATCTTAGCAATCCAGGAATTGAACCGGGGTCTCCTGCCTTGCAGGCAGATTGTTTACCAGCTGAATGACCAGGGAAGCCCATATGTAAGCAGTACCATGTGTAAAATAGACAGCTAGTGGGAAGCTGCTGTATAGCAGGAGGGAGCTCAGCTCGGTTGCTCTGTGATGACCTAGAGGGGTAGGGGAGGGGAGAGAGGCTCTTGAGAGATGGGATATATATATAATTATGACTGATTCACATTGTTGTATGAGACCAACACAACATTGTAAAGCAATTAATCTCCAATCTAAAAAATAATTAATTAATTAATTTGCAGTCTGAGATAACCTACAGTATTTAATTTCCCTTAATCTGCTTTTTTTTTTTTTGATCATCGTTACAAGTTTACAAAATAAAAGAGGCCTTGCCTTTTGAGATGACACAGGGTAGGAGCCTGGAGCTCACGTGAGTAAGAAAGTCTAGGTGGAGTCCTGAGTGGTTTCCTAAAGGCACTTCAGAGTGTGGTTTCTGCCAGTGAACATTCCAACTCCCCCTGCGCACAGCCTCAGCTGGGCTTTTTCCAGGAGGCAGGGAAACATTTGTGAGTCACTTAGGAGCCAGATTCCATTTATGTCTATCATAAAAGTAAATTTCAGTAAGAGCTGTTGTGGTGACTGCGATAAGAGTGAACTGATAATTGAGTTAATGCTAACAGATCCATCTGCAAAGAGCCGGCAGAGACAGCTGTGAAAGAGCCTGAGTGAGGGTGCAGAAGGTGAAGCTCTGTGTACACAGCAGAGTCCTTGGGCAATGGAGGCAAGGTCAACAAGGGAAAGGCTGCCAGCTTGGCTTTCCATCTAGAGGAGGCGGGGTGGGGCAGATGTCGAAAACTGACAGCATTTAGCTTGCAGTCAGAGGAGACAAGCTTTTTTTTTTCCCCTGCTGAGCTGGGTCTTAATTGCTGTATGTGGGATCTAGTTTGCTGACTGGGGATCAAACCCTGGCCCTCTGCTTGGGGAGCACAGTCTTAGCATCTGAACCACCAGGGAAGTCCTGACAAGTATTTTTAAGGTGGTATTGGCTCTGCACATTGAAAACTCCATCAGTCTCTCAGATTTCCCACACCGTCTTCCCACAGTGAAACTGGGGGGGTGGATGGGGGTGGCGGTGATTCAGCATCCTCCTCTGTCCCTCCCCCATGGGGCTGACTCATCAGCATGAAACAAAATCTCAGACAGGACTTGTAAGAGTATCAACTAGGAGTGAGCAGATAAAGTCTAAGAATAAATGCCATTACTCCAGGTTTTGGGCTTCCCTTGTGGCTTAGCTGGTAAAGAATCCACCTGCAATGCTGGAGACCTTGGGTCGATCCCTGGTTTGGGAAGAATCCCCCTGGAGAAACGAAAGGCTACCCACTCCAGTATTCTGGCCTAGAGAATTCCAAGGACTATAGTCCATGGGATTGCAAAGAGTCGGATACGACTGAGCGACTTTCACTTTCACTTGTGTGGGTATGATGATAGGAATCATTCAAAGGATTGATAATCCACGGTGTTTTCAGGAAACCACTGACATTCAAAAGTTATCTAATAGTACTCTCAAGATCTGTGCATTTCACTGCACATAAATTTTACCTCAAAAAAATCTGTAAACAAACCTTGAACTCTAATTAGTGATATGCATGGAATTGTCCCACTGTTTACAACTTTGAAATGCATTAAAAATCAAATAAACTGATGATGGTTAACTGGATCAGTATGTGCTAATGCTCAAAATTCTCCAAGCCAGGCTTTAGCAATACGTGAACTGTGAACTTCCTGATGTTCAAGCTGGTTTTAGAAAAGGTAGAGGAACCAGAGATCAAATTGCCAACATCCGCTGGATCATGGAAAAAGCAAGAGAGTTCCAGAAAAACATCTATTTCTGCTTTATTGACTATGCCAAAGCCTTTGACTGTGTGGATCACAATAAACTGCGGAAAATTCTTCAAGAGATGGGCATACCAGACCACCTGATCTGCCTCTTGAGAAACCTATATGCAGGTCGGGAAGCAACAGTTAGAACTGGACATGGAACAACAAACTGGTCCCAAATAGGAAAAGGAGTACGTCAAGGCTGTATATTGTCACCCTGCTTATTAACTTATATGCAGAGTACATAATGAGAAACGCTGGGCTGGAAGAAGCACAAGCTGGAATCAAGATTGCTGGGAGAAATATCAATAACCTCAGATATGCAGACGACACCACCCTTACGGCAGAAAGTGAAGTGGAACTAAAAAGCCTCTTGATGAGAGTGAAAGAGGAGAGTGAAAAAGTTGGCTTAAAGCTCAACATTCAGAAAATGAAGATCATGGCATCCAGTCCCATCACTTCATGGGAAATAGATGGGGAAACAGTGGAAACAGTTTCAGACTTTATCTTTTTGGGGGCTCCAAAATCACTGCAGATGGTGACTGTAGCCGTGAAATTAAAAGATGCTTACTCCTTGGAAGAAAAGTTATGACCAACCTAGATAGCATATTCAAAAGCAGAGACATTACTTTGCCAACAAAGGTCCGTCCAGTCAAGGCTATGGTTTTTCCAGTGGTCATGTATGGATGTGAGAGTTGGACTGTGAAGAAAGCTGAGCCCCGAAGAATTGATGCTTTTGAACTGTGGTGTTGGAGAAGACCCTTGAGAGTCCCTTGGACTTCAAGGAGATCCAACCAGTCCATTCTGAAGGAGATCAGCCCTGGTTTTCTTTGGAAGGAATGATGCTAAAGCTGAAACTCCAGTACTTTGGCCACCTCACGCCAAGAGTTGACTCATTGGAAAAGACTCTGATGCTGGGAGGGACTGGGGGAAGGAGGAAAAGGGGACAAAAGAGGATGAGATGGCTGGATGGCATCACTGACTCGATGGACGTGAGTCTGAGTGAACTCCGGGAGTTGATGATGGACAGGGAGGCCTGGCGTGCTGCAATTCATGGGGTCACAAAGAGTTGGACACGACTGATCAACTGAACTGAACTGAACTGACTGAAGTACCATTTGAAGGCAACTGGTTAAATAAATTATGATATATCCAAATACATGGATACACACATCCACTCCATGATACATGGAATAAAACAGTCATTTAAAAAGATAAGGCAACACAAAAGATGATATGCTGTATGATTCCATTTACACAAATTTTAAAAACAGGTAAAATTAATCTAAGGTTCTAGAAGCGAGCATAGTGGAAGAAGGCCCATGAGGCGGCACTAGTGGTAAAGAACCTGCCTCCAGTGCAGGAGATGCTGGTTCCATCCCTGGGTCGGGAAGATCCCCTGGAGGAGGGCGTGGCAACCCACTCTGGTATTCTCGCCTGGAGAATCCCATGGGCTACAGTCCACGGGGTCGAAAACAGCGAGACACAGCTGAGCACGCACGCAGCCACAGTAGTGGGTGCTGGGTCCTAACCACTGAATCGTCAGGGAAGTCCCGAGTGTGTGTTTAGTATCTCTTTTCCAGACAAACTATACGTACTGTGGGCACAACGATGGTGTCTGCCCCTGAACCACTCTATTTCCAGGACTTAGCCCCAGGCCTGGCACAGAGTAGGAGTCTGTAAATATTTGTTAGGTAACTGAAATCATAAATGAGTACTGAAGAAATGCTCTTTAAATAACCGCAGAAAAATTAAACGGACTTAGCTATCACTATCTGAGGCAAAGTCACTTGTGGGGGGAAAACCTGAGGTCCTTACAGACTAAAACCCTTTCAGGAATCCATTCTCCCTTCACCCAGTCTCAGATCTCGTCCCAGGCCAATAGAGGGGGCAGGTCTTGTACGAGTTGCTGGACTTGTACAGCTGGAGAGCAACTAAGCCTACTTAGGGAGAAAGGAGGCAGCTGGTCTGAGGCTTCAGATTCAATAAGTGAGATTCAGTCTGGCTGGGCGCCAGAGAACAGAGCTTGGGAAGGAACAGGGGGCGTGAGCAGGAGTGACCCTGGAGGAAATGCATCACCAAAGGAAACCAGAGCAGAAATCTGGGGTGCTCCTGACACCCCGAACCAGAAGCAAGGAGGCGGGACTTCCCTGGTGATCCAGTGTTAAGAATCGGCCTTATAATACAGGGTGCTCAGGTTCGATTCCTGGTCAGGAAACTAAGATCCCACATGTCAGGGAACAACTATGCCTGACTGCTGCAATACTGAGCCCTCACGCCACAGCTAGAGAGTCTGTGTGCCTCAACACAAGACCTATGTGAGGAAACTAAGACCTGGATGCAGCAAACAAACTAATTAATTATAACAAAATATTTTTTAAAAAATGAGGAGGGAGACAATGCAGACAAAGGAGCTACACAAGGATCACTGGCTGTGCTGGGGGCATTGATTTTTGACCAGCTTGACCCTAACCTGCTGTGTAGCCTTCATCAGACCACCCAGTCTCCCTGGGCCACAGGTTGCCTGCGTACCAAATGAATGGTTTCACAAAGACAACATTTACTAATAGTTCAGAACTTTTGTAAATGCCGATGTTCAATGACAACACTCTCCTCAAAAGACAAAACAAAAGAAGAACTTGGACAAATTAAACCCTTTTCACCTTAAGGACTAGTTCCAAATTGGGAAAGGAGTACATCAAGACTGCATATTGTCACCCGCTTATTTAACTTATATGCAGAGTACATCATGCGAAATGCCAGGCTGCATGAAGCACAAGCTGGAATCAAGATTGCTGGGAGAAATATCAATAACCTCAGATATGCAGATGACAACACCCTTATGGCAGAGAGTGAAAATGAACTTAAGAGCCTCCTGATGAAGGTGAAAGGAGAATGAAAAAGCTGGCTTAAAACTCAACAGTCAAAAAACTAAAATTATGGCATCCAGGCCCATCACTTCATGGCAAATAGATGAGGAAACAATGGAAACAGTGATAGACTTTATTTTCTTGTGCTCCAAAATCACTGTGGACCATGACTGCAGCCATGAAATCAAAAGATGCTTGCTCCTTGGAAGAAAAGCTATGATAAACCTAAACAGTATGTTAAAAAAGCAGAGACATTAATTACTTTACCTACAAAGATCTGTATAGTCAAACCTATGATTTTTCCAATAATCATGTACGGATGTGAGAGCTGGACCGTAAAGAAGGGTGAGTGCCAAAGAATTGATGCTTTTGAACTGTGGTGTTAGAGAAGACTCTGGAGAGTCCCTTGGACTGCAAGGAGAGCAAACCAGTCAACACTAAAGGAAATCAACCCTGAACATTCACTGGAAGGACTGATGCTGAAGCTGAAGCTCCAATACTTCGGTCACCTGATGTGAAGAGCCAACTCATTGGAAAAGACCCTGATGCTGGGAAAGATTGAAGGCAGGAAGAGAAGGGGACGATAGAGGATGAGATGGTTGGATGACATCACCGATTCAATGAACATGAATTTGAGCAAACTCTGGGAGATGGTGAGGCCAGGGAAGCCTGATGTGCTAATAATGTCCATGGGATCACAGAGTCGGACACGACTGAGCAACTGAACGACAACAACCTTAAGGATCTCGGCTAGATCCATGTAACAGTGCTCACTTTGGCTAAGTACTTATTTTCTTACTAGGCTCTCTAACCTAATCTATGTTTTAATCTGGTTCTAATTGTTCTGTAAGACTTCAGCTGTTTTCAATCACAATAGTTGATGTTTGTAGGATATACATTGTCTTTAACTACCGCACAATTATACTCATCTCACACGCTAGTAAAGTAATGCTCAAAATTCTCCAAGCCAGGCTTCAGCAATACGTGAACCGTGAACTTCCTGATGTTCAAGCTGGTTTTAGAAAAGGCAGAGGAACCAGAGATCATATTCCCAACATCCGCTGAATCATGGAAAAAGCAAGAGAGTTCCAGAAAAACATCTATTTCTGCTTTATTGACTATGCCAAAGCCTTTGACTGTGTGGATCACAATAAACTGCGGAAAATTCTTCAAGAGATGGGCATACCAGACCACCTGATCTGCCTCTTGAGAAACCTATATGCAGGTCAGGAAGCAACGGTTAGAACTGGACATGGAACAACAGACTGGTCCCAAATAGGAAAAGGAGTACATCAAGGCTGTATATTGTCACCCTGCTTATTTAACTTCTATGCAGAGTACATCATGAGAAACACTGGACTGGAAGAAACACAAGCTGGAATCAAGATTGCCGGGAGAAATAGCAATAACCTCAGATATGCAGACGACACCACCCTTATGGCAGAAAGTGAAGAGGAACTCAAAAGCCTCTTGATGAAAGTGAAAGTGGAGAGTGAAAAAGTTGGCTTAAAGCTCAATATTCAGAAAACAAAGATTATGGCATCCGGTCCCATCACTTCATGGGAAATAGATGGGGAAACAGTGGAAACAGTGTCAGACTTTATTTTTTGGGGCTCCAAAATCACTGCAGATGGTGACTGCAGCCATGAAATTAAAAGACACTTACTCCTTGGAAGGAAAGTTATGACCAACCTAGATAGCATATTCAAAAGCAGAGACCTTACTTTGCCAACAAAGGTCCGTCTAGTCAAGGCTATGGTTTTTCCTGTGGTCATGTATGGATGTGAGAGTTGGACTGTGAAGAAGGCTGAGCGCCGAAGAATTGATGCTTTTGAACTGTGGTGTTGGAGAAGACTCTTGAGAGTCCCTTGGACTTCAAGGAGATCCAACCAGTCCATTCTGAAGGAGATCAGCCCTGGTTTTCTTTGGAAGGAATGATGCTAAAGCTGAAACTCCAGTACTTTGGCCACCTCATGTGAAGAGTTGACTCATTGGAAAAGACTCTGATGCTGGGAGGGATTGGGGGCAGGAGGAAAAGGGGACGACAGAGGATGAGATGGCTGGATGGCATCACCGACTCGATGGACGTGAGTCTGAGTGAACTCCGGGAGATGGTGATGGACAGGGAGGCCTGGCGTGCTGCGATTCATGGGGTTGCAAAGAGTCAGACACGACTGAGCGACTGAACTGAACTGACTGAAGGATCTAGAAAGTTCTTTCAGGTTGGCCCAGACAAACATTCTTGAGTACAGATAGGGAAACTCGTCCCAGGATGCAGGACTGGAAACGGGAGAGAAAGGCTGGGGTAGGGGCTGCCTGAAGGACCTGCACTTAACTCCCAGCTGTGAATGAACAATGTCACCCGTCGCATCAGTAAACAGAAGATGCCGCAGCCACCATCTCGGACAGCCACCTCCATCCTCCCCCAAGGACCCTGAGGGAACTCGGTGGAACCAGAGGGCTGCCACTGAAGTCACCACCTGCTGTGGGCCCTGATGGGATTCAGGACGGACTAAAACAGGAACCTGGTCCTAGACAGCTAAGGTGCATATCAAAGGGGTGATTTCAGTTATCTCAGATTTGTGCATCTTTCCACACAGAGAAAACTGCGAAATTTATTAACTTGCGATGCCTGGTTTTCTTTAGTTAACAGCAATCTTTTGATGTTCTGCCTACCTGGTTTCCGTTTCAAAGAAAAAAAGAAAACCCCGCTATATCCTGGCTCCCTTGGCCCTTTAGAACAGTCCCTCAGAGCATCCGAGAAACTGTATCCTCAGCTTAAGTCCTCAGGTTTATCCACCAAATAAAACAGAATTCTCAACTTTTAGGTTGTGCGTTTTTTTTGTTTTTTTGTTTTTCCAGTTGACACAACAAAAGACTTGCTATTACTTATATTTTGTTTTTTGCCACATAGCATGTCGGATCTTAGTTCCCCGACCAGGGATGGAACCCATGTCTCCTGCAGTGGAAGTCTTAACCACTGGACCACCAGGGAAGTCCCAAGACTTGCTATGATGAGCTTCATCTTGCATACTTAGTCACGTCCGACTCTTTGCGACCCCATAGATGGCAGCATGCCAGGGTTCCCTGTTCTTCACCATCGCCCGGAGTTTGCTCAAACTCATGTTAATTGAGTCAGTGATGCCATCCAACCATCTCATCCTCTGTCTTCCCCTTCTCCTCCTGCCCTCAATCTTTCCCAGCATCAGGGTCTTTTCCAATGAGTCGGCTCTTTGTATCAGGTGGCCAAAGTATTGGAGCTTCAGCTTCAGTATCAGTCCTTCCAATGAATATTCAGGGTTGACTTCCTTTACGAATGATTGGTTTGATCTTGCAGTCCAAGGGATTCTCAAGAGTCTTCTCCAACACCACAGTTCAAAAGCATCGATTCTTCAGCATTTCAAATAAAGTCTGTCTTTTTCCAGTATATCTTACCTTGAATATCCTGACAGAACACAGATCCTAAAGTTAGTCACAGATCTTGGATAACCTCGATTCACAGCAGTTAATGTACTAAAAATATTTATGTATTCCCTAGTCTTAATGGGCACAATAGCAGTCTTTCAAAAAACCATGCAGTGGGATGTCATAAACTTGGACTGTAGCCCTAAATCATTTCTAGGTTTCTTTCTTTTTTTATTTTTTGGCCATGTCACGTGGCTTGTGGGAATCTTAGTTTCCCAACCAGGGAGGGAGCCTGACCCTCATCAGTGAAAGGGCCTAGCACACTGGACTGCCAGGGAAGTCCCCATTTCTAGTTCAATTCTGTTTCTTGGTTGCTGAGTCAACTTGGGTAGGTTTCAAGGGTAGAACAGCAGAGGACTGCATTCCCTCTGGAGGAAGTGAGGCGTGATATTGATCTGAAATATCTCTCATGAGGTGGCTGCTGACTATTTTTAGCCCCAGAGTGACCAGTTAGTTCCCCATTTAATCTTGTAGTGGGCTGGAGGCTGCCGAGGCAGCAAAGGGTTTAGAGCCATGTGAAGACAAGGACCCAAGGAGAAGTTTAGGGTCTCAGCTCTGTTGCAGGAAGGGGGACCCCTTCCAGGGCCCGAGAAGGGACTCTTGCCTAACACTCAGAAATGAATTATGCAAGGAGACACACAAGCTGACAAAGCAAGAGACTTCATTGGAAAAGGGAGCCCTGGCGGAGAGCAGGAGAGTAAGGGAACCAAGAGAACTGCTCTGCCACGTGGCTCACAGTCTCAGGTTTTATGGTGATGGGATTAGTTTCCAGGTTGTCTTTGGCTAACCATTCTGACTCTGGGTCCTTCCTGGTGACACCCAGCCAAGATGGATGCCAGCAAGAAGGATTCTTGCAAGTGGAAGGACATGTGGCATCTCCTTTTGACCTTTCCTGAACTCTTCCGGTTGGTGATGGCGTGTTAGTTCTGTGTTCCTTACCAGCATCTCCTGTCCTAAAGTAACTCATGAAAATGGTTACGGTGGTGCCTGGCCAGTTCCAGTCAGTGGGGTTTCCCTAACAGCTCCACAGCCTGGGATCTTTGGGCCTTACCATCACAGCGACCAGGCCCCAGGTAAGCACACCAATGCCAGACGTTAAGGGCGGGGTGGTCAGAGTTAGATTAACCAGCACACTCACCATGTGCTACCCGGAAGACACGGACAACTCGTGTGAGCACTCTGCACCCCCGAACCCTCCTCCATAAAGGACATAAACACAGTTTCCCTTAGAACTGCTTCGGAGATGAGATTCTAGAGGATAGACAGAAGCTGGTCACAATTGTGTATTTGGCACCTAGTTCTCTGGTTGACTCCAAATAAGTGCTCACTGCAAAACTGCTGAATGAATAAATACACGAAGGATGAATGTGAAATGCTTAACAAAGAGCCTGCCTCATGGTAAATACTGAAAGAAGACACGTGAACTGAATGGTTTACACAAAGAGTTTGGGCCACAGAACAAAATGGGGCTGATTTGTACAAGGCCTCACCCAGAAGAAGAAATCTAAATGCAAGTGAACTGACTGACAGTTACTGTGTCCTCTTCTCAGTAAAGGAGCCAGCCTGGGAAAGCTAGGTGAGTAAAAATGTACAAAAAGGGCACTCTTCTGTTAGATTCAACATTGGGGGTGTGTGTGTGTGTGTGTGTGTGTGTGTGTGTGTGTGTGTACTAAGTCACTTCAGTCATGTCTGATTCTTTGCAACTCCATGAACTATAGTCTGCCAGGCTCCTCTGTCCATGGGATCCTCCAGGCAAGAATACTGGAGTGGGTTGCCATGCCCTCCTCCAGGGGATCTCCCCGACCCAGGGATCGAACCCACCGTTTCTATGTCTCCTACATTGGCAGGTGGGTTCTTTACCACTAGCACCATCTGGGAATTACAGGAGAACAGAAACCATTTCCCCCAACACCCAGCTGGGGCCCTGAGGACTGAAGCCACCTGACCCCCACATCTCCTTTAGAGGCTGTGTTGATTTCACTTTATAATTCCACGGCCCTCATTAGCATGACTTTGCCATTCCAAAAGACTCTGCCCAGGCAAAAGGCTAGATTGTTTAGAACAAGAACTTCCTGAAAGATTCATGCCCTTCAGTGGAACCCATCAATAGATACTTTGTCCCTTAAGATTCTTCAAATCCCTCAAATTCCTGGCTAGTCCTGGATAGTTGCCTCCTGATCCTTATCCAGTTCTGAGGAAAGGCATAAACTGAACTCCCCATTCTAATCCCTTTCCACCTTGCCTTCTCCTTGGGGCCTTGCCCAGGCTCCATGCAGGCAGTGTGCAGCAAGTGACTGTCAACTACAGATCGGCACTGGCATCTGCCTCGACAAGGACTAGATCACGTGCTGCTGTAGCTGCTGATTTCCAACCCCCCCACCCTCCCTGAAAGAAATGAGGCACTCTGTGCTCTGGGGAAAACAGGTCTTAGGGTAGTTAGATACTTTCAGGAGCCAACTTTATGAGCCCAATTCTTGTCTGTCCTCATACCTAGAAAAGCACTAAAATCCTTTACGATGACGACCGCTCCTTGTGACTAGCAGAAACCTGTAAAAAGTATGTGCTTGACTGCGTGTACTCCCCGTTCACCAAAATTACATCTATACTGATCTCCCCCCACCTCCCCCCGCCTCTTTGGAGCAGTCTCGCTGACCTATCTCAGGTGCTGTCTCCCGGGCTACAATCCTCAATGTGTGCCTGATAAAGCTTAACTTGGGACTCTCACATTGTGCATTTTTTTTTAAAAGTGGGCACAATAAACTCAACTTGGTCTTTTCAGTGGGTCTTTAGGCACAGTTGCATTGATAAAGAGTCACAGAAAGTCAAGAGTACAAAAGCAGCCTTAAGGCGCCTGGTCCACCAAGGATGGGCCCCGCTAGCAGATTTTCTTCTCCTCCGAAGAGTCATCAGAGCTCTGCTCTGAGACCCCTGTGCTAAGATCCCCCCCTTCCCACGGGCCTATTCTGTCTCTTCCTGGTCCTCTCCCCATGTCTCCCACAAATCATATTCACCCCAAGACTGGCTTCTCTTCAAAGAACCAACTGACAAGGAAACCATCAGTGCTGAGTCCTTATCAGCTCCCTCTGAAGGCAGCTGCCCCTCAAAGCAGGATCTAAAATATTAGAAGCCTGCTCAAAAATCTCTTATCTCCTCTCTCAAGCAGGATCAGAAATTCCTACCATTCCCATTTGGGAATAGAGATTCTGTATCTGACAAAACCAGAAAAAAAGATAATATAATTATTCCCTCCATTTTGTCTGTCCGGGAATGGAAATAGCTGTACAGGATGCAGAGAAGGGGGCTTCCTTGGTAGCTTAGCTGGGCCTGCAATGCAGGAGACCCTGGTTCAATTCCTGAGTTGGGAAGATCCTCTGAAGGATGGCATGGCAACCCATCCACTCCAGTATTCTTGCCTGGAGAATCCCCATGGACAAGGAGCCTGGTGGGCTACAGTCCACAGGGTCTCAAGGAGTCGGACACGACTGAGTGACACAGCACTTTGTTCAAAGATAAAAAGTGAAAGTGTTTAGTTACTCAGTCATGTCCGACTCTTTGCAACCCTTATGGACTGTAGCTCACCAGACTCCTCTGTCCATAGGATTCTCCAGGCAAGAATACCGGAGTGGGTAACCATTCCCTTCTCCAGGGGATCTTCCCCACCCAGAGACTGAACCTGGGTCTCCTGCATTGCAGGCAGATTCCTTAAATTTTTTTTTAATTTATTTTTGGGTCACATGGCAAGTGGGATCTTCGATCTCTGACCAGGTATCGAGCCCACACCCTCAGCAGTGAGAGCACAGAGTGCTAACCACTGGACCATCAGGAAGTGAAAGTGAGAGCTGCTCAGTCATGTCGGACTCTTTGCAACCCTATGGACTATACAGTCCATGGAATTCTCCAAGCCAGAATACTGGAGCAGGTAGCCATTCCCTTCTCCTATGGAGCTTCCCAACCCAGGGATTGAACCCAGGTCTCCTGCACTGTAGACGGGTTCTTTACCAGCTGAGCCACCAGGGAAGCCCAGTAAATGTTTTTTGAATGGGGAATACATAAAACCTGTTCTATCCTTTACAAACTTCTCAGCCAAGACGAACAAAGCAGGACTTGAATCCCAGTTGCTTTGAAAATATTTTATTGTTGTCCTTTCATATAGAGGTAATGCATATCTGTTATAGACAATTTAGAAGAGATAGATAAATTTTAGAAAGGTTACCTGCTGTCTTCATCATCTGAATATTACCTCTGATCCTGAATCTTTTTATATTTTTACTGGTCATCTGTGTTTCTGCTGCTACACGTTCTCTTTGCGTGCCTTGTGCTCATTTTTTCTACTAGGATATTCAGTTTTCTCTCTAGTAAGTTATAAGAGCTCTTTATATATCATTAATCTGTTCCATATTTTATACAATTTCCTGAAGTTTAATCAGCAAGAGAGGTGAAGGGTCTGGATCCTATTGAAATAAAGGAAGGTATACAGCTCAGGAAATGTCCACAAAGGTGGATCTTGGGAGCATGGGGGAATTAAAACCTTTAAAACCTAGGGGCAAGTAGGGAGAAAAGACATCAAAAAGGAAAAGCTGAGAACAAAGACTCAAGTCACAGAAGGCAAAATAAAGAGATCATGGACAGTGCAAGAGGGTTTCTAAATGGATAAACGCGTCCCAAAGGACTGGGTGGAGTTCCTTTCGATTCAGCTAGATGTAATTAACTTTTCAACTTGCTCAGTACTGCATGGAGGGGAGCCAAGACCACCCGGGATGGTTTGCAGTAGGAAATGGGGAAATCCCAAAGATCTCAGCTAAAGCAGCAGAAGTTCCCCTTCCAAACAGACACAAGCATGCTCTCTACATCCCTCCCACACTGTCAAAGGCTTCCTTCTTCTTTTCAGACCCCTTAAAGCTACCCCAGGAGTGTCCCACCTGGAAGGCCTCCAAGCTTCCTGTAAGCTCACTCCACCCTCTGTGATGGAACCACTTAGTCTCTTTTTTAAAAAACAAAACCACAAAAACACCTTGCTGAGTTTCAATTATCTTCAGACAATCCTGTCTATTGAATTCTGTCCTGAATCTGTTTGAATTTAAGCTTCTCGGATTCACTGATGGAACACTTGGAAGGAAAGTGACGGTTTACAAAGAAGAGTTTACAATCTTCCCTGTGCCTAACAGTGAGACCTGAGCTCTGAAGGCTGCCTGGTTTTGACTTGCTCCCTTTTCCCTTCTTGCTCTGTATCCAGCCCTTTCTTTCTTTCTTTTGGGGGAGTGGGGGGGGGGAGGGGGTGCAGCGTAGCATGGGAGATCTTAGTTCCCTGACCTGGGATTGAAACTGTGCCTTCTGCAGTGGAGGCATGGAGGAAGGAACCAGTGGACCACCAGGAAGTCCCATCTAGCCATTTCAATTTCTGCTCTTGTAACCAGGTAAGGTGAGGGGGTCCCCTGATGTCTTTCTTGAGAGAAGAGAAGCCATTTTTGGCCTAAGCTATTTGTCATCTAGTGGGCTTCCCTGGTGGCTCAGTGGTAAAGAATTTGCCTACCAATGCAGGAGACTTGTTGGATTAGATCCCTAGGTCAGGAAGATCCCCTGGAGAAGGAAATGGCAACCCACTTCAGTATCGTTGCCTGGGAAAACCCATGGAGAGAGGAGCCTGGTGGGCTAAAGTCCATGGGGTTGCAAAAGAGTCAGAAACAACTTAGCCCCAAAACAACAATTTTGTTATCTAAGCCTGGTCACAATCCTTGCCCTTAAATGGGTCTCAACAGTATCTTAAGGGAACAAAAGAACCAACAACTGTCATCAGGCAAGAAAAGTAACAGTAGGGACTTCCTTGGTGGTTCAGGGGTTAAGACTCTGTGCTTCCAGTGCAGGGGCCGCAGGTTTGATTCCTGGTTGGGGAACTAATCCCACCTGTCTCCCAGCATGGTCAAAGAAAGAAAAGTAACAGTAGCAAAGATAACAAATTAGTTATAAACTCCCAGTTCTAGCCCAGGGTAAAGATTTGCCTGAAGAAATTTCTTGCACTGTTTCTCAGAATTTAAACTTCCGCTGGGAACTCAACCACTGGTCAACTGGAACCAAAAGGATGATGACGTTGACCTTTTCTGACAGACACTGTGGCTTCAATCAACTGAAACTCGGACTCTGTCAACCTTTGCCCCCATTCTATGCTGACTCCTCTGCTCAAGCCCCTTTATGAGTATGTCTGTTCTCTTAGCTTAAAACTTCCCCATTTTGCTTTTCCGGAAGACTGCTTTGGGGAAGATTCCCAGTATTCTCCTTGCTGCTGCTGCTGCTAAGTCACTTCAGTCATGTCCGACTCTTCACAACCCCATGGACTGCAGCCTACCAGGCTCCTCTGCCCATGGGATTTTCCAGGCAAGAGTACTGGAGTGGGGTGCCATGGCCTTCTCTGAGTATTCTCCTTACTTGCTACAAATAGTAAATCCTTCTTTCTCTGGATCTTTAGCTCAGTTGTGTTTTTTGGCTCAACATCCATCAAGAGGGGAACTTGGACTGGATGGCACAGCTCTCCTTTCCATGAAGCACTCCCAAATGTCATTATCCTAACGACTGTTTTCCAGAGCAGGTTCATTTCTCAAAGGGAGAGTTCTGTGGTTTCCCAGCAGGGACACGACTGAGCGACTGACATAATTTGTAGACCTGGGTTTTTGTGGGGGAGGGGGCAGGAGAGAGGACAAGCAGGAAGGGAAACTCCATATCTATAAAATGCGCAGAAAGGAATACAGTCCCTCCTACACCCACTCTCCACACTTCCCCACAAAATACAGGTGAAAAATATGCCGAAATACACCACCCTCAAACAGCAGTCACTGTCTGAACATGTACTTTGATCACAGCTGCTACCAACCAAAGCAGAGACAGCGTTTCTCTCAGTTTTGCCTTCCCAGTTCCATAAACACACACACCGAGGAGGGAGTCATTACAAATATCTGTTAAGTGAATAAACACATGTGCTATAATATGCCTGTGTAATCATCCCCGGCTCGCTAAAGTGAAACAATAATATCTTTGGGACTTCCTTGGTGGTCCACTGGTTAAGGTTCTGCCTTCCAATGCAGGGGACGTGGGTTTGATCCCTGGTCAGGGAACAAAGATCCCAAATGTGGCAACTAGAGAGGCCCACACACCTCAGTACTGAGCCCACATCCTCTAGAGCCTGTGCCACAAGAGAAGTCCACACACAGACACACAGCAGTAAAGACCCAACACAGCCCAAGAATAAAAACAAAAAACTGTTCCCTGCCCAGCCCACCCCCAATTAAAAAAAAAAAAAAATCATTCAAAAACAAAAAAGCAGGAACTTCCCCGGCAGTCCAGTGGTTTGAGAATCCACCTTCCAATGCAGGGGACGTGTATTATATCCCTGGTCAGGGAACTAAGATTCCGTGGCCCCCACAACTACTGAGCCCAAGAATTGTGGAGCCTGCGTGCTGCAACTAAGACCCAATGCAGCCAAATAAAAAAATTAATTTAAAAAATCAATAATATCTTTATATATGAAAGTGAGTTTGGAGTATATGTGTGATCTCTTCTCCCTTCACCTTTGACAGTAAGGCATTCAGCCTTCACCCCACCAGGAAACCACAGAACTCTCCTTTTGAGAAATTAACCTGCTCTAGAGAACAGTGGTTAGGATAACGACATTTGGGACCTACTGCTACTCACACAGCCCCTCTCTGTTGACAAGCCTGCCCAACGTGCCTGGCGGTGCCTCACTCTTAACTATGAACAGCTCACAAGACCAAACATCTGAAAAAGCCTCTGCCCTGACAGATAACACTCACAGGATAATGCAAAAACAAAAGAAAACGAACAGGGAAAACCTAGACTTAATAAATTCAAAGAGATAAAAAAAATACTAATGAGAAAGAACTCTTGGAAACTGAAACCACTAAAAAAGCCTTTTATAAAAGACGCACAGAAAGAGTTGAAATATAGGATCCAGAAAATTGGGGGGTGGGGGGTAGAATGGGCGCAGGCAAACAGAAATGAGGAAAGAAAAGACTTTGGAGAAGATGACAAGTGCTAAATGATAAAAGTTTCAGATAGAAGCTCCAGAGAAAATGGTAAGAGCTAGTTACTGAAGACATGAGACAAGAAATCTTCACAGCATGGAAAAACATAGTAATACCAATGGAAAGTTCATCACTGAATTTAGACAGACCCAGGACAGGACTATCATCATGAAATTTCTGGACCCTGAGGATAAAAAGAGGATCCTAAAACTTTCAAAGAAAGAAAAACAGGTCATATAGAAAGGAACAGTGTAGTAGGGAATAGACTGCTGCTGCTGCTGCTGCTGCTAAGTCGCTTCAGTCGTGTCCGACTCTGTGCAACCCCATAGACGGCAGCCCATCAGGCTCCACCGTCCCTGGGATTCTCCAGGCAAGAACACTGGAGGGGGGTGCCATTGCCTTCTCCGAGGGAATAGACTAGGCGGCTTTAAAACAGAGATACAGAAAATGGAGCATGGTAATCAAAATAGAAATTTATTCCCAGCTCCTGCCTTAGCTCAGCGGAGGAGCCCAGAGCTGGAAGGGCATGTCAGGAATCCTCATAGTCCAGCTGCTAGTTCTTAGTTTAGGGCATGAGCCTAGGTCCCTCCATCACGTCTGCATCCCTCCTCAGGGAAAAGGGCAAAGTGCAAGGACTTTGGACACTGATTCCTTCCAGGTTACAACCTGGAACTTCTGGCCAGAGCTTAGTCATCTGTCCAGAGTGCACTGCAAGAAAGGCTAGCAAATGTGATCTCCTAGAAAAAGGAAGAATGGATTCTGGAGGACAAAAAGAATCAGCTCTGGACTGTATTACTTCACACATCACTGGATACTAGTGGCCAGTGAATAATGTCTCCATAATTTGAGAGAAAATGATCTTTACCCTAGGATGTCATATTAGTCCAGTATCAAGGTGAGGTCAGAACAAAGCCATTAAAGACCTAGAAACAGAATGTTAACAAAGTTCTTGATTGATGTGCTGTACTTAACTAAGGAGTAATCCAAGAAGAAAGACATGGGATCCAAGAAGCAGGCTTGGAGAACAAGTAGGTCAGGATGGTGAAAGAGACCAATGACAGCGGGAAAGAAATCTCCAGGGAAAAAAATGGAATCAGCAAAAGAGTCAACACATTTGGTCATTTGGGGAAAATTACTGATAGGAATACACTTGACCCAACAGAGCAAATGATAAAACCTTAAGGAACAGCAGGAAAAAAAAAAACACGTGAGCCAAAAAAGCCAAGGCAATTATTAGGAGCAACTCTTCCGTCCACCAGTCACCCAACTGGTGGCCCAAGTCAAAAATCTGCAAGTCATCCTTAACTTTTCCCCTCCTCCCATCCCTTCAAATGCAGCCAGAGAGATCATCTAAAAGATAAATATGAGCACATCACTTAGCAGCCTAAATACTTCAATACTCCCCCTCTGCCTTCAAAATAAAACCAAACCCCTACAAGAGAACCCTCTGTTGTCTGGTCCCCATCCACCTGTCTGCCTCATCCGTCTTTACCTCTTGATCAATCCTCCAACTTGCTCAACTTTGAGATCCAGATCTCAAAGGAACCAAGGACTACTTCTCTTTTGCCTTCAAGCCTTCAGACAGGTTGTTCTCTCTGTCACAAACACTCTTCTTCCATTTAATTCCTACACATCCTCCATTTCAGACATCCTCCAGTTCAGACATCCTCCTACCAGAAAGGCTTACCTGGCCCCCTGGGTACTGCTCCCATCTGTCCCCAGATTGACCTGTTTCCTATCAGAGCAACATCAGGCTGGACTCTATGGAAGACGGTGCGACTCTTACGATCCCATGGACTGTAACCTGCCAGGCCCGCCAGGCTCCTCTGTCCATTGGATTTTGCAGGCAAGAATACTCACATGTGTTGCTAATATTGGAGTGTTTTGCCAATTTCTCCTCCAGGGGAACTTCCTGACCTCGGGATCAAACCCAGGTCTCCTGCATTGCAGGTAGATTCTTTACCCACTGGGCCATCAGGGAAGCCCCTCTGTGAAAGATACTTGTTTTTATTTGACCTCCTTTCCAGACTGTAAACTTTGTCTCTATTTTTCAACATTGTATCCTCAGTTACTGGCACAAGGCAGGAGTCCAGTGTTGAATAAGGAGATGAACAAGACTCATCTAGAGCCAAGACTAGGTTAACATTTGATTTTCAATCAAGTAGAAACTGAATAAATCTCTCTGCCTCTCTCAGGTTGGGTACAATGCTGAATCTGATCATTTCATCTTTAAAACTCCCCAGTTCTCCAAGTCATCCAAGGTGGCTGCAACCCAGATGTAATCAATAATAATACCCAGTGCTTGGCTAAGAGCTGGTTTCTAAATAAAGCTAGGTTTTAGTAGTGTGACTTTTTAATTTTTTTTTTTTTTTCAGTAGTGTGATCTTTAGAAGAACCAACAGATCCCCAATCTAAGGGGCTGGTGCTGAAGTACAGCTGGTGGATACAACCTGATGTACAAACCTTGCTTGATAATTTAATAAACTTTAATATGAACAAATTACAATTGACAGTGGCTACTGTTAAGTGTCTGGAACTCTATTTGGTTCTTTCAAGCAGTGAAATCTGCCTTTTATCTACTCTTGTTTCTTTTCCCCAAGGAAGTGAAATAAAAGCCCATATAAGTTTCCAGAATGAGGCATTGTTTTCTTTAGCCAAAAATCTGTACTTTCTCATTAGACTGTCAGTAGCAATATTGAAGATGGGCAATTTCATCTGAAGCTTGTCGTACCAGGAATAAATGTTACCACCGGGGGCTGTACGGCGTGTAATTAGGAAGCAGAGAGGTGACACGTGTACTGGGGGACGAAGTAGATAAATGTTTCTTGAGCGTGGCCCAAGTTTATGTCTTCCCTAGAATTAGAGGAATGAATTTAACCAATATCAGCCTGTGAAAATATTTTCAGTGCCACAGAGAAATGAGAAAAAGAAAGATTTTGTGAGAGAAAGTTTTCTAAGGAGTGTCCTTTATTCTTTTCACTCTTCATTCTAAGTTTTCATTATGTGAATTCATTTTTTTGAGAATGACTGATGTTTGAGATATGAAATAATGTTAAGTGGGGACACAAATAACAGGACAAGGTGTCCACACAAGAAACTGGTAACAAGGTTTCATCAAGAAAGGGAAATGGAGGCTGGAAAAAGGAGGGAGAGGAACTTCCCTGGTGGACCAGTGGTTAAGACTCCGGCTTCCAATGCAAGGGGTGCGGGGTTCCATCCCTGGTCGGGCAGCTAAGATCCTACATGCCTCATGACCCCAAAAAACAAAAATATGAAACAGAAGGAATATGGTTTAACAAATTCAATAAAGACTGAAAAAATAGTCAACTATCAAAAAAAGAAAAAGAAAAGGGAGGGAGAGAGAATTTCATTCTACAGCCTTTCCATGGCTTCCCCCATAACTCAACAGTAAAGAATCTGCCTGCAGTGCAGGAGATGAGGGTTGGTTCCCTGAGTGGGGAAGATCCCCGGGAGAAGGAAATGGTGACCCACTCCAGTATTCTTGCCTGGAGAATCCCACGGACAGAGGATCCTGGCAGGCTGCAGTCCACGGGGTTGCAAAGAGTCAGACATGACTGAGCAGCTGAGCACACACGGCAAATGGTTTCTGTCCTTATTTGGAAAAAAAATAGTTAATTCTACATCAGATGACCAGACAAGAAAAATGTGTTTAATCTATAAAATCCCAAGACCTAGGAACTATTTCAAAATATTTTTCTGACAAGCCTATATAAACTAAATGCCTTCTCACGCCAGCCAAAGAAGGCATGTGTGTCCCATCTCGGGTAATGTCTGTGGTGCCCAACAGGAAGTTGGTGACAGCCAGTTTTCTCTACTGTGAGGTTACTCTTTTATCTCTTGTAAGAACTTTACATGGAGATTCTGAGGCCAAGTATCCTGTCCCTCATCAAACTTCCCCCACTATTTTGGCAACCACTGTTGACTGTGGAACTTAATGTTTATTTGCTGGCATGCTATTGTAAGCAAGACTGTCCCTTCTGTTGCTTTGCTTACTTGTTTCTCTAAATCACCATGGACCCATGACTTTTCAGTTTATTCAAAGCCTGTTACTATCATTATTTACTTTATTTTTAAGCTATTTATTATTTACTTACTTTTTTTTAGTTACAGTATGCTGATTTACAACATTTTGTTAGTTTCAGTTATACAGCAAACGGATTCAGTTACACATGTCTGCATGCTCAGCCATGTTCAACTCTTTGCAACTCAATGGACTGTAGCCTGTCAGTCTCCTCTGCCCGTGGGATTCTCCAGGCAAGAATATGGCAGTGGGTTGCCATTTCCTTCTCCAGGGGATCTTCCCGACCCAGGGATCGAACCCTCATCTCTTGTGTCTCCTGCACTGGCAGGCAGGTTCTTTACCAGTTGTGCCAACTGGAAAGCCCAGTTACACACGTAAATGTTTATTCTTCTTCAGATTCTTTTCCCTTTTTAGGATATTATAAGATATTGAATGTAGTTCCCAGTGCTATAGAGTAAAATCCTCATTGTTTATCATTATTTACTTTAATAATTGTGTTGACCCAGATTTGGCTACTGGGAAATCCTTTTTTTTTTTTAAACCATAGAGCACAAGGCCCTACAATTTAGTCTGCCTAAATTCTGCCTCTCTGACCACAATTCTCCCCTCTCTCACATTTGTTCACCATTCTATAGCTCTTTCTGTTCCTTAAACACAGAGGCTATTTATTTTCTGCCACAGGGCCTTTGCACTGGCTACTTCCTCTTCCTGGAGGGTTGGCTCCTTTGATTCTCTGAGGTGTCTCTCCTCAGAGTACTTCTCTGTCTCATCTAATTTAAGGCTAGCCTCTCTCTCCCTCTCCTCCTCTCCCTCTCATTCTCCTGTGTTTTCTCCCTCTCCCTCTCTACTGGTTCCTTCCTAGGAATAATCCAGCATGTTCTAGCCTTTTCCACATGATTTAAAGAGGGGGAAAAACCCCTTCAAATTCTTCCCTTTCCCCTGGGTTTTGTTGTCCCTCCCCACATGGCCCCAGCCCTCATCTTCTGCTGACAGCCAAACTTTTGGAAAACAGTTTCTACACTCTCTCAAGTGCCATTTCTTTGTTTTCCATTTAAGCCTCCATCTACTTCAAGCTCTGCCCAGAACCAAAACTGAAATCTTCTGACCAGGCCCACCAACAACCAGGGAGGTGGCTACCTGTACCAAAAAAGTATCCCTCCGTCAGGGCACTTGCTTCCATCTGTCAGAAAAAGGTACTCTCAAAGACACATATCTACAATGTACACAATAGGCATGGTGCCCACTGGCCTTGTGCAGTGTGTTACCTGCACAACCGTACTTTGCCAGCAGCCTTCTGCTAGCCTGAAAGGCGTACTCTGGTCTCATCCTATCTGACCACCCTCAAATTCCCCCGTGACCATCCCTCCTGCTGGAAATGTGGTCTTCTTTGATGACCACAACACGACACTCTGTATTCCTTCTGCTCCTTCCTCGTTCTCCCGGGCTCTTAAATGTTAAATCCATTTCAGAGTCCTGTCCTGTTTTGTCTTCCTTTGTTACCTGACTCATCTGTGTGAGTGATCCCAATCCCTTTCACTCAACACTTACAGAGTGTCCACTCTATGATTGGCAGTGTTCTAAGCACTGAGCCCTTGAGTTCATACTGATGATCTACAAACATGTCTCCCTAACTGCCTTCCTGAAATCTATACGTGGAAACCAAATGGACTCCTCAGACTTAACTTCTCCAGATCTGAGCTCATCACCCCTCTCTTCATATTGATTACTCTTCCTGTTTTAGCAAATGATGCTCATTCAATTGCCCAAGCCTGAAAGCTGGAGACATCCTAGACTCTTTCATTTCTCTGCCCCTAAAAAGCAGTAAGTCTTATTTTTCTACTTCCTAGGCATGTCTCAGTTTCACCCACATATCCCCATCGCTGTCACCACCACACTGACCTCCGTCCTATGTATCCAGCATCACTTCCCATGTAGAATAAACATGGCATCACAGATGTAGAAAAACTTATGGTTACCAAGGGACACGATGGGGGAAAGATAACTGGAAGATTGGGACTGACATATACATATATACGTACTACTATATAAAGAATAGATAACTAGGGTCTTCCCTGGCAGTCCAGAGGTGAGGACTGCCAACTTAAAAAGAAAAATGAACAACGTGAAAGTTGAGAGTTAAGTTTTATTTGGGGCAAAATGAGGAATACTATGGGAGCTTCCCAGGTGGCACCAGTGGTAAGGAACCCGCCTGTCAATGCAGGAGACACCGGAGATGCAGGTTCAATTCCTGGATTGGGACAATCCCCTGGAGAAGGGCCTGGCAACCCACTCCAGTATTCCTGCCTGGAGAATCCCACGGACAGAGGAGCCTGTGGGGCACAGTCCACAGGGTCGCAAAGAGTTGGACACGACTGACGCAACTTAGCACAGATGCATAAAATATACTGTAGCCTGGGAGACAGCTCTGAGAACCTGCTTCAGAGAGGTAGGACGCAAGGTCAGTATATACATGATTTTGGTGAAGAGGGGTACATGAAGTGAAGCATGTGTTTTTTGCAGGTTTCTACTAGTCACGAGGAGAAGTGGTCATCGTGAAGGATTTTAGTGCTTTTCTAGATAATGAGGAGATACAAGAATTGGGCTCATAAAATCAGCTCCTGAAAATATTTAACTATCTGAAGCCCTGTTCTGCCAGTTTTTCCCAAAGCACAGAGTGCATTTCTGCTTTCCACCCTGAATTCCTTTCAGTGGATGTTGAAAGTCAGCAGCTATAGCAGCAAGAGATTTAATCCTTGTAGAGGCAGATGGCAAGTGCCAATTTGTACTTCACAAGATTCTGTGCTTTCACTGCCTAGGGCCCAGGTTCAATCCCCAGTTGGGAAACTAAGGTTGCCACATGCCACGTGATATGGCAAAAAAATAAAATAAATAAAAAATAACTAATAAGAACCTACTGTATAGTACAAAGAACTCTACTCAATACTCTGTGATGATCTATATGGGAATGGGATCTAAAAAAGAATGAAAATATTATCGTACAGAGAACTCTATTCAGTACTCTGTAATGATCTATATGGGAATGGAATCTAAAAAAGAATGAAAATATGCACATGTACAACTGAATCACTTTGCTATACACCTGAAACTAACACAACAATGTAAATCAACTATACTCCAATAAACATTAATTAAAAACAAACAGGCTCCCACCTGGCCTCTGTCTCCTGGCCCTGAGGATGTCAAGCTCCTTCCAGAAAGTCTACAATGGCTTCTTCTGCCCTTAGGATTTCAGTTTTAATTCTCTGATATGGTTTACAAGGCCAATCATGACCAGACACCTCCTCCACCTCCCAACTTTCATTTCTCTTCATTTCCCCTGCCCTTCATACTGAAAGGTTGTTGTTGAACCTTTCCAATACACCGGGATTCTTGGCCCCCGGAGGAGAATTCAATCCGGGGCCAGAGACGAGGCTTGATCGCTCAGAGCTTTTGTGTAATAAAGTTTTATTAAAGTATAAAGGAGATAGAGAAAGCTTCTGACATAGGCATCAGAAGGGGGCAGAAAGAGTACCCGCTTGCTAGTGTTAATAATGAGGTTATATACTCTCCAATGAATCCAAAGAATATCTGGAGGTTGTAAAGACTTCATCAGACCTCCTCCCATAATTTACATTTTAAGATAACAGAATTAGCCAGAAGGTTTAATCCAAAGACTGTCCTTAGGCAAGATACATGATTGTAAAGACCAGGTCTACTCCCATAATTTACATTTTAAGATAACAGAAGGTTGAATCCAAAGACTGTCCTTAGGCAGGATACATTATTGTTATATAATCCTAAGAAATGTGGAGAAAGAAAAAAGTTTGTCCTTTCTTCCTCCTTGAGAATTCTAGACCCCTCTCTCCTTGGGGACCCCTAGACTCCCTATCAACCTGCCTAGGAACTGACTCTTTCAATACTCTTCCCCTTATTTGTTCTCCCTTCCATCCTTACAGAGCTCCGTTTAGTTCCTGAACATGTCATCTGTTTGTAATCTCTGAATCTTAGCCAATGCTAGTCCCCCTGCCTGGAAGAGCTCCTTTGGGTCCCCTCCCAGCCCATCACCTTGCTGACTGCACCTTTTTTCTTAAAAAAAAAAAAAAAATTATTTGGCTACACCTGGTCTTAGCAGCCATTGAAGCATCTTGGAAGTGAAGCCTCCAACTCTCTTTGATCATGTACCCCATATGGAGAGAGCTGTCCCCTCTGATTCTGCTGCTGCTAAGTCACTTCAGTCGTGTCCGACTCTGTGTGACCCCATAGATGGCAGCCCACCAGGCTCCCCCATCCCTGGGATTCTCCAGGCAAGAACACTGGAGTGGGTTGCCATTTCCTTCTCCAATGCATGAAAATGAAAAGTGAAAGTGAAGTCGTGTCTGACCCTCAGCCACCCCATGGACTGCAGTCTTCCAGGCTCCTCCGTCCATGGGATTTTCCAGGCAAGAGTACTGGAGTGGGGTGCCATTGCCTCTGATTCTAGAGCTAAATGAATGTGGTTGCCTGGAGACCTAACCTCGGGATGCTCTGTTAAGCAACAAGAAATAACCAGGGGGTTGTTGAGCCCTGGAAGTGGAGTGTTTCTGCCTGACATGCACCATTGGCTTTGGGACCCGGCAGCAGGCAGGTGTCCAAAGCCCCAGGGAGCGTGTCAGAGACAGGGTAGAAGGCTGAAGGTGGGGGCATAAGAAAGGAATGGAGTCTCCAGTTACAGAGGCGAGTTTGGCAATACTGTTGCCATTGTCTCCTGTAGGTAGAAAGTCAGAACTGTGCTTCAGGAACTCAGTGACCTGGTGAAGGAGACCACTGGGCTGTTTCTAAAGGGCTTCCTGGCTTCTCCTAGCTGCCTGATGAGTTTTCATCAAGATACATGCATAACCCAGTCACGCTGTCTCCATGCACCATGCACTGAGTCGTAAACACCCTGGGACTTCTCCAGGTCCCTCAAGACTCGGCCTGTCCAATGAGACTGGCTAGCGTGTTGTCGTCTGGGTTGTTCAATCCTCCTGGGGAAGCAGACCCACAGAAGGCCAACTGGCAGCACTGCCATCTTAGCAGACCAGGAGGGGACTGGCAGAGAACCAGAGATCTCAGCACTAGACCTTCTCCTCTTCCCCATGCTCTTCGTTAGGTCGATATACAAGAGTGTTTCTAACATATACACACTAATATAAAGAATAGCCAACCCTCCTCTGCACTATAACCACAACCCTGCATTTTGTGTTTGTTTCCCTTCTTTTCCTTTACAGTTATGCTATGTATGTGTTTATCTACAGTGATACATGTACTTTTGCTTGTTTCTGAACTGACAGAACTAGAATTCTACCGTGTGTAATCTCTTGCAGTTTGCTTTATTCTCTCAACGTTCTACCCATGGGTTTCACCTCTGTGGTTTTGGTTTTGATCTTTGCAACCGGTCTATATAATAAATGGCTACTCACTATGTCCATCCTGGCACAATGTGTATCTTGGGTGGCCGATAAACCCTCTATGATGATGCTGTGCAAGATGAGTTCACAGAACAGCCAGATCACTCATTTTCAAGCAGATGCAGTTGCAACATCAGGGAAACCGAGTGTCCACATGAGGTATAAATCTTTTAGGCAAAAGTTAAACATGAACTGATCACTTGGCATAAATCTTGGCAATGTATGCTGCCTCCTCAAGTACGAGTTCATCATTGAGTTAGGCAAACCCAAATGCAAGGGGATAAAAATGAATAAAATTTAGATAGTCCACCTTTGGAGTTATTCCTGCTTTGGTATCTTTCCTGGCAAAGAATTGAGAGCAAGCCACCAGTGAGGAGTGGAAAGCATGCTTTGTCTCACCCTCTCTCTCTAGGGAGTTTCTTCAGTTAGTACCATAAGTAATAGAAGTAAAATTTTCATATAATGTAGACGTAACAAAAATAACAGTTAATCCTCTGGGCATCAAACTAACAGGCCTAATATTTTTCTAGGTACTAGAGTATTTGTTTCCTCTGCCAGTCTCTGACATTTTAGTTCTCTGGTTCTCAATCTTGAGTCCTTTGTCACCCCCCGAACATTAAAAAATTCGGATGTCTGTATCGCATTCCGGGAGATTCTGATGCAATCGGTCTGAGGTGATGCCTTTGCGTGGAGGTTTTGCAAAGTTCCAGAGACTCAGAGCTATAGTGGAGTTGAGAATCTCTGGTTCACACCACTTCATTTCCTCCCCAGGGTCCTGCGCTGCGCCTGGTAGAAAGAGATGCTCAGAATGGATACACAACGTTCAGTTTCTCAGGAAGGAGGGAAGCGAGGCCTCAGAACCTCAAACCCTTCCGGTGCCCTGGAGCGAAGACCACTGAGGAGCCAAGTCCTGCCAAGCCAGTGGGTGAGGGCGACGCCCCTGTGCCCAGGTCTCTCCCCACCTGCCCTGACTCTAGAAAGTTCCCACCCTGGAGGGCAGGTACTCTCCGGTCAATTCTCAAAGGCCTCAGAAGATACACGGCCACCGCGAAGTTCGGTGGTGCCAGGCGGTTTTTTGTTTCCACAGGTGAGGCAGAGTCTGAAGAAACTAAAGTGGCCTCTTGGGGCTCTGGCCCAAGCCGGGTCGACTTTTGAGTCCACAGTCCTCTCTTGGTTTCAAATTGCAGCCTGGCAGCACCTCCCGAGACAGGTGGAGCGGGAGGAACCAGAGTATGCCTGCTCCGCAGGGAAGGCAGTGCGTCCCCTGCGCCCGGAGCGCGAGTCTCGGCGCAACCAGCTAGAGCTGCACGTGGCGCGGCGGGAGAGGCGGTCTGGGGCGGTGGACTACAAATCCCGAGAGGCCTCGCGCTGGGCTGGGCGGGGCCTCGCGGGGCCGGGCGTGCGCAGTGGCTCTCGGGAGTGGCGGGGCGGGCCCTCCGGGCTGTCAGCTGTGGCCCCGGGCGCCCGGGCGGGGGTGGTCGCGGCCATTGGCCGAGAGGCGGCGGGGCGGGGCCGCCGTGCGCCGCAGCGGGTTCATGCCGAGCGGGTGGAGGCGGGCAGCCGACCCGGGAGGCGCGCTCCGGTCTGCAGCGTTCGGCCTGAACCATGGCAGCGGCGCCCCTGAAAGTGTGCATCGTGGGCTCGGGGAACTGGTGAGCGGCAGCGGGCGGGCGGCGCGGACTCCGCCTCCAGGAAGCCCCTCTCCAGGGCGAGCGAGGGCGCGCGTCCCCGCCGCGGCGAGGACACCCGGCACCGCGCGTGGGGAGGCGGGGCGGGCAGCGTCGCGGCCCGGCTGGGCACCGCGCGCCCGGGGAGGCCGCGCCGAGGCAGCAGCTGGGGAGGCCCAGAGCCCGCGTGCTCCTGGAGACGGCGCGGAGAGAGGGGACGGCGTGTCCGCGGGCACCTGTCTTCGCTCGCGGCACCAGTCAGCGGACGCACGGGGGCCACCTGCTTGCCACGCCCGGGGGGTTTACGCAACATCCTCAGGACGTTCTCCTTTCTCCTGGGCAGATCGCCTGGGTAGAGGAGTTGTAGGAGGCTCGAGCGTTCTTCCTGGGGTTTCCGTGTCAAGGAAACCGAGGCAGAGGGGGATGAAGGGTGCCTGCCATGCAGGTCGAGGGCGGGGCCGGCTCTGCCCTTCCAAGTGCAGGTCCGGCTCCAGGCTTCTGCTAAGTCTGGTATCTTAGTAACATATCGGGAAGAAAATCCAAGTTCCCTGCAGCCTGGGCTCCTCCAGTAGCCCAAGGGCTTTGGGAATTCTTACCTGGGGGGGCGGGGCGGAGGGGTGAGTGTTTGCGAAGCTTTGCGTCTCCGCTGTGCTAGGAGTTCTCATAAGCACTTTAAACGTTGGCCCTTTTAGTTCCTTTCTCAAACTTAATACAGTTGGGGACGAGGAGGCAGAATATGGTATAGCATCTGGTATTTTCAGTCTTTTTCCATGGCTGCCCGCTATTTTTCCCACATTCGAGGGACTGGTATAAGAATAGTTAAAACAGTGGTGTCCTTTAAGTCCTGTGGCCGCACACTCATCACAGTTCATGCTTGTAGCAGTCTTACAGAAATTGGTACTAGTTACTCGGTCTTCCTCTTTAAGACTTGGCCCAGAAAGTACTTTTTGGAGGCAACCTTTTCTGATTCGCCACTTTTCCATCCCAGCGAGGCCAGGAGCCCTGTGCCCTGTTGCAAACATCTGTCACAGGTGATGACTTATTTGATTATCTGTTTCCACTCCTCCCCTTCCAGCTCTTGAGAACAGCAAGAGCTAGGCAAGAACAGCAAGAGTTAGGTAAATACTAAATGAATAAACACAAACTAAGTTAAAAAAAAAAATTTGGCCATAATGAGCTGCATGTGGAATCTTAGTTCCACAGTTAGGGATCCAACCCTCCCCTCCCCCTGCTGCTGCGACCTGCCCCCCAACCCCTGCCGTCTATTGGCAACATGGAGACTTGACCACTGGACCACTGGGGAAGTCACCCCAAACTCATTTTTTAATGAAGAAATGTAATTATATATGATTTGGCAAAAATTCACAGTGTTTGAAAAGTACCCCAGAACCCACCAAAAAAAAAAAAATTATCTTCCAAGTTTCAAGACAACCCACAGTTGTCTCCTAAGGTACTTCCTGGAGGAAAACCAGTGTTACCAGTTTATTCTGTTCTTTCTGGAAGAATTCCATCAGATGCAAGAGAATGTTTACAAGTAGTATTTTATCTCACATCCCTGCAAATACTAGGATATTTTGCACTTTTCTGTAAACTGTTTTCAACCACAACAAAATGTTCTGTCCTACATTTAATTGAGTCGGTAACTATCCACTGCACAGCTTCATCTGGACTTGCTGCTGGAGTTTACCAGTTCTTATCCCCAGGCACTTGAGTGAAATGTCGGCTGCCTCATGGACTGTGAGCCTGGAAACACGCCCATTCATCGCGTGTTCTTTAACACTAGTTTCCTCTTCCGAAAGAGGCCCCAGAACCACAGATAACAGCACCTTTTCCTTCTTTTGCAAGGTGCAAGAGAAATAGACTGGCTGGGCCACGCGGCATTCGGGCCTGGAGCTAGAGTCGTGAAATGACCCTCCTGCCCCCATCTCTGACTCGGGCTGCCTTCCCGCAGCTTCACTCTGATGTACTTGACTGTTTTTCTTGGCTTGCTCCGGATCAAGGAAACGGAGTGGAACTTGGCTAGTGACACTGGAGCAGAGCAATTGAGAAATGCGCCGATGGTTTGGCCTGGCTGCCGGGCTCCATTAATGAAGGGATCAGATGGGAACAGTCATAGGCTTCCCAGACTCTGTCCCGGGTACAGAGCCACGCCACTCCTAGAGAGAGGTTCCACCACCTCAGCAGAGAGATTCAGGAACTTAGGAACAGAAAATGACGCAGAGAGGCTCCCCAGGGGCACACTGAGTGTTCAGCTCTGGTCATAGACATTTGCCTGTCTGCTCCATGCAGATATAGTAGCCTTTCCAGGGGTAGGAATGCAATGGACACCGTCTCCACCTTCAGGTCACAGATAGATAAGGACTTGGAAGATTACGTTCAAAAGAAATACAAAGTGGAATGAAATATCTGCCACAGATTAGACGTTTTAGGTTTATTTTCCTCCTGTGGGTTGTGGGTTCTTATTTCCCCAACCAGGGATGAAACCCTTGCCCCTGCAGTAGAAGCATGGAATCTTAACTCCTGGACTTCCTGGGAAGTCCCAAGATTAGATGTTTTAAATAGTGTTTTTAATGTTATTGTTCAGTTGCTAATTGTTCAGTTGCTAAGTCGTGTCTGACTCTGCAACCCCATGGACTGCAGCACGCCAGGCTTCCCTGTCCTTCACTCCGTCTCAAAATTTGTTCAAATCATATCCATTGAGTCAGTGATGCCATCCAACCATCTCATCCTCTGTCATCCCCTTCTGCCTTCAGTCTTTCCCAGCATCACAGTCTTTTCCAAAGAGTTGGTTCTTCATATCAGGTAGCCAAAGGATTGGAGCTTCAGCTTCAGTATCAGCCCTTCCAATGAATATTCAGGGTTGATTCCCTTTAGGACTGACTGGTTTGATCTCCTTGCTGTCCAAGGGACTCTCAAGAGTCTTCTTCAGCACCACAATTTGAAAACATCAGTTCATTGGTGCTCAGCTTTCTTTTTGGTCCAACTCTCAAATCCATACATGACTATTGGGAAAACCATGGCTTTGACGATACAGACCTTTGACAGCAAAGTGGAATCCAGTGTTTTTAATAGTGTTTGTTAAAACATGGTCCAAAGACCACTTGCACCAGAATTGTGTGTGTGTGTGTGTTGGTTGCTCAGTCATGTCTGACTCTTTGTGACCTCATGGACTATAGCCCTCCAGGCTCCTCTATCCATAGAATTCTCCAAGCAAGAATACTGGAGTGGGTTACCATTTCCTTCTCCAGGGGGTCTTCCCAACCCAGGGATTGAAGCCAGATCTCCTGCATTGCAGGCAGATTCTTTACCATTTAAACCAGAATTAGTACCAAGGAATCTGAACTTGCTGAAACACATTCCCTGAGGGCAGGGCAGATTTTTTTCCCTTCAGGGACTTTGAAAGAAAGTGAAAGAAAGTGAAGTCGCTCAATCTGTGTCTGACTCTTTGCGACCCCATGGACTGTAGCCTACCAGGCTCCTCCGACCAGGCTCCCAACCCAGGGATCGAACCCAGGTCTCCCACATTGTAGGCAGACGCTTTACCGTCTGATCCACCAGGGAAGACTTTAGCCTTCTGCTAACTTTTTTTTTTTGCCTTGCTACAAGGCATGTGGGATCTTAGTTCCAGTTCCCAGTCCAGGGATCAAACCCATACCCCCTGCATTAGAAGCACAGAGTCTTAAACACTGAGCCACAATCTTTTCCACAAACACTGAACCTAATCTTCCGCTAATTTTAAAACAGATTACCAAAAGACAGACTCTTCCAGATTCTCAGGAATAGGAAGTTGCCTAAGCAGTGTTTACACTTGGGAACTTGAAGTTGCTCAGAATGCTTAGGTAAATGAAGGTGTTACATCTGTAGCTATAAGGTGGCTCACATTAAGTTCGTCCGGCAATGTAAGTGATCATCTATAACTATGCAGATACCTGAAGAATGACAGACCCCGTCCGGCCCTCCTGCACTTACAGCTGGTGAGAGTGGAGGCTGGGGCACCTCACTGAGCCCTACTGGGCTGCCCACTGCGGGGTTGCAGGGAGGTGCTTCTTAACCGGCACCATGTTTCATGGGCCTGGTCCCGATGACTCATAAAAGCAAGTGAAAGGAAAAAACAAAAGCCTCCTAAGTTCCTGCAAAGATGAAACAAAGTTCCTTCAGCAAAAAGATCTCCAGGAGATCTCTCCTTGGGACGGCCACCCAGATACAGGGCTAAGATGCAGTTTGAGAACTAAAACCTCAGGGTTGTGTTAGTGAGAGCTCGGCCTCTCTGTGCACTGATGTGGAACCAAACCCTGCAGACCAGAGCTGTGGGTGAAGCAGAAAAGGACAGCTTTATTACCTGGCCAGGCAAAGGGGGACACACCAGGCTTCTGCCTTGAAAAGCTGTGTGTCTCTTCCAGAGAACTTGATGAGGGTTTTTATAACAGTGGGTCAAAGATGGGGTTGCTGACAAGATCAGGGAGTATGCTGGATCTCAGGTGGTTGGTCTTCTAACCTTGATGAGCTGCTCTAGTCCCTTTAATCTTGCCTTAGGTGGTTTCTTGGTTGATTAGCCAACTGTTCAAATCCCACCCTTTGGAACTCAGGAAAGGTATAATGGTTGGAGTCTTGCCTACCAGAAACGGTACATAGAAAGGCCTTTGTGCCTGGGAGCTCCACAGGGCCCCACTCGGTTTCAGTTGCATTTGCAGCCCCACCTCTGTGCCTGGGAGCTAAGTCCAGAAACGCCCCAGACCTTCTTGGGAGGCCGAGTGAGGCAGGAGGCAGCACCCTGATCTCCTGGTTTCTTACCCTGGCAGTCTAGGTCCTTGAACAAACTGCTTCTCTCCAAGGGTCAGGTTCTGACATTGGTACCTGCTGTTTAGGATCATGGTTAGGATGAAATGAGGTGATCCAGGAGAGACCTAGGTTCAATCCCTGGGTTGGGAAGATCCCCTGGAGAAGGGAAAGGCTCCCCACTCCAGTATTCTGGGTTGGAGAATTCCACTGACTTATTGTCCATGGGGTCGCAAAGAGCCGACAGGACTGAGCGACTTTCACTTTTTCAGGAGAGTGCAGAGAGACTAGCACTCAGTAAGTGTCAGCTAATGAAAAAATGTTACTTTCGTTAGTTGGGTCTCTTTGATCAGCACCATTATTAAGTCACGCAATGGACCTTTTCAAGGTCAGTGTTTAATAAGGTGGAGTGGGAACGCAGATCCTTCTAACTCCAATATCCATGTCTATAAATTCTTATCATTTTCAGTGAGAAGCTTACTTCTACCTGAGAGCCAGTGCTAATCACAAAATGCCAAGGAACAGAGGCAGAGGAGGGGAAAAGATCAGAGAGCAGGAGGTGTTCCTAGAAGTTATCTTTTGCTCTTGTTTACACTGTCACCTCACAGCTTGACTGACTCCTGGGACTGAAGGTCAGGGAGACCTTTGGCCTACTTTGCACTGATGGCCGAAGCTGGACATGTGGGTGACTCTTTGTCCTGCTGGAAGCGTCTGAATATAGCCTGGATGGCTCCTCATCCCCTGTCATCCTTTTTCGTCTGTGCTACTCAGTGTCACTGATGATTCTTGCTGTATCCTGACATGGAGAGCTTGAACCGATTTGAGCATCGGTGTGTGAGCTCCTCTGAGGCCAAAAATGGCCTTTTCCCTGTCTGACATGCCTCTGCTCTGGAAGTGGGGGTGGGTGGCAATGGGTAGGGGTGACCTGGGAGGAGACCCATTTCCCCGAGCGGCCAGGCTGAAAACACCTTCCAGGCTGATACACCTATTTCTGTTTCTGTGCAGTAAAAACATCACAGCTGTTCTTGGGGTGAGTCCGGTTTTCCTATCTGAGCCCTCTTTCATCATTCTTCATTTCCTCCTCGTCTTTAAAGGGGATAATCACTATAGCAGTTACCACTTATGGGCATTTTCTGTGTCTGGGATATGTGCTATTGCAGGTATATCTCGGAGAAGGCAATGGCAGCCCACTCCAGTACTCTTGCCTGGAAAATCCCATGGACGGAGGAGCCTGGTAGGCTTCAGTTCATGGGGTCGCTAAGAGTCAGACATGACTGAGCGACTTCACTTTCACTTTTTACTTTCATGCATTGGAGAAGGAAATGGCAACCCACTCCAGTATTTTTGCCTGGAGAATCCCAGGGACAGAGGAGCCTGGTGGGCTGCTGTCTATGGGGTCAAACAGAGTCAGACACAACTGAAGCGACTTAGCAGCAGCAGCAGCAGCAGGTATATCTAATAATAAGCCTATGTGGTACTATTATTATCCCTATTTTAGATGATGAGATTGAGATTGGAAAACTTTTCAAGGTCAGTGGTTAATACAATAGAATTGAAACGCAGATCCCTCTAACTTCAGTGTGCGTGTTTCTAGAAATTCTTATCATTTTTATTTAATTTTTTGGCCATGACCGAGCAGAATGTGGGATCTTTGTTCCCAGACTAGGGATCGAACCCACGTGCCCTGCCGTGGAAATGTGGAGTCTTAACCCCTGGACTGCCAGAGAAGTTCCTAATTCTTAACCGTTTTTACTGAGAAGCATACTTTTATCTGAACAAATCCCATCTGCACAAAAATTGAATATCGTACCCTCCCTAAAGAAGTCTAGTATAAACAATATTCCATTTAAGAAAAATCAAATTGAAGTGAGGTCTTAAAAATCGTCCTGAAGGGACTTCCTTGGTGGCAAAAGTCTTGGAAAAAAAAGATCCTGTTCAGCTTCCCTCCACAGCAGGCATCCCTCCTGCAGTTATGACACGATCATAGTTTACTGTTCATAAGGTATGTGTGTGCTCAGTCACTTCAGTCATGTCTGACGCTGCAACGCCAGGCTCCTCTGTCCATGGGATTCTCCAGGCAAGAATACTGGAGTGGCTTGCCATGCCCTCCTCCAGGGGATCTTCCCCACCCAGGGATCCAGCCCACATCTCCTGCATCTCCTGCCTCACAGGTGGATTCTTTACCACTGAGCCACCAAGGAAGCCCCGTTAATAAGGTACCTGATCTTAAAATTAATCTAGAAAATTAGTCATTAGAAAAGTCTTGTATTTGAGAGGGAAATCCATCACCGCCAACTTCCACCCATTCGTCTCAGAGCAGTGGCCAGGTGAGCCCACTCTTTTTGAAGACATGTCCCATTGTTTAGAGAGTCATGTATCTACCAGCTCTTCTCTGTATAGTGTCTCCAGGTTTCTCAGTGGTTACTGGTGGGAAGCTGTGTCAGGCATCTCACCTCCAGATCTTTCTTCTTCCCCTCATCCCTGACTCCCAGGGCTTGATGACATCAGGAACTAAGCCTGATGTTCCTCCAGCTCCTCTGGGGTTCTCCTAGTGGCACTTTGCCATCCTTCTGCACTTTGGGGCTCAGCGCCTTCCACAGTTGGGTGCCAGGACTTCATCAGTTATCTGCTGCTGCCCGACTATCTCCCCCTGAGACTTCCTGACTTCAAACAGCCATCACTGATTGGCTTCTGATTCTGGGGCTCGGCAGTTTGGGCTAAGCTGGGTGGGTCTGTGCTGGTCTCTCCTGGGCTCACTGGTAAGGCAGCAGTCGGGTGGGGCGTGGGCTGGGGCTTTCGGTCCTCCACACCCCCTTTCACAGCGGGTGGGCTTTGGCCAGGCTGATGGAGCTGACAAGCCACATGTTTCTCTGTCTGCAGCAGGAAGCTTGGGCTCCTCTGTATGGTGACTGGATTCCAACTTCCAGAAAGAGTTCATATGAATTCCTCACATACGTGGAATTATACAATGATTTTTTTTTATAACTGGCTTATTTCATTTAGTATAATGTCCTCATGTTTCCCTTGTAGCATGTACCAAAATTTCCTTCCTTTTTAAGGCTGTATGATTGAATATATACACCACCTTCTCTTTGTCCATCAGTGGACACTTGGGTTGCCTCTATCTTTTGGCTCTCGTATATAATTCTGCTGTGAACATTGGTGTACAGATACCTCTTCAAGACTCTGCTTTCAAGTCTTTTGGGTGTCTGCCCAGAAGGGGAATTGCTGGATCAGCTGGTAATTCTATTTTTAGTTTTTTGAGGAACCTCTGTATTGTTTTTCATGGCAGTTTTACCATTTTACATTCCCACCAGCAGAGCACAAGGGTTCCATAGTCTGCACATTCTCACTAACACTTGTTTTTTCATTTTGTTTTAATATAGTAGCCACCCTGACAGGTGTGAGGTAGTATGTATTTTGTTAATTGCATATGATTATATGTTAGGTATACTTTTGCATCCTGTTTTCTGTTAAATGTAGCATTCTATCTTAGGCTTTTCCCCTGCAGTTTAGATTTTGATAGACAGGCTTTTTTTTCATCTGCTTCTCCCTCTCCTTTTTCTGTGTGAAGTTGTTCACACCTCTGTGGTTGCTAGCTTTGATTTTAAACTTAGGAAGCTTCCCTATCCAGAGATCAAATAAGCATTCACCAAATTGAATCTATTTTTAAAATACTTTATTTTTCACATTTGCATCTAAATACTCTGGCATTTGATTGTACTCTAAAAGCCCTTAGCTGCAAAGAATTACGCACAATGTTAACAGTGGTTCTCTCTGGTAGTGAGTTATTTATAATTGTTTTTTTTCATCTTTCATGAATAGCTTTTAGGAATAAGAAAGTAGATGTTATTTAAACCAAAATTGTGGAAAAGGAAATGGCAACCCACTCCAGTATTCTTGCCTGGAGAATCCCATGGAAAGAGGAGCCTGGTGGATACATAGGCTGGATTAGCTCTGGGCATAGGATGGGAAGAGTCTAGCTGAACCCTTATTTGTTCTCCCTGGAGAGTTTCCTCCTTGGTTAAAGAGGGATGGTCTTGTGGGGTCCTTTCTGGACCAGAAAGCTTCTGCACTGTGCCGTTCTGGGAATTGTCAGCCTGCCTGGATAGATATCTTGTCCCTTGGCTGATTAAAATATCACTTCTTTTGGAGAGGAAGAGAGGAGCCAGCACCAAGGGGTTGGGGGTGTTGCCTAGTGGAGGTTAGGACCTCCAGCAGGTGAGTGTCTGTCCATCTGGGACCCAGGGAGAGAGAGCAGAGTGGTGAAGACATGTGAAGTGAAAGTTGCTCAGTCGTGGCCACTCTTTGTGACCCCATGGGGTATATAGTCCATGGAATTCTCCAGGCCAGGATACTGGAGTGGGTAGCCTTCTCCAGGGGATCTTTTCCAACCCAGGGATTGAACCCAGGTCTCCTGTATTGCAGACGGATTCTTTACCAGCTGAGCCACCAGGGAAGCCCAAGAATACTGGCGTGGGTGGCCTTTCCCTTCTCTAGGGGATCTTCTCAACCCAGGAATTGAACCCAGGTCTCCCTCATTGCAGGCGGATTCTTTACCAGCTGAGCCACCAGGGAAGCCCAAGAATACTGGCGTGGGTGGCCTTTCCCTTCTCCAGGGGATCTTCCCAACCCAGGAATCGAACTCACGTCTCCCTCATTGCAGGCAGATTCTTTACCAGCTGAGCCACTAGGGAAGCCCGGTGAAGACATGGCTAGGTTGCAGATCTCTCCTCCTCCGCTGACCACCTGCCTGTTTGATCCTTGGGGTTCAGGGTCTTCACTGAAAAACGGGGATCATGATAGTCCCTGCCTCAGAGGGTTGCTGAGGCTTGAAACAGATAATGTGGGTGAGGTATTGAAAACAGTGCTCTGGCGGTAATCAGATTGCAGCATATAAATGTATCAGACCAACATGATGTATGCCTTGAGTTTATGCAATGTTATTTGTCAACTATGTGTCAATCAAAAAACAAAGCAAACAGCAGCGCCTGACACCTGGTAGTCAGCACATCCCTACCTGCCTCTCTCTCCTCTTCCCCTTTCCTCAGTTCCTTTCTCAACCTCCCCTGCCCTCCCCTACTGTACCACCTCCTTCCCCCCCATTAACCTCCCCCCACCCTGAAACAGGTCTGCTGCTGCTGCTAAGTCGCTTCCGTTGTGTCCGACTCTGCGACCCCATAGATGGCAGCCCACCAGGCTCCCCTGTCCCTGGGATTCTCCAGGCAAGAACACTGAAGTGGGTTGCCGTTTCCTTCTCAATGCATGAAAATGAAAAGGGAAAGTGAAGTCGCTCAGTCGTGTCCAACTCTTAGCGACCCCATGGACTGCAGCCTACCAGGCTCCTCCGTCTATGGGATTTTCCAGGCAAGAGTGCTGGCGTGGGTTGCCATTGCCTTCTCCGCAATTCTACTCTACTCCTCAGCAAACTGGAATCAGTAGAAAGTGTGGGCTTTGGAAACCGTTCTGGTTTAGAACTGCTGGCTCCAGATGGACAGCACAACCGGGTAACTTACTCTCTCTGAGCTTCGACTTCCTTATCTGTAAAATGGGGATAATGTGGCTGCGATGAGCTCTGTGTCACATACTCAATGTGCACCCAGCTGGCACTGGAGCATCTTTTCCTACCTGTGTCCCTTTATTGTTGCCTTTTTTTTTTTTTGGAAATTTTTAAAGTCTTTATTGAATTTGTTACAGTATTGCTTCTGCTGCTTATGTTCTGTGTTTTGGGCCATCAGACATGTGCGATCTTAGCTCCCCGACCGGGGGTCAAACCCCTATCATCCCCAGCATTGGAAGGCAAAGCCTTAACCACCAGGGAAGTACCCCCACCCAAGCCCCTTTTCAGTTTCGTAAGCATAACATTGCTGAGATTGGAAATCAGTCTGTATCTTGAAACCCAAAACTTAAGATGATTCATGATTCCGCTGCCACTACCTGGTCCAGGGACCCAAGGTCAGAGTGACTGAGCCTCCTGGGTCATGTCTTAATCTGCCACGTGGAGGTTGAGATGGAATTTAAACCTCCTTTAAACTGCCCAGTCACTTTTGCCCTGCTTATTCACTTGCACTCTCTTTAAAAGTTGACTGAAAAGTAAAATTTTGTAACAGCACTCCAAATGCTGCAAGTAGAAGATAGCAGCCCCATGTAGGATGGAAACAAAAGGATCATCTAGGCAGCCTCCTCCTTTGTGGAGGGAAATTCGCAGACGCCAGGGAGGTGGAAAACGCGGTGGCCCTCACATGAGACAGCTGCAGCTCCTTGGGGGCGCCAGGAGAGCGGAGAAGGACACGCGTGCATCAGTGCCGCCTGGCACTCTGTGTGTGTGGGCGGCACTCGGCTGATGGGAGTACCGCCGGCCCCATTCCTCACGCTGCGAAGCACCGCACTCCATCACAGACCTGGCGCTCAGCAGGCAGGCGAGTGGGTGTGTGGAGTGATGGCTGCTTGTGACCTGACTGGGCTTGGGCAGTGACAGAGCAGACCTGAAACACACAGACTCCACCATCGTGCCTGTGGGACCCCAACTCCCACTGCGGCCAAGCCACGCACCGCCCGCCTCCGTGGACTGGGCTGTAGGCAGTATTTTTCTATTTTAATTTTAAGCTCAGTTCTCATGGATCCGTGCATGTTTTTGAACTAGTCCTCTGTAGGCCAGACACATTTTTAGGACAAGGTTGTCCCTTATACGTGGGTCCCAGTTCCTTTCAAAACACAGGTTCCTGCAAAACACTTCCTTTGCTATTTGATCCCGTTCCTTACACAAATGTGACAAACACATTTTCTCTTTTTAATTTATAAAAAATTTTAAATTAGTTTTTATTACAGTTTAGGGCTTCCCATGTGGCGCTAGTGGTAAAGAACCACCTGCCAACGCAACTCACGTTTGATCCCTGGGTCAGGAAGATCTCCTGGAGGAGGGCGTGGCCACCCACTCCAGTATTCTTGCCTGGAGTATCCCGTGGACAGAGGAGCCTGGTGAGCTACAGTCCATAGGGTTGCAAGCAGTCAGACACAACTGAAGCAACTTAGCATGTACGTATAGTTGCTTTACGACCTTGTGTTAGTTTCTGCTTTACGTCATCATGAATCAGCTACACACAGATATCCTCTCTTTTTTTGGATTTTCTTCCTTTTCAAGTCACCACAGAACACTGAGTAGACTTCCCTGTGCTAACAGTAGGTACTCATTAGTTATCTATTTTATATATAGTAATGTATGTACGTCAATCCCAATTTCCCCATTCATCTCCCCACTCCCAAACATATTTAGTACCGTTTCAGAGCCACAGAAGAGTTTTTGGGTATGGATTATACTTTAAAAGCCCCAGCTTTATTCAGGTATACTTGAGACTCAGAAAACTGGGTGAGACATAAATATTTGATGGGTTTGGAGATACACATATACCTGTGACATGGTCACTACAATCAAGATGATAAACATCCATCACCTCCAAAGTTTCCTCCAGACCCCTACCCCCCGTTTTGGTGGTAAATATATATTCTTGTCATACAGAATTTATCGCCTTTATTATGCTGAGGTGAATTATATACTTTTGAGGTTTTATAAACAACACAGAAATGGTGGACAGCAAAGAAAATACTTGGTTCAAATGGAGATTATACTGAAAGAGATAAAGCGTTTTCATTTCTAATGTCTGCTTACCCCTCCCCCCAACCACCTAAAAAAAGCTTGTTATTAGATAGAACAAGACTAGGCCTTATGTATTACTGTTTTTGTTCATCTCCCTAGATTCTTCAGTGAATTGAATTTCTTAATTTCTTCCCCACTTGCATCTCCCACCCCGTCCAGGAGTGACAGAGCCAACAGCTTGGCCCAGAATCACCTGGAGTTACCTCTAGCTGCGTATCTGATGCATCCCTTTGCTCCTGCTGCAAAATAGCCCACTCTCCCCCAAAGCAGTGCTGAAAATAACATGCACGTGTTGTTGCTTATGCATCTCTGGATCAGCTGGTTAGTTCTTGGCTTGGCCCCACTCCTCACGTGCCTGCGGCTGGCTCAGTGTTGGCTGGAAGCTCTGCTTTGCCTGTTCTTCCTGTCCCTAGGGTGTGAAGCCCCTTTACTTCTCTGCAGACGTAGGGACTGTTCCCATGTCTTTTCTCTGGACCACCCTCCCCGCGGCCCCCACCCCCACCGCCAGGTCTGTCCATCATTTCTCTCAGCTGAATGCTGGGTGTGCGAGACTTCGTGGATGAACTGGGTTGCATCTGAGTCCTTTGTGTTGAAAGTCCTTTGCAATTGACCCTTCTAATCATGTGTCCCTCATTCCCCTTCACCTCTTATCATACACAGGACTATGAATTCCTTTTACTTTGTTCTCTCTTAAGTGGGTGTGATCTCGGGTGGCCTCCACCTGCAAGGGCTTGGGGCAGGGCCTGGGTTCCCAGCTGGAGACTGAGTCCAGATCGAGGTCAACCAGATCCTAGCCACTAGACCAGTGGTCAGTGACAGGAGCCCTGGCCCTTCAGCTCTGCAGAAAAGAACTTCCACAAAGACAGGAAGTAGTGAAGCAAGTATTTATTAAGAGGAAAAGAGTACAGTGTGTATGGATACACACAGGCAGACTCAGAGGGAGAGTCCCTGAGTCACACTCTCCTGGCAGTTTGAATTACTTTTATGGGGCATTTCTTAATGGTTTTCCTCTGGCTGATCATTTTGGTTTGCATTCACAGCCCATATTTGATATATCTCAGGATCCTCAGATGTGTGCGCGTACATCTTTAAGCCTAGATGGATTGTACCAAAAAGGCGTATGAGTAGGGAACATCCCTTGGCATCCCTCCCCTGTAGCCTCCAAGGAGCCTCTCTGCACATGTGTGGTCAGAGAGAGCTCCTGACTTCGAGAATGAGAAATATGTCATCTGGGCAGGGTCCAACTTCCTCCTTTAATTGTCCTGCTGTTCTCACCTTGGAGTTTTGGTCCAAAGGGAATGAATCTCCAATTGCTTTACTTTGGGAGGCCCTCTACCTCCTGCCTCATGTGGGGTGCTTTTTTTTTTTCTTTAAATATTCATTTATATAATTTGGCTATATCAAATCTTAGTTGTGGTATGTGGGAATCTAGTTCCCTGACTAGGGATTGAACCTGGGCTCCCTGTGTTGGGAATGTGGCGTCTTAGCCACTGGATCCCAGTGAAGTCCCAAAGTGGTTGGCAAGCTTCTGAGAGCACTGCTTTGTAATGCCAGCTTCCAGCCAAATGTGTTATACACAATAGGTATTCAAGACCTTTTTTGCAACCGAGATCAGTGCATGAATGAAAGACTGAATGAAGGCGTTGATGAAACTAAGGAGCAGGTAGAACGAGGCTTACAGGAGTGAACAGTATACCTGGAGTTCTCATTGTTTTGTGTCCTAAGCCCCTTTGAGCACCATAGAACAGGGTCTGTCTGGTGGGCTTAGTTTCTAATAGTTCCAATTGATTTAAGTTTTCTTAACTAACTTTTCAGCAGATACTACAGTAGTTTGTCCCTGGTTGCAAATGCTTAACTTCTCCAGGAGGCGACTGTGAAGGGAGAAGCAGGTATATTCCAGGGAGACTGGACCATGGGGAGGGCGCTTGTGGCTCTAGTTTATTTTCTCACTGGCTCTACTAGACTTGGGTTCCTAGTGTCTTAGAGATCCCCACCCCTCTAGGTTTGCTGAGTTCATCAGAATCACACTTGGTCTCTTTGACCTTGTGTGAATTGTCAGGATAAACATTAGGATAAAGGTGGTAGTGATGGTGGGGAGATTCTTGGCCTTTTCTTCTATAAAGTGTCAGAGGAGAATTGGATTAACGGATATTTAGCTAATAAACTGTCCTGCTGGCATAGAAGAAGGATTTCACAGGGAGAGCCACAGTTGCACATCGTCTATTGTGCAGCCAAAGATAAACGCAAGGATAACCCTCTCCATCTCTTCTGTATCTGTTTGGTCCCGCCCCCTTTCTGTCATTACCCCTTACTCATTTTCCAAACTGTCTTAAGAATAATCATTAGAAAAAATAATGAATGCCCTGACATGTGAATTCTCCAGGTGCTCTGGGCCTGTCTTTCCTTTACTCCTCACACCAGGAAGGTTGTCTAAGAAACAAACTGTTTTTCCGTTCAAAATCCTGAAAAGGAAACTGATTGGCTTAGACAGGATTAGGTACCACCCCTGGCCCAAATTGCTGCGCCCAGCACATCCCTGAAATAGGCACAGGTACCGAGCTGACCAGCAACATCTCTGCCGTGGGGACCAGCTGCACACCCATGGTTCTTGTGCAGAGGACTGGCATCAAGTAGCATGAACTGGCATCTTCTCTTCCCTCGGGGGAAAGCTGTGGGTGACTGATCCATTCCCAGGATATGTTTAGTGAATGCTGCTGCTAAGTCATTTCAGTCATGTCGACTCTGTGCGACCCAATGGACGGCAGCCCACCAGGCTCCCCCGTCCCTCGGATTCTCCAGGTGAGAACACTGGAGTGGGTTGCCATTTCCTTCTCCAATGCATGAAAGTAAAAAGTGAAAGTGAAGTCGATAAGTCATATCTGACTCTTCATGACCCTGTGGACTGCAGCCTACCAGGCTCCTCTGTCCATGGGATTCTCCAGGCAAGAGTACTGGAGTGGGGTGCCATTGCCTTCTCCAATGCAGAAAAAAGGGAGCTTTTAGAGGCTACTGGGTGGCTGCTGGGGAGACCAGACCTGGAGCCCTTGCTCTGCTCTTTTCTTGAATCCACTTGGATCTTGTCTTTCCTTTATGACTCCACTTGGGCCCTGGTGGAGTTCACCAGAACACTGCTTATTCTACAGTAACTGCATATGAATCTTCTTTTGATGAATTTGAAATATAGCCTAATAGCCTTGGAGACTTTGGGAACCCTTGAACTGTTTTTGCTTTTTTTTTTTTGCTTTTTTGTTTTCAAGATTTCTTAATTTTATTTTTGGCCACACTGGGTCTCTGTTGCTTTCCCTAGCTGAGGTGAGCAGGGGGCTACTCTCTAGTTGCGGTGGTCGGGCTTCTTATTGCAAAGCCCAGGCTGTAAGACACATGGGCTTCAGTAGTTGCTCTAGAGCCTGTGAGTTGCACAGGCCTTGTTGCCTCGCTGCATGTGAGATCTTCCTGGAGCAGGGATTAAACCTGGGTCCCCTGCATTGCCACCTGGATTCTTAATCACTGAGCCACCAGGGAAGCCCTGAAGTGTTATTTTTATGCCATCTTTCAGGTGGATTTCTCTTCCACCTGTGATAGTCTCTTCCAAGAAAGATTGATGCCTTCTGGTCTCAAAGGGAGGTACTTCTTGACCTTGTACCAAATTCTGAGGCTTTCCTGACCACAGGGTGGTATTTCCAAGTGAAAACAACCAAGTTTCAGCTGAGGCAATATCATATCTTGAGTTCTAAGCTCAGTGCTTGAATAAGAACTCAAGTCTTCTGAATTATAATCTGGTGCTTTTTCTCTTCTGCTCAAGGGAATTTATCATTCTCTTTCTTTTAAAAAAAATTTTACTATTTTTTAATCATTTTCTTTTCCATCGTTTCTTTTGCAGGGGTTCAGCTGTTGCAAAAATAATTGGTAATAATGTCAAGAAACTTCAGAAGTTTGCCTCCACGGTCAAGATGTGGGTCTTTGAAGAAACAGTTAATGGGAGAAAACTGACAGACATCATAAATAATGACCACGAAAATGTGAAATATCTCCCTGGACACAAGCTGCCAGAAAATGTGGTAAGATTTGGGGGTAAAAAGTATTGGGTAAAAAGTAAAAAGTTGACAAAAAAATTCACTCAGATTTTCCCACTACATCTTATGGAAAAACCAGAATGAACCTTTTGGCCAACCCAGTTCATTTGGTTCATTCTGAAAGTTAGGCTTGACTGAGTTAGCACCTAGGGCTTGGGGGGGTGGGAAAACTGCTTCCCCAGTCTCATGTTCCTTTCCACCACCAAGTTCATTGCTTGATCTGTTTTGGTTTTCCTCCTTGGTGGCTCAGATGGTAAAGTGTCTGCCTATAATGTGGGAGACCTGGGTTTGATCCCTGGGTCGGGAAGATCCTCTGGAGAAGGAAACATCAACCCATTCCAGTACTCTTGTTGCAGGAAGAGGGACCCCTTCTAAGGTCCGAAACTGGGCTCTTGTCTAACACTCCGAAATGAATTGTCTGAGGAGACACATATGCTGACAAAGCAAGAGATTTTATTGGGAAAGGGCACCGGGTGGAGAGCAGTAGGGTAAGGGAACCCAGGAGAACTGCTCTCCCGCGTGGCTCGCAGTCTCGGGTTTTATGGTGATGGGATTAGTGGTCCCGGGTGGTCTTTGGCCAATAATTCTAATTCAGAGTCTTTCCTGGTGGCGCACGCATGGCTCAGCCAAGATGGATGCTAGTGAGAGGGATTCTGGGAAGTGGACGGACACGCGGTGTCTCCTTTTAACCTTTCCCGAACTTTTCCGGTTGGTGGTGGCTTATTAGTTCCGTATTCCTTATCAGGATCTCCTGTCATAAAACAACTCATGCAAATGGTTACTATGGTGCCTGGCCAGGGTGGGCAGTTTCAATCAGTGTGCTTCCCCTAACACTCTTGCCTGGAAAATCTCATGGATGAAGGAGCCTGGCGAGCTACAGTCTATGGGGTCGCAAAGAGTCGGACACAACTGAGCAACTTCACTTTCTTTATTGTGAATGTGGGCCTTGCTTTGGTCCTTGCTAGGGCTGCCATGACAAAGTAAAATAGACTGGGTGTCTTAAACAATAGAAATGAATTTTCTCATAATTCAAGAGACTTCAGGTTTTCTGGAGGAAGTAATTTTTCTCTCCCCTTCTAGGTTCTACTGTCTGGCCTAAGCAATTAAGTTGACACAAGTCTGAATAACATATAGTAAAGAATCTACCTCCAGTGCAGGAGAAATGGGTTTGATCCCACGGTCAGGAAGATCTCCTGGAGAAGGGAATGGCAGTCCACTCCTGGATTCTTGCCTGGAGAATTCCTTGGATAGAGGAGCCTGGTAGGCTCCACTCCATGGGGTCGCAAAGAGTTGGATACCTCTGAGCAATTAAAAAAAAAAATGCATAGGGGAAACCCAGGAAAACTTTGTAACCCAAAAGATAGAAGTCCTTACCTTAGATAATCCTCAGCTAAAGAAAAAAAGGGGATGGGGGGAACTTGCCCAGTGGTCCAGTGGTTAAGACTCTGAGGTTCCAATGCAGGGGACTTGGCTTTGATCCCTCATCAGTGAACTAAGATCATCCCACATGCCTCAGGGCATGGCCAAAAAGCAAGAAAAAGGAGGGTGGGGAGAGTCAGTTTTGGGAGGTGAGCAGGAAAGCACAGGAAACAAAGGAGAGGTTGTTATGCAGATTTAATCTTTACCTTCCCAGTTTTGAGAGTTCTAGAGGTCTGGCCTTCCTCTCCCCTTGTAGGGAGACCCCCCCTTACAAATGGAGATTTCCCTTATAAATGTAAATGTTTTTACATAAGGGCAACTCCTATTTGGTTTTCATTGAGGCAGTGATGCCATTCAGCCATCTCAACCCCTTTTCCTCCTTCCCTAGACCTTTCCCCGCACCTTAAAATAATTAATACGGTGAACTTCCTTGGTAGTCCAGTGGTAAAACTCCACACTTCCGATGCAGGGTCCTTGGTTGGGAAACCTAAGATCCCACAAGCTGTGGGCTGCAGCCAATAAATACATAAATAAAGTAAATTTATAAATAATAATATGCCCACTGCAGGAAGGGGGACAACTTCCAGGGCCTGAAAGGGGGCTCTTGTCTAACACTCAGAAATGAATTGTCCCAGGAGACACACAAACTGGCAAAGCAAGAGACTTTGCTGGGAAGGCATGCCTGTCAGAGAACAGTAGGATAAAGGAACCCAGGAGAATTGCTCTGCCACGTGGCTCTGCAGTCTCAGGTTTTATGGTGATGGCATTAGTTTCTGGGATGTCTTTAGCCAGTCACTCTGACTCAAGGGTCCTTCCTGGTGGCACACGCATTAATCAGCCAAGATAGATGCCAACGAGAAGGATTCTGGGAGGTGGTTGGACACGTGGTGTCTCCTTTTGACCTTTCCTGAACTCTTCCAGTTGGTGGTGGCTTGTTAGTCCCTGTTCCTTCCCAGGACCTCCTGTCGGAAACAACTCATACAAATTATGGCCTGTGCCTGGCCAGGGTGTGTCGTTTCACTCAGTTTGTTTCCCCTAGCATGCCAAAGAGGCATGTTTTAAGGTGGCAAAATGTTCTCTGCTAAAAAGCCCATGAGCAAGGTGTTGGCCGGGTTGGCTTCTTCAGAGGCCTCTCCTGGCCTCTCCTTCCTGTGTCTCCATGTCTCCTAATCACCTCTGTATAGACACCAGTCACATTGGGTTTGGGCTCACCCCGTGACCTCATTTTAACGTAATTCCCTTTATAAAGACCCTGCCTCCAGATACAGTCACATTCTGGGGGACTAGAGTTAGAACTTCCACATGTGAATCTTGGGCCGGGATGGACACATTGCAGCCCATCACAGTCTACCTTCTTGGCATTCAGGGTGCTGATCACATCAAAGCTGGAACTAAGAATTTTGCTTTTCATGTTGATACCTGACACTTGCTCCTTGGAGGAAAAACTATGACAAACTTAGAAAGCACATTTAAAAAGTAGAGACATCACTTTGCCAACAAAGGTCCATATAGTCAAAGCTGTGGTTTTTCTAGTAGTCATGTATGGATGTGAGAGTTGGACCATAAAGAAGACTAGGTGCTGAAGAATTGATGCTTCTGAATTGTGGTGCTGGAGAAGACTCTTGAGAGTCCTTTGGATTGCAAGGAGATCAAACCAGTCCATCCTAAAGGAAATCAACCCTGAGTATTCACTGGAAGAACTGATGCTGAAGCTGAAGCTCCATTACTGTGGCCACCTGATGGGAAGAGCTGACTCATTGGAAAAGACCCTGATGCTGGGAAAGACTGAAGGCAGGAGGAGAAGGGGATGACAGAGGGTGAGATGGTTGGATGGCATCACCGACTCAATGGACACTGAGTTTGTGCAAACTCCAGGAGATAGTGAAGGACAGGGAAGCCTGACGTGCTGCAGTCCATGTGATCGCAGGAGTCGGACAGAACTGAGCAACTGAACAACAACAAAAAGGAAGAAATGGAAATTTTATTTGAGCTAAATGAAGGATTTTAAGCCAGGAACAGCATCTTAGCACCAGGAACTCTTCTGTTGGAAGTCAAGGCAGTGTTATATAAGTTTTTGAGGGAGCTATATATTAAATGATGTGATAATGACAGTTGTGCCAATCCAGACCTGTAGATACAAAGCAGTGATGCCGGAAGCTTGGCTTCTCTATACAGCGGTGTTGAACCAAATCTCAGAGACAGAGTTTTGGGTGAAGTAGAAAAGAATAGCTTTACTGCTTTCTCAGGCAAAGGGGGATACAGTGGGTTCCTGTCCTGGAAAACTGATTCCCAATCTGGGTGAACTTGCTGAGGAGTTTCATAGCAATACTGCCAGAGTGGGGTTGCTGACCAGGTGAGGGTGTGTGCTGGGTCTCAGGTCAGTACAGTCACTCAGTCTTGTCCACCGCAGCACACCAGGCTTCCCTGTCCATCACCAGCTCCTGGAGCTTGCTCAGAGTCGTGTCCATCAATTCGGTGATGCCATCCAACCATCTCATCCTCTGTCACCCCTTTCTCCTCCTGCCCTCAATCTTTCCCAGCATCAGGGTCTTTTTCAATGAGTCAGTTCTTCGCATCAGGTGGCCAAATTATTGGAGTTTCAGCTTCAGCATCAGTCCTTCCAGTGAACACCCAGGCCTGATCTCCTTCAGGATGGACTGGTTGGATCTCCTTGCAGTCCAAGGGACTCTCAAGAGTCTTCTCCAATACCACAGTTCAAAAGCATCAGTTCTTCGGTGCTCAGCCTTCCTTATGGTCTAACTCTCACATCCATACATGACTACTGGAAAAGCCATAGCTTTGATTAGATGGACCTTTATTAGTAAAGTAATGTCTCTGCTTTTTAATATGCTGTCTAGGTTGTCGTAGCTTTTCTCAGGTGATCATCTCCTAATCTTGCTGAGCTGCTTTAGTCCCTTTCATCTTGCCTCAGGTGTTTTCTTGGCTGCTTCTCCCTTGATGAGCAATCTGCCCTTGGAACTCAGGGAAGATCATGGAGGCTGGAGTTTTCCCTACAAGAAAGAGGGGACAAAAAAGAGATTTTGGTGTCCAGAAGCCCCACAGAGTCCTCTTTGGTTTCAGTGGTGGGTCGCCGTGATCCCCTCTAAGATCTAGAAAGAATGTTATCTTTAAGGAATTGCTTCCTTGATGCTGGGAGAGTGTTACTATATGGTTGAGCAGGTATTTCCACCTTCGGGGAAGGTATGGTCCATGTATAATGCAGATACTCAATGCCCAATAGAGGGGAGTTGTTTAGTCACTCAGTCGAATCTGACTCTTGGCAGCCGCATGGCTGTAGCCCGCCAGGCTCCTCTGTCCATGGGATTTCCCAGGCAAGGGTGCTGGAGTGGGTTGCCATTTCCTTCTCTAGCAGATCTTTCCAACCCAGGGATCAAACCCATGTCTCCAGATTGGCAGGCAGATTGTTTACCACTGAGCCACCTGGGAAGTCCCCAGTAGAGGGGGGAGAAAGACCAAAGGACAGAGAAAAAAATATTTTTTTTGTTTAAATTTTTCTTATCTTGCCATAAAACATGGGTTTTATTTCACATTCCCTTTCTAAGTTGATGGACTTTGGTCCATCCCTAGGCCAGCTAATGGACTGGTCTTTAATTAAAATCAAGGTTAAGACCTAAATCACTGAAGAGAATTGGAGGAGTTATTGCCTGGCCTCATTTCAGTGACTTGTGGAGGAAGGAAGAAATGAGATGAGAATGAAAATGGTGACCTGGCTACTGGTATGAGTGGGGTTCGTGAACTTTTTTTTTTTTTGGCTGCTCTGGGTCTTCGTTGCGGTGTGTGGGCTTCTTGTTGCAGTAGCTTTTCTTGTTGTGGAGCACAGGCTCTAGGTGCTCAGGTTTCAGTAGCTGTGGTGGACGGGCTTAGCTGCCATGTGGCACGTGGGATCTTCCTGGGCCAGGGATCGAGCCAGTGTCCCCTGCATTGCAAAGGGAATTCTTAACTACTGGACCTCCAGGAGCCTAGAATTCATGAACTTCTGTTCCAGATTCACCTCTGGGTGGCTTTTTGGAAGAGTCTGTTAGAAAACCAGCCCAGGGACTTCCTTGGTGATCCAGTGGTTAGGACTCAGCACTTGCGCTGCAGGGGGCACGGGTTCGATCCCTGGTTGGGGAACTAGGATCCTGGATGCCATAAGCTGCAGACCCAAAAAAGAAAGAAAGAAAATGAAAACCAGCCCACATGGCTGGCTGACTCCTGGCAGGGGAGATAGATTTGTAGGCTGATGAATGCCAATAGATTTGTAGGCTGATGAATGCCGGCAAGTTTGGAGATGCAGTCCTTCTCACTGAAGATTGCTGATTGGCTTTGGCTATAGAGTTCTTGGCATCAAGTGCTCTGGGAAGTAGTTCACATTTATCATATTGGTTACCTGAAAACTGAGATCACTTCTTGGTAGGTGTCAAGGGAGAAGGAAGGATTTGTTATTTGCATCAAGTAAGGAGAACCTCAGGGGTCTTTCCCAAAGCAGAGCCTCCCCAACAGCAAAACTGTGGACGTTACAATCTAAGAGAACATGCATATTCACACAGGGGCTTGGGTGTTAGACAGAGTGAGTCCAAGCTTCAGTGGAATGAAATCATGAAGGTCAGAAAAGGTCAACTTGGTCATTCCTTAGGGTCTAGTTGATCTGGAGGTGGAGTGCCCAAGATGGGTTTAAATCCTTCAAAACACTTAAGATAGAGTTTTGAAAGAAAGTGAAAGTGAAGTCGCTCAGTCCTGTCTCTTTACGACCCCATGGACTGTAGCCTACCAGGCTGCTCTGTCCATGGGATTTTCCAGGCAGTAGTCCTGGAGTGGATTGCCATTTCCTTCTCCAGGGGATCTTCCCAACCCAGGGATTGAACCCAGGTATCCCGCATTGTAGACAGACGCTTTACCGTCTGAGCCACCAGGGAAGTCCCCAAGATAGAGCTTTAGGCTATTCTAACTGGGAGTCATTGCAACTGATTTGGTATCTTTGCTATTGTTATTCTCTCCTCTGATAAGTTTGTCTTTTTGTTCCCTTAAGATCCTTTATCATTGTTCAAGGCAAGCCAGGCTTAGGTCCCAGAATGGCTTGGGCCAGTCTCTTCTGTCAAGAAAGCCATGCCTGGTTTTCCTTTGAGGGGGACCTCCTATGCTGTCTCCTTATAGTCTCACTGAATATTCCCAGTGACCCTCTTAGGATGGTGCTATTAGTTTCCTTATTATGATGATGCTTCTGATTTTACAGGGGAAGAAACCGGACCTCAGAGAGGTTAATGAACTTGCCACAGGTCACAGGGCTGTCGGCTGGCAGCCCTGCGCCTGCTGAGTCATGGCTTCTAGACAATGATGACTTAATGATTTCTCTGTGTCACTGCGCGAGGAGCATTTCCCTGGGGTTACTCCTGGTGCTGTGGGTGGGGAGAGGGCAGTTTGCAAGGGTTCCGAGCTGAGCTGTGAAGTTGCCCAACTATCTGATGGTGAGAGTAAAGGGGCCACTGTTCCCACGGCCCTGGAAGACCTCTGAGGTCGTGTCTAACCTTGCTTGGGGCAGACTGGTCCTCCAAGTGTCCCTTCTCATCCGTGTCGGGATCCACCGCTCCTTCCCTTCTGTAGACCACACGCTTCCTTCGCAGGTTCTTCCACTGCGCTCTGAGCCAGCTCCTTCTGCACCCTCTGTACCCCACCTGCCCCAGGTGTGTGCACCTGACCTGCTGGGGTTTCGCTCTCCCATGATTCCCAGCAAGGTGCTCAGCAAACACAGAGGGAGATGAATCTGCTAGATGTTCATGTCTGCATGGAGAACAGAGGGGCAGCAGGTGGAGAGGGAGCCAAAAACCACATCCCCCAAAGCCTAGCCCGTGTGGACGAGGGAGGAACTCTCTGCTCCTAGAAGGTTGTAGCCTCATGACAGTGAGTGTATCTGGTCCACGGACTGGATGTTTGTATGGTCTCTGGTCATTTGCTTTGCTGTTGCAGACAGTGCTCCCGGGAACGGCCTTATTCACGTCTGAGGTGCGTATCACAAGGTCTCAGGGAATGCAGCCTGTAATCTTCCAGGTCACACCAGTTTGGTTTCCAGCGTGGGTGTGAAACCATACAACTCAGATGAGGACTTGAACCCAGCCAAAACCCAGATTGGGATTGAGTCCTCTGTCCTTTCATTAAGATCATATACCTGCTCTCAGGACTTACTGAAGTTCAGATTCTTTATGTCTTGGTACAGAAAGAACTCAGTGAAAGATAAAGGGATAGGTAAGAAGGAGATGTATTTAGAGAGACACCCACTCCACATGCTGAGTGTGGGCCATCTGGACCTTCTCAGAAGGCAAATGGCCCCGAAGTACGGGGGTGGTTAGTTTTTATGGGCTGGGTAATTTCATAGGCTAATGAGTAGAAGGATTATTCTAGCACTTTGGGAGAGATGGGGCTGGAATTCCCAGGAATTGGGGCACTGCCCACTTTGGGGCCTTTTATGGGCAGCCTCAGGACTGTCAGGTGGTAAAAAATCTCCCTGCCAATGCAGGAGTTACAGGAGATGCAGGTTCCATCCGTGTGTCAGGAAGACCCCCTGGCGGGGGAAACGGAAACCCACTCCAGTATTCTTGCCTGGAGAATCCTGTGAACAGAGAAGTCTGGCAGCGTGCCACAGTCTGTGGGGTCATTAAGGATCAGACATGCCTGCACAACTGAGCACGTCAGGACTGTCATCACGACCATGGGGTGTCTGTGGGCGTGTTATTTAGCATATGCTAATGTGTTATAATGAGTGCATAATGAGGCTAAGGTCTACCAGAAGTGGAATCTCCTGTCATCTTGGACCTGGTCGGTGTTAGTCAGTCCTAACCAGTTTATGTTGTATCCTAATAGCTTTGTCCTTCTTTTAAGGCTGTGCCCTGCCTGCTTCCTCCCTGTATCCATCTCCATGCCCCCAGCAGGGTCTGAGAACTCACATCCTTCCACACCCTTGCTGGCCCTTGGTGCAGGACACAGGGTACTGAAAAGTTGTATTTCTTAAGCTGGCCAAAGGTACACTGGCATTTGCTTCTTTGTCTCTTGTTTAGGCTTTCTAGATTCTAGCATTTGTATGTATGAAATCTCTTATAATGTGGGATTCCCAGGGGGCACAGTGGTAACGAATCCACCTGCCAACGCAGGTGATTGATGTGGGAGACTCGGGTTCGCGATCCCTGGGTGGGGAAGATTCCCTGGAGGAAGGTGTGGCAGCCCACTCTAGTATTCTTGCCTGGGGAATCCCATGGACAGAGGAGCCTGGTGGGCTACACAGTCTGTAGGGTCCCAAAGAGTTGGACACGACAGAGCATGCATGCACACACACAAAATGTCTCATAGTAAGTGATTTTAAAAGTTGAGCAGTGATGAAATTGAGGGCTGACTCTGAATGAGTCTGGGCAGCCCTGCTCCTCCTGGTAAGGAGTGAATGAGATGATCCACATAAATTGTTGAGTGTTGAGAATCTATTACAAAACTATGGCTTTGTTTCTATTGGTTTTTTTAAAACGGGTTTTTTTTTTTTCAGAGTTCTTCAAATACCTCATTCTGCCATTTAAAACATAAACTAGTGTTAGACAAGACCAATGGTTGTTACTCTTATTTCAGATAAAAAGTCAGACATAAGATTAATTGACTCGATGAATGTCCATCCAGAGCTAAAAGCCGGCTTTACTCACTTCTATCTTGTGGATTCAAGCAGGAGAGACTTGCTGCATATCATCCAGATGGCAGTGTTATTTATAACGTCTGACACTTGCGCTGATTGAGACTGGGGATCTTCCTTGCTGGGGGCTCCAGACTGCTGCCCACCTGACCCTTCTCCAGGTCATCACATGCTCACCGCGTGACCCCTCCACAGGGGAACCTTCTGTAGCAGTGACCTCACCAGGTCATCAACTTCTCACTAAAAGCTGGGGCCGACTGGGTTTGTGATTTCCCGAGAGTTGCATGGAGGAGCGTTTCTTGCTTCCTGTCCTGCAGGATGAGCAGCGTTGGTCCTTTGCTCGAGCCGTCTCTCCAGGGCCTGTGTATAGAGCTCTTCTGCCTCGGCTCAGCTTTCACCAGCCTCAGTGCGGCACCGGGATTGGTCATTGCTGCATCTTCTGTGAGCTGTAGTTGTCACGGCTCTACTCTTCTGTCTTCTAAACCTTGCCGGTTCTTTTTCAAAAACAGCTTTACTGAGATGTGATTCTCAGGCACACAGTTTGCCCCTTAAAGTGTACAATTTAAGAGGTTAAAGCTATCATATGACCCAGTGACTGTCCTCTAGGTTTATACTCAGAAGAAGGGAAAACATGTTCACACAAAACGCTCTACACGAATGTTCCAATTCAGTGCTTTCTATGTATGTTCACAGAATCGGGCAACCAGCACTGCAATTGATTTTAGACTACTTCATCACCTTAAAGAGAAACCTCACATCCTTTAGCAGTCACCTCCTACTTCCTCCTCTCCCCAGCCCTAAACAACCACTAACCTACTTGCTGTCTCGCCATTTGCCGGTTCTGACTTTTCATGTAAATGTCACCATAAATACCTCACCTTCTGTGCCTGCCTTCTTTCACATAGCATAATGTTTCCGGGGTTATCCATGTTGTGTCCCGAATCACTCTTTTTATGGCTGACCAGCGTTCCGTCTTACGGATGTGCCGTGTTTTGCCTATTTACTTGCTGGTTGGTGGACATTTGGGTTGTTTCCACTTTTTGGCTGTTGTTTTTGTGAACATGTTTTTGGTTCTTTTGAACTTAACACCTAGGAGTATAGTTGCTGGGTCATATAGAAACTGTTTAACTTTTTTGAGGAACTCTTGCCAGACTTTTTCAAAGTGGTTGCACCAGTATGTTGTATGAGGGTTCCAATTTCTCCACATCCTCACCAACTCTTGTTATTATCTAACATTTTTTTAAGACTTTATTTATTTGGCTTTGCAGGGTCTCAACTGAAGCATGTGGGATCTTTAGCTGTGGCATGTGGGATCTAGTTTCCTGACTAAGGACTGAACTCTGAGCCACCTGCATTGAGAGTGCAGAGTCTTAGTTACTAGACCACCAGGGAAGCCCCTTAGCTAACTAACTTTTGGGGTTAGGGTTAGGTTGAGGTGGCATCTCATTGTGGTTTTGATTTTCATTTGCCTAATGGCTTACGATATTAGTCATCTTTTCACGTGCTTATTGGACGTTTTTACATCTTCCTTGGGGAAGTGTTTTTTTTAAAAAGTCCCATTTTGAAAAGTTGAGTTGTCTTTTTATTATTGAGTTGCAAGGAGTATTTATTAGATACAAATCCATTTTCAAGTATATAGTATAGAAGTATATTCTCATCTTGTGAGTTTTCACTTTCTTGATGCTATCCTTTGAAGCATAAACATTTTAAGCTTTGAAATCCAACTGAGATACTTTTCTCTGTTACTAACTTGCTGGGTTTGTTCCTCGCATAGGCCTGCATTCACTGATACGTCTTCAGCTCCTGGAATAGTGCCAGGTATGATGTGTGGTCTGATTGAGTGCCAGGGACAGTGCAAGTGGATCGGGACAACCAACCAGACTGGGGAGTTTCGTTTCAGTGGTTTAGGTGGTGTCCCGTGGGATAGAAGGTTCAGCCAAGGTAATTTTTTAAAAAATGACCATTGACTTTTGGGTAATACGGTTGTGATTTTGCCTATTAATTTTAGCTTTAAGGCTTCTGAAGATTAGAATATCAGTTTAGTAGGAGCAACAGCATCAACTCTTTCCTCCCTGGGTTTAGCTTTTTTATTTTCCTTAGAGGATTCATCTTCATTGGTGTTTCTCAAACTGAAGTGTTCCTCAGAACTACTTGGAGAGTTTACCGGGGATCACTGGATCCACCTCTATAGTTTCTGAGTCACTGGGTCTCAGGGGAGGTCCAGGTATTTGCATTTTTAACAAGTTTCCGGGCGCTGGGTGGTGGGGATGCTGAGGTTTCAGGAACCACACCTTGGGCCCTGCTGATCTACATAATAAGCAGCTTTTTATTTTCTTCTTCTGGAGGCAACCTCACTTACTAAAGTGGTATGTTTATATAAGAATCTGCAGAGGGGCTTCCCTGGCGGTCCAGTGGCTAAGACTCCACCTTCCATTGCGCAGGGTCCAAGTTTGACCCCTGCTTGGGGAGATAAGATCCCACATGACTCACAGCCAAAAATCCAAACTATAAAACAGAAACAATATTGTAACAAAAACAATAGTGGGAAAATGGTCCACATCAAAAATCTTTAAACAAACAACAACAAAAAAGAATCCTCATTTCAAGTTGCCTGTACTTGAGGATCATTTTTCTGATGCCAAGGATGGTGCGCCATCATTCTGGAGCCAAGGATGTGAACTTCACTTTATCTTGGCCTAGGCTGAGCTTAGGAGAACAGGAGTAAACCACAGTATTTTTGAGCCTCTGCTGTGTGGCAGCTCTACTTTGCTATCTGCGGTACTCATGCTGTTGTGTTTAAATGCTCATCCCCTCAACAATGTAGGCGGGTTGCCTGAGGTGCCCAATTACTTAACTGGTGGTGGAACTGGGTCAAGAAGCCCACGGGCTGCACAGTGATAGCTAACCCAGGGGGAAAAAGAAGAACCTTCAGGCTTGGCCCATAGACTTTATTGGCTCTGTTTTAAAGGTTTATATATTTACTTTTATGTTTGGTCATGCTGGGTCTTTGTTGCTGCACACGGACTTTCTCTAGTTGCTGAGAGCAGGGGCTTCTCTTGCAGAGCACAGGCTCTAGACTCTAGGCATGTGGGCTTCAGTAATTGGGGCTCTGGGGCTCTACAGTGTGGACTCAGAAGTTGTGGTGCACAGGCTTAGTTGCTCTGTGACCTGTAGATCTTCCCGGACCCAGAATCAAACTCACGTCCCTTGCATTGGCAGGCAAATTCTTAACCCCCAGACTAGGGAACCCGTTATTGGCTCTGTTTTAAATGACTTTATTTTATTTAGTATTAGTTTTTAAACATTTTTATTAACGTGAACCAAGAGCCCTGGATTCCTGAAAGACTGGGCATCAGATGGACCAGCTGTGATGCCTTCATTCTAATTGGGTTTCCTGTCCTCCTGGCCAATGCCAGACAAGCCCGTTTGCTCTGAATAGTCTTTCTCAAAGCATTTCGGGAACCTTTAGTGGTGGACAGCCTCAGGAAGATTTTGGCAGGAGGCCCGTGAAATAGGTCAGCATTTCCAAAGCAGTGTCCTGATTTGGCTCAGAGTAAAAGATAGGATAGAGGCTTAGCTAAAGCTGTCATTCTGAAAGAGGATATTCAATTTATTGTGTTTGTTGAGGAGAGCTTATTTTGATTCTCTGTAGCAGGAATGACGGCCGTGTGCACTGTACAAACGCAGCTCGGGTCACATGTTGCTTCTGTGGGTTAAACCCTTAGCGCTCGGACAGGACAATGGAAGGATGTCTCTATGTGCTGAGGGAGTCCCCAGGCATATTGTCCCAGAGACCCGACACACCCAGCCAGCTGCAGTCTTCTTTGATTTGTTGAAAAAGGAATCAGAAAAGATGGGAAGAAATCCCGGGCCAGCTGGCAGCTTCCATGGGACTGTTTCGTCACAGAGGACATAGCGTGGGCTGATGCCTTAAAGGTTAAGAATTGGTAGGAGGCCAGTGGATTTTTCTGATGAGTAATGTCTCTCACTTATTTCATATCACTGCAGAGTGCTATTATCTATATTATTTTGAAAGTGCTCTGTGAAGTAGCTGGTAGGAAAGGTGATTTTTAAAAATATTTAATTGGAGGATAATTACAATATTGTGATGGTTTCTTTTTTATAATTAACTTTATTTTTAATTGAAGATAATTGCTTTACAGTTTCTACCATACAGCAACATGAATCAGCCATAGGTGTACATATAAACCGTCCCTCTTGTGCCTACCTCCCACCTCCCTCCCCGTCTCACCCCAGGAAAGGTGATTTTTTTTTTTTTTAAAGTATTTACTTGGCAGTGTTGGGTCTTAGTTTAGACATGCAGGATCTTTAGTTGCTCTACAGCATGTGGGATCTCAGTTCCTTGACCAGGGATCAGACCCACTGGAAGCGGATTCTTAACCATTGTACCACCGCAAAGTCCCAGAATAGTGATTGTGATCCTGTTCTGTAGCCAGGGCGACTGTGCTTAGTGAACAGGAGTCATCTGTGCAGGTCCCATAGCCGATCAGTTGCTGACACGGGACCCAAATGTTCATCTTTTCCATCTTTTCTCTGGTTTTGGTGTCTTTTACATCTTACTAGGTCAGGAAATGCCCTGAAGAGAGAAAGGGTGTGTGTTTTCCGGGGGCTGGCGGGGCAGGGAGGTGGATGGGGAAGTGGAGAAACAATAGGTCTGGAGCAGAAATGTTTTCATTAAAATTCAGGCTGCTAGGCTCTGTGTGAGAAGGGGGTCAAGAACCGAAGTCCCTGCTTAAGTGAGGCCAGTAACCCTGGTCGGGGGAAGGGGTGGGGGTCCGAGTTCTAATGAAGGCTAGCGGGTGGAGACTGGGACCACAGGCAAATGTGTAAGAGCATAATGAGCCTTGTCAACGAGAGGCAGACAGCAGTTGTGGTTCAGCATCAAGGCTGATGGCTTAGAATAAGAAACTGCTTTTTTTGGAGGAGGCGAAATATCCAGATGCCAAGGAAATCCTTACTACCTAGCCTAGACTACCAAACTGGAGAAGCCCCTCTGAAGAGGAAGGCAGGTTTCCCTCCACCTTGGGTGTGTGAATAAAGAGAGAGAAATGCTAAGCTTCGTGTTATGAGCTTAGTCATTCTATGGGGACGACTCTCTGCGTTGCCATTCAAGTCAGCTTAAGCTGATGTTTTGGGTCATGTGACTAAAAATTCAGGTAGGGCCGGTTTCAGGTGCAGCCTAAAACAGTGGATTAAGTAATATCAACAAGGCCCTGTTTTTTTTTCCTGTTTCTCTACTCTGCCTTCATTCACACTGGAACCCCTTGGCGGGTCTAGGTTCTGCCCCTCACATTTGTAAAATGGCTGCAACTATTCCAGACCTTGCACCATCATTCCATACTGATCAAGGAAAGACACAGAAGCTGGTGCAGAAGAGTAAAGAAGCAACTGTTTCTCAGAAACCCCAGCAAACATTGGTTCCCATCGTTTTATTTGTCCGTTGACCTGAATAACTTAAAAGACCATTCATGGAGGGGGTGGGGCGGGCATTTCCACCCAAACTGCATATTTAAAGCAGTGAAGCAGTAGCTTTTGAAATGAAATTTAGAGGCATTTTTGCCAGAAAGAGAATGGAGGCCAGGTGGTAAATTACAGGTCTTCCATACCAGCCAAAGGGAGGGATGAGTGAAATAATGCCAGGTAGATTTTCTTGGGGAATTCTTTGAGTGAGGTAGTAACTCTTGCACATGCATTAGTTAAGAGACTAAGCTGTAAAAAAACACAATAATGTAATTTAAAGAACAAAGATTTCTTTCCCTCTCACATAACAGCCGTCCAGCAGCTTTGCTTTACACCATTATTCTTGGTCCCACTTGGGTTTTCAAATAGCACAAAAGCAGAGAAGGGAAAGTGTGGAGGGAGCAGCCCCTGTTTGAAGGACTCTGGATCTTGAGTGGTACGCACTGCTCCATCTCTCATTCCACTGATGGAAACTTGGTCCTTGACCTTGCGTATCTGCAAGGCTGCTGGGAAACGCAGTTCTGCATGCTCGGTGACCAGTGACCAGCTTGCAGCTCTGTAGTTATGGAGAAAGGGGAGAAGAAATTTTATCGAGGAGTTGGCACCTCCATCACAACTCCCACACTAGATTTCCTAGGAGGCTTATCCATTCTAAATGATGTTCCTGTGGCAGATAGCACTTCCTCAGAGAAGAACCCACATCCAGTTTCCTTCATCTGGGGAACCAGGAATGTTTAATCGAAACTATGTCAGTTACAGTTAGGTTCAAATGCATATGACAGAAAACCTAAGATAGCAGTAACCTAAGCAAAGTAAACACTTGCACTTTTTTTCTCTTATGTAAAGAACGTTCATCATAATTAACGATTCATCAAGGTGACAGGGGCTCTGTTCCACTATCTCAGCATTGGTTTCCTCCTTAGTCCAAGATGGCTGCCCAAACTCCAGCCATCTCTTCAGCATTTTTCTGGCCAAAAGAGGAATTCAAAGATATCTCTCAGAAACCACAAGCACATTTACACCATTGGTCAGAGCTTTATCACACAAGGCACCTAGCTTCAAGGGAAGCTTGAAGTGTAGCTTTCTTTCCTGGCAGGTATGAGCCTTACCCCAAACTGGGGTTCTCTTGCTGAGGAAGAAGGGGAGAACGGACATTGGGCAACAAGGGGCAGTCTCTGCTAGAGATCATATGCCCCTGTGTCCACGATCGGTGCCCTCACCTCGGCCTCTGTGTTTCTCTGCCCATGTTAATTTTCTTTTTCTGGTGGGGGTGAGCTGGGCTTTGCCACACTGCATATGGGATTTTCCCCACCAGAGATCGAACCCATGCCCTCGTCCCCTGCATTGGGAGCACAGAGTCTTAACCATTGCACTCCCAGGGAAGTCCTGCCCATGTGAAATTTTAAAACCCATCATCGTACTTCTCTGAAGGATAATCATCAGAATAGCTGACATTTATTCAGTGCCTGTCAAGTGACAGACTCTGTTCTGTGTCATTTATTCTTCACAACAGTACTCTCAAAAGTACTCACGTAGAAACGCTTAGTGTTGACAGGTGTAGGCAGAGTTGAGGGAACCGGGAGGGCTCGGGGAAGTGGCCAGAGATTAGCAGTGGGAGGAAGCCATGGCCACCCCTGAAAGGGCAAGGGGACAGACCAGTGCGGCCCCAGTGCACCAGCCGCGCTTAGAGGTGTGAAATGGGGGCTGACGCAGACCAGGTCAGGAAGCGGGGCTCGGGACGGGAGCCCAGGCCAGCACCCCTGCGAGCCAGGCAGGTGGCCCCAGGAGCAGGTCCACGCCCTGACCTGTCTCTCCTCCCACCTTGGAGCTCCTGGCAGCGCCAGCCTTGGGCTGAGGCCACCTGGAAGGCAGAGGGCGAGGGTGCCCGGGAAACAGTGCCCAGAGCACAGCCTCCCGGGAACAGAGAAGGACCGAAATGGGTGGGGGGTTGGGGAGCAATAGAGAACCACCGCGCAGGATGGTTACAGCCCCATTTTAAGGAAAGGGGAACCGGGCTGGGACAGAGGGGAGGGCACTGCCAGCTTGGGTTGCAGAGTGGGGAAGGTGGCACACCCCCACAGTGACCCGACTGTTCCCGTGCGCAGTGGCAGCAGCTGATGCCCGGCAGCGCGTGTGTGGCTTGGACAGGTGTGTTTCAGGCCGCAAGTCACCGTGTCACCCTTGCCCTGGCAGGTTGCCGTCGCGAACCTCGGCGAGGCTGTGCAGGACGCAGACCTGCTGGTGTTTGTCATCCCCCACCAGTTCATCCACCGGATCTGCGACGAGATCACGGGGAGGGTGCCGAAGGATGCTCTGGGCATCACCCTCATCAAGGTGAGGCGGCCCCTCGCCGCGCGCGGGCTCCTGGGAACTTCTGCACCTCTTTCATCTGTTGGGGAAAAGGAGCTGAGGGGAGGGGATGGCTGCTTTGGGTTTGTTTTTTAAGGATGCCTGGAAGGGAATCAAAACCATGCATCCCCTCCTGAGCCTTGCTTTACTCAGGTTTACCAGGGGCTGCTTCCTATCTGGAGAGGGCTCCCGCAAGAAAAGAACTTCCTGTCTATCACACGGGGCTCCGCCCTTGCCTGGGAAATCTCACGTGGTTTACATTCGCTGGGAAGTTAATCATCTTTAATTTCCCACTCCTGGATTTATTCCCTGGAGAGGGCATTTTTTAACCAGAAGTCCACAAACCATCCCCAGAGGTCCACATACAGAATTCAAGAGGTTTGGACCTAAATATGGGGATGGAATTACATTTTTATTTATTTTAACCTCTAACTGAAATGAGCATCTCCTTCACTTATGAATGTAGGCCACAAGCCAGAGTTTCAGTGACAATATGTTAGCAGGACCTTGACCCTGTGGTAGATACAAATTATAGGTATTTTCATGTTACTTTACAATGGCTTCAGATATCTCAAGATACCACTTATTCCCAACTACTTGGGAATTATAGTAGTTCGACCTGCTATGGCACCTTTTTATAATTGCAATAAGAAAATACATATATTACTTTGTCACAAATGTAGGGTTTTTTTTTTTAACATTTCATAACTGTATTTCAAAATAATTGCCTTGCTGGGTAATCTTGTATTTTGCTTTATACATATGGAGTCTGAGAATGAATCCATAAACTTCACCAGACTGCCAGGGGCAGGTCTGTGTTGTAAAAAAGGTTAAGAACCCTCTTGAGAGACTGTGTTTGTAGGTGAATGTTTATGAAAGCAAGTATACTTCAAATGTCAGTCATCGATAGGATGGACAAATGAATGATGGGAAACTACACAGGAGTGAACTAGAATATTCATGCGGCCACATGGGTGAATCTCCCAAATAATAATATAGCACAAAGCAGCACATCACAGGTGAGGGGCACAGTTTCATTTATAGCCTTTCAAAAACAGGCATAATGCTATAACATACTGTTTAGGGATGGTTTCATGTGACAAAATGAAAAAGAAAAACAAGGGAACGGGGCATAGATGGCGTTGAGGATAGGGGTCACCCTGGCGGGGGCCAGGAAACACTAGTGAGGAGAAGCACGAACTTGGGAATAGACCCAGGGGACTTCGGTGGTGTCCCTCGTGTTCTTTTTCTTTACCTGGATGGTGACGTTGTTCATTTTCACTTTATTGTTACTCTTTAAATGGTACATGCACACCATGTCTGTTTACTCTTAGAAACGAGATTTTTCAGTTGCCTATGCCATTGGCGGTCTGAATCTAGATGACTTATAAAGCAGCAGTCTCCAGCCTCTTGTCCTTGGGGGTTTCTTTTCCTCTAACCCACTGACGTCCTTGCAGGGCATAGACGAGGGTCCTGAGGGGCTGAAGCTCATTTCTGACATCATCCGAGAGAAGATGGGCATTGACATCAGCGTGCTGATGGGAGCTAACATTGCCAACGAGGTGGCCGCCGGCAAGTTCTGCGAGACCACCATCGGTGAGGGCCACTGGGGAAAGGGACATGACATTGTGTGTCTTAACAGGCACATATTCCATTTCTGGAATTTTCCGTAGTGAACTCTTCCCTGCTCCCTTAACATTCCTGGGGTGGACATTCAGTGGGGTGGAAATTTTATCTTAGGAGGCCGTTCTGTGGGCGTGAAGCGTTTTTACAGACTCTGGACTGAAAGTAAAGCCAAGGAGACCACGTGGCTCCCCACGACCCAGCAGTGCAGCGTCGAGGTTATTCCCAGACGTGCACGGGTGCTTGCTTGTCCCAGGAAGCAGAAGGTTATGTCCATGGTGGAGCTCCCTAGGCCTGAGAAACCCAGCTTTTCTTTTTTTTTTTTTTTATTTAAACAACTGGAATTTATTTCTTACAGTTCTGAAGGCTAGAAAGTCCAAGATCAGGGTTGAGCCAACACTTTTCTTTTATGGTGAGGGCTCTCTTCTTGGCTTACAGACAGCTGCCTCCTTGCATGAAGGGTGTGGCGGTCAGGGAAAGCAAGTCATGTCCAACTTTGCGACTCCTTGGACTGCAGCACACCAGGCTCCTCTATCCTGCAGTATTTCCCAGCGTCTGCTCAAAGTCATGTCCGTTGACTCAGTGATGCTATCTAACCATGTCCTCCTGTGCTGCCCCTTTCTCCTGTTGCCTTCAGTCTTTCCCAGCATCGGGAGCTTTTCCAGTGAATCGGCTCTTTGGATCAGGTGGCCAAAGTTTTGGAGCTTCAGCATCAGTCCTTCCAATGAATATTCAGGGTTGATTTCCTTTACGATTGACTGGTTTGGTGCAGTCCAAGAGAAACCTAGCTTTTCTTTGCTCATAAATGCCAGTATCTGGAGCCTCACTGGATGCCTCAGACATCTAGAAATTGATGGCAGTGATCCCTGCTTTCCAAAGGAATAAGCCGAGGCTCAGAGAGTAAGCTCCCTGTCCCAAGATCACACAGCTAATACAGAACCCAGACATGAACTTGGGTCTCCTGCTTCCTGAAACAGAAAGCCCTTTCTGTTCTTACACATCAGTGTTGTGAACGTGTCTATTTCTTTAAAAAAGGGCTTCAGAATTCCTAAGTGCCCACATACCATGTTATAGGGCTCATAGAATGCTTTGCAGGGTGTATTTAAGTTTATCTACCACTCCAGGACTTACTTCCACACTTACCAAATGCACCAGTGATGGGAATTATTTCTCCTTGGCAGCTTCGTGAAAGGAAACTCTGGGAGAGATCAGGCTCTCTTGAGTAAGATGAGATGGATGGGAAAATGTTTTTATGCATGCATGTAAGTTAGGACATTTAAAATTTTTTTTCTCTTTTATTTGTAATTATACAGACATTACCTGATTACCATGGGACATAGAGATAATCAAAAGAAAGCCGTTTCTTAAAACTTAATTATTTTAGGGGTTTCCTAGGTGACACTAGTAAAGAACCTACCTGCCAATGCAGGCAGTGTAATGGGTTGAATCCTTGGGTTGGGAAGATCCCCTGGAGGAGGGCATGGCAACCCACTCCAGAATTCTTGCCTGGAGAATTCCATGGACAGAGCAGCCTGGCAGGCTACAGTCCATGGGGGTCACAAAGAATCGGACACGACTGAGGCAACTTAACTTAGCACAGCATGTTGATTATTAATTCTCATTTGCGTATAATTGATTTACAATGTTGTGTTAATTTCTGCTGTTCAGCAGAGTAAATCACTTATTTATCTCCATCTCTTCTTTAGATTCTTTTCCCATACAAGTCATTACAGAGTATTTAATAGCATTCCTTATGCTATATGATAGGTTCTTGTCAATTACCTATTATATGTGTAACGGTGTGTCTAGGCCCAACTCAGTCATCTAACTTATCCCCCCCTCCCCACACCATTGCTTTGTTTTCTATATCTGTGACTCTGTTTCTGTTTTGTAAATAAGTTTGTTTGTATTCTTTTTTTAGATTCCACATATAAGTGATATCATATGATTTTTGTCTTTCTCTGATTTAGGAAAACCATTTCAAGTTTCATTTAATTTTCGTTATTTTTTTCTACTTGTGCTGAACTATGGTTGTAGTTGTTAATATACTCTTTTGATAATTGCTTCATTTACTTCAATCAGCATGTATCTTTATAGCTGCATAACATTCCATTGACAATCCCATATATCTGGGCACTTGGAGGGGGGTGTGTGTGTGTGAGAAATAATAACTTTGGAGAGCAGAGGTGTCACAAATGGTAAAAGGAAGGAAACAAAATGACCCATAATAACACTACCCAGGTTGATCTTTATAAAAGCAATAAGCACAGCTAAGAAAATTCAGGGGCTTCCCAGGTGGTACTAGTGGTAAATTACCCGCAGAGACTCAGGAGACATGGATTCCAGCCCTGGGCCAGGCACGTCCCCTGGAGGAGGGCACGGCAACCCTCTCCAGTATTCTTTTTTTTTTTTTTTTTTTTTAAGGCTTAAAATGTAATTTAATAAGTTCATGTTGCATTATTTCATTTCTCAGAAAAACTTCAAAGGTATTAGGGACAAATCATACATGGTACACCAATAAAAAATGCACAGCCTAACTCCCTAAGACAGGCAGAGCTCAGAGCTACCGTCTGACACTCAGCATACAGCAGCCCTGTTCTCAAGATTGTACTAGGCCTATCAAGAAAGCTGTGAATGGCAACATCACAGACACAAAAGGGCCATTTCTGGATTGTCCTTACCCAAGAAAAAGATGGAGGCAAGTTTAACACAAGATTTTTTAAAGATACACTAAATGAAAATCTCTAAGAAAAAATATCTTCCTTGGGACATGAAAGGGTAATATATGGGACATAACAGAACCGTATGTATGTTGTCTGTGACCTCTGTGGACACGTGCCTGAATTCCCACCTGGAAGTGATTGGAACAGTGGGGCCAAGGTCACTGGGGGATGTTTGGTTTTTGTGGTATATGTGGCAGGATCTCTGGGGTGAGACAGTGCACTAAGTCGTGTCCGACTCTTGCGACCCCATGGACTGTAGCCTGCCAGGCTCCTCTGTCTATGGGATTCTCCAGGCAAGAATACTGGAGTGGGAGAGGTGGAGAAGGAAATGGCAGCCCACTCCAGTATTCTTGCCTGGAGAATCCCATGGACAGAGGTGCTTGGTGGGTTATAGTCTTCAGGGTCATGAAAGAGTTGGACACTACTGAAGCAACTAAGCACTAAAGAAAATTCAAACAGTACAAGAAGGTATGAAATTAGAATTAAGACCTACTCCCTCTTCTCAAAGGAAATCATTGTCGGTAGTTCCTAAGTATCCTTCCATAAAAAAAAAAATGCATATGTATGCTAGGCTGTGCTAGGTTTTATTCTTTTCTTTATTCTTTTAGTTCTTTTATTCATCTATGATTTTAATGTAGCCTGTGAAACTGTTATGTAATGACTTTAATTTTTCAAAAATAATTATTAGCTACTTTTTCCAGCTTAGTCCTATTTGCTAGTAATCAATTTGCTAGTTATTTGGTTGGGATTGGCCAGTTAACCCCAGTCATTCTGTAGGGTTGAGACAGACTTCATCTCCAAATTTAAACTAATAGATTTTGGCTAGGATTTCTGCCTGCCTCTTAGCCTTGTTATAGGAAAGCTCCCATGTGGGTGCATCAGACTTATTTACTTTGTAAAGACAGATAAACGCACGGAAGTCACATCTGTTTCTCTGGCTTCTGTTTACACATTGCTTCTGCTGCCTTCTGTGGGTTGGACCATGACTGGCAAGAGTGATCTGAATTAAATTAGATAAAATACTCAGTGAGATAGAACAGGAAAGTGATATTTTCTAAATTTTCTTATATAACCTGAATTTAATCAACAGGAAATATTAAACAAGGCCAAAGGAAGGGACATGGTACAAAATAACTGGCCCACAGCTTTTTTGGGGGGGCAGCACCTTGTCACATATGAAATCTTAGTTTCCCAGCCAAGGATCAAACCCTCGCCCCCTGCATTTGGAAGCCCAGAGTCTTAACCACCTGACCGCCAGGGAAGTCCCACAACTGGCCCACACTCTTGAAAAATGTCAGTGTCGTAGGAGACATTGCAAGTCTAAAGGAGAAGTCTAGAGGGACCTGGCCACGAAGTGCAGTTCAGGATCCTGGGCTGGATCCCGGCTGCCGTGAAAGCAACCTGGGGACGTGGGTCAAACAGGCACTGTGAGCCATGGTGTCCCCTGGTGGTGAGAGCCTCCTTTGTGGGAATGACTTCACAGAGTTTGAGCTGTCTGTCAGTTGTGGTGCTAAATGTCAAGGATACATAAGCCCCTTCTTTGTGGAAGGAGCTTCTTAGTACACAAACAGTAGAGAATTATGGACTGAGATGTGGGATGTGATCAGATCAGATCAGTCGCTCAGTCGTGTCCAACTCTTTGCGACCCCATGAATTGCAGTACTCCAGGCCTCCCTGTCCGTCACCAACTCCCAGAGTTCACTCAGACTCACGTCCATCGAGTCAGTGATGCCATCCAGCCACATCTCATCCTCTGTCATCCCCTTCTCCTCCTGCCCCCAATCCCTCCCAGCATCAGAGTCTTTTCCAATGAGTCAACTCTTCCCATGAGGTGGCCAAAGTACTGGAGTTTCAGCTTTAGCATCATTCCTTCCAAAGAAATCCCAGGGCTGATCTCCTTCAGAATGGACTGGTTGGATCTCCTTGCAGTCCAAGGGACTCTCAAGAGTCTTCTCCAACACCACAGCTCAAAAGCATCAATTCTTCAGCGCTCAGCCTTCTTCACAGTTCTACTCTCACACCCATATATGACCACTGGAAAAACCATAGCCTTGACTAGACGAACCTTTGTTGGCAAAGTAATGTCTCTGCTTTTGAATATGCTCTCTAGGTTGGTCATAACTTTCCTTCCAAGGAATAAGTGTCTTTTAATTTCATGGCTGCAGTCACCATCTGTAGTGATTTTAGAGCCCAGAAAAATAAAGTCTGACACTGTTTCCACTGTTTCCCCGTCTATTTCCCATGAAGTGGTGGGACCGGATGCCATGATCTTCGTTTTCTGAATATTGAGCTTTAAGCCAACTTTTTCACTCTCCACTTTCACTTTCATCAAGAGGCTTTTGAGTTCCTCTTCACTTTCTGCCATAAGGGTGGTGTTATCTGCATATCTGAGGTTATTGATATTTCTCCCGGCAATCTTGATTCCAGTTTGTGTTTCTTCCAGTCCAGCACTTCTCATGATGGGATGTGAAGGAGTCTTATTAAATAGGTTGATTATCTCCAAAATTTTGTGTGGAAGAGAAGGGGGATTTTCCTGTCTTTTGGTTCATATTGAGTTTGACAAGCCCTTCCACATGGCTGATGGGCATTCCCTGTTCTGGATCACATGTCCTGGGTCCCTTCTTGCCTCATCACTGCCTAAGACATTGATCGTAATAATAATACGGTCAATGCTTTCCCATGACTCAGAAGATTTAAAAATTTAAAGGGTAAACATTTGATGGCGTTTGCAGCAACACGATTGGACCGAGAGATGATCATACTAAGTGAAGTAAGTCGGACCGAGAAAGAGAAATATCATTTGATATCAGTTACAGGTAGAGTCTAACATATGACACAAGTGAACTTATTTATAAAATGGAAACAGACTCACGGACATAGAAAACCATGGTCACCAAAGGGAAAAGGGGTGGGGAAGGGATAAATTAGGAGGTTGGGTTCAGCATATACACACTGTTATATAAAATTGGTAAACAATAAGGTCCTACTGTATAGCACGGGGAACTAGAGTCACTATCCTGTAATAAACCATAATGGAAGAGAATAAAATAAATAAAAGCGCGTTTGAGAGAATGTGAGACTCCTGTAAATCAAGCTCACGTCTCTAATGAACCCCGTGCGTAATTTGCAGCATGGAGGCACCAGCAGATGCCACCTTGTATCGGTGGCAGATGGAGAATGCTCTGCTCCCCTCTGCGTGTCCAGTTACTCGGAGCTGCTGCTGGCTCGATCCAAGTAGCTTAGAGGGAGTGGGGGCCTGTCTGTGCTGCTCGTGAGCCCCCTTCGAGTTGCAGGCACCTGGCAGTGGCCCGTGGTGAGGGACAGAAGAGAAAGACCATGAATGCATCGTGGTGTGGCTCTGGGGCTGCTTTACCCAACCCAGGTGATGAGACAGTGCTGCTGGTCTGGAGGGCTGTTTATAAAAGGAAGAGGACAGTTTGCTCAGACAGAGGATATTTCTAATATTTGGACGAACGAGCATTCAGCTAAATGACATCATAGCAGTGGCCTGTAGAACAGAAAATGTTTCTGAGTATCCGATGTAGCTGTCTTAAACATTTTATGATGGAAAATGTCCTTAAACCAAACAAAAGTAGAGAGAACTGTATTAGGACCCCACACTGCCCATCTTTAGTAATGATTAACTGCTGGCTGGCCTTATTCATCTGTTTCCCAGCCTCTCTCTCTCTACTCGTCTCTGAACTTTGTTTGTTCATTTTATTTTTTGGCATGCAGGATCTTAGTTCCCCGACCAGAGATCAAACCCACACCCCATCCATTGGAAAGGTGAAATTTTAACCACTGGACCACTGGGGAAGGCCTCCCCTGGATCATTTTGATATTATATTACTTCCAAGTGTAATTTTGTTGAATATCCTGTGGGGTTTTTTTTCCTGCAGTGGAAGACTGTGGCTCTAATTGTAATGTGTTTGTTGCTTCTCTCTTCCTGCCCCTGAGTGGAGCACAGCATAGAGAGAGGTCGTGTAGGTCCTGGAGCTAGAGCATCCAGGTTAGAATTTGGGCTCTGCCTCTTACTAGCTGTGTGACCGAGGGCAACTCAGTAAACCTCTTTGGGGCCTCCTGTGTGTGAGTGGGGCAAGTCAATCATAGGCATGTAAATATCACTATCCCATTGTGATTATATAGACCTTTGCGTGCTTGTTGTAACTAATAGGCAGTTTGCACACCTCATTCTTCTTTAACCTCATGACACTGCTGAATGTGCCATAGTGTTTTACTCATGAGGTTAGAGATCACATCAGAGGTTTTCAAACTTGTCTGCCCATTGAAGACACTAGGAGAGTGTCGGAAATTAGTGATGCCTGCTTGACCCCAGAGCTTGTGATTTAATGGATGATGGGGTGTGGCTGGCCTTTGGTGTTTTTAAAGATCTCCCGGTGATTGTAATGTGCAGACAAGCTTGGGAGACAAGCTCAGGAAACTCAAGGCTAGAAGAGCCCAAGTGCTGTGGTCCCTGGAGGAGCTTTCTGCCAGCTCTGTGTGGAGAACATGACGTGGGAGCCAGGGCCGAGCTGGCGAATTTTATCGTCCTGATTTCCAGAGCTGAGCGCCATCCCTCACCCCACCAACCAGAGCAGATCTCACATCAGGCTCTATGTGTAAAGTTTTAGTTTTGTTTTGAACTGAAAGTCTCTATAAATAGAAAAGTAACATGTGAAAAGTACTGATCCTCCACATCATTCCAGGCATGGTCCCAATGGGGAGCAGAAATAAGGAGCCTTTGAATGCATTTCCATCCTCCACCAATTGAGTCACTGAACATGTTTGTTGATGTTGTATCAGTTCTCTGTTGCCATAGTGGTGCTAAGTAACAAATAATCCTGAATTCTTAGTGGCATCCAAAATAAGCAGAGCTGACACATCTGTGGGTCCACTGGGAGGCAGTGCTGTGCTCCTTCTTATCTTCTTGTGGGGTCTAGCAGGCCAGCTGGGTGTGTTCCCACAGTGAAGGCAGATGGACATGGGAACCAGCCCTGCTGCTGCACAAATGGGCTTCAAATTCTGCTGTGTCAGGTCTGGTCCCATGAGCCAAAGCCAGTCATGTAACTGGCTCAGGTGGTAAAGAATCCGTCCACAATGCAGAAGACTCGGGTTCGATCCCCGGGTCAGGCAGATCCCCTGGAGAAGGGAATGGCTACCCACTCCAGTATTCTTGCCTGGAGAACCCCATGGACAGAGGAGCCTGGCAGGCTGAGTCCACGACTAACACTTTCACTTTCACCAAAGCCAGTCATGTGACTGACCCCAAGGGTGGGGAAGTTGTCTCATCCACTGAGTCCAGGCACATCCTGAGGTTAGTCCTAGCATTGGTGGAAAGGGAGGTACTTTTGTGGAGGGAGCCTCTAAGTGTTTATGGTAGGAAACAGTTGCAACACTTTTAGATCTCAAACAATAGAAAGACACTTAGATAAAATATTAGGCATGTATGCAATAAAATACAAAGCAGCCATTTGTTAATAAAATAATGTAGAAAATATAGGGTATCACTGAAAATTATTCCTGCCGTAAATAGGAGAAAGCTGATTGTGAAATCCACATTATGTTCTCAATTGAGAAAAACTATGTATATTTCAATTTTGGTAAGTTAAAGATATATGTCAAATTGTTGATTTTATCTGTGGTGGGATTGTGGAATATTTTTCTGTTTCTAGTCCTGTGACTATGAAATTTCCTATCAGGAACATATGTCACTTTTGTAATGAGAAAAAGGTCTTTTTAAAAAGATTTTTTATTGGCTTAAAAAAATTTTTTTTAAATTTTGGGTCACACCCCAGGGCATGAGGGGATCTTAGTTGCCCAACCAGGAATGGACCTGTGCGCCCTGCATTGAGTGCGCGGAGTCTTAACACAGGACCACCAGGGAAGTCCAAAACTCATTTTAAACTGTGTTAGATGCGAAAGTTAAGACGAGAGGCCATTATTAATTTCCTGTTTTTTCTAACCTTTCAATAGGCAGCAAGATAATGGAGAACGGCCTTCTCTTCAAAGAACTTCTACAGACCCCAAATTTTCGAATTACAGTGGTGGATGATGCAGACACGGTTGAGCTGTGTGGTGCCCTGAAGGTAAAGCAGCCCTGTCGTTTCTGCTTACGGGAGGCATCCTCACGCAGGGCCACTGCCAGCGTCATTGCACCCCATGCTAAGAATGAGCTCTGTGTTCTGCGCTCGTACTTCTGGGGAGAATAGTGAATTGGCAGCCTTGTCTGTCATTTCCCGCTCGGCCCCAGCCTTTCCTGGGTGGTTAGATTTCCTCTCGCAGTTATGGCAGGCTTCTGTTTGTAAATCTGGGAGCACTGTGCTAGTTTGTTCTCTGGGAAGTGGACGGCATGAACATTTGGAAAGCCAGGGGCATACTCTGATTGTAGAGTCTTACCTGGAAGCCAAGTATTCTATAATTCCTACATTTCTCCTATGTGTTTTCTTGAGCAGGAAGAGGAACTTGGTCACTCTGGATGATCTATTGGTTTGATGGTATGGTTGGTTGTTGTTTTTAAAGAAGAAAAAACAATCTGCTGCAGGCAGGTTTTTCTAAGAATAGCTTAATCTTTGCCTGTAAAGGGAAAAGATCAGATTAAAGAGGCAGCTTCTGTGTCGTCTAGTGACTTGAGAGAGTCAAGGGAAATTTCCATGTTTGGACTTGGGCTCCTGACTTGTAACCCTCTGCCTTTAAAAGTTGTGGTCAGGGAACTTGACCTGACCACAATGGACCACAAAATGTGGAACCACATTTCCTAGTGGTCCAGTGGTTAAGACTTCTCCTTCTACTGCAGAGGGTACAGGTTCGTTCCCTGGTGGGAGAGCTAAGATCCCGCATGCTTTGCAGCCAGAAAACCAAAAATAAACAACAGGAGCAATATTGTAACAAATGCAATAAAAACGTTAAAAATGGTCCACGTGAAAAAAAAATCTCAGAAGGAAGTCATGATTGGGGTTCCTCTCTGTCCTGACAGTGGGCAGTAGCCAACAGGGCTGTAACATCTGTACATTCTCCCCTTGGAAGCAGAGCTACCTGAGCTGCCATATCAAAAACAAGGGAAAATACAGAGCTTCCCTGTGAATGAGTCACTTTTGAGTCATTTCTTTTGTAGCAGAAGCTACTTTGCAAGAATTTG